>NW_028258346.1:2170000-2480000 GCF_053883595.1 Heterocephalus glaber | reverse complement strand
AACAAAAGCCTGAAACACAAAATTGACAGCAAAAATGAAAAGGGGAAGATGGAAGTAAGAAAGATTACTGAGGAATAGGATTTATGAAGTATGTGAATGAAAACTGAACTGTGAGATGACTTCAAAAGTTTTAAGTGTAAACCACTGTGCATGGATACTAGCTTTGAGGAGAAGAAATCATTTTGAGACATACTTCTCTTGAAGTCCTTCATGATATAAACAAGACAGTCATCTTTCACAGAGATGCAAACATAAGCACAGAGTTCTACAACAGAGAGAGATGTGGTAGTCAGCTACCTAGAGATGCTAGCTGGGACTAAACTTGGGGGCCAAACCTAGTTTAAAAACCAGAGAACCACGGGAAGCAAGAATAGCAGACAAGAGAGAAAAAATGAATCTTTTTAATGTGCTTTCATGTCTTACAACTCTCAGAGACTAAGTTAATTAGCCAAAAGGCCACGATAAGCAGGGGAACATGGAAAATTTGAGGACTAATGGTAATATATGATAAAATATTTCAGAAAGCTTGATCTTTGACACTTAATTTTTACCCATGCAAATTTATCCTGGAGAAATAAATTAAATGAGGGGAAAGGAGAATACATATAAATAAAATGCTTTCTCTCTGGCATTAACTCTAGTAGTGCAAAACAAAACCTGAATTTCTAGTCATCAAGGAATAGTTATATTATGAAAAAGTTAACTATCGTAAAGGAAAACATTGTATTACATATTTTAAACTTCCACATGGGGGAGGAGTATTAAAAGTCAAAGAAAAGTACTTGTAAAAGAGGACAAAGGGTCAATACCACCTGACACACACACACAAGGGATTAAACAACACAGGGCCTTCACAATGACCTACAACTCCAGCCCAGTTTTAAATTTTTTTTATCTTAAAACAAGGTCTCAGTGAGTTGCCCCAGCTGGGCTCAAACACACAATTCTCCTGCCTCAGCCTTTCAGAGTGCTCGGATTGCAGGTGTGCACCACCACACCCAGCTCACCATTCCTACAACTCCATAAGAAAAAGAAAAAAGTTAAGATACAGATGGCAATTTCAAAGGACAAAATAACCGTAAATAGAAAATGCTGGCTCTCAGTCATAATTAAAGGAATGAAAACGTTAAATAATATATTATTCACCTCTTTAAGATGTAGGGGAAAACAGGTACTCATATTCTTGACAGTATTTACACAACATTTCTATTTCAAAGAATATATACAAAAATACTAGATCAGTGTACAAAACTGTTCATATGATACTCAATGCAGCTCTGAAAAGCCAAAAACAACCTAAATACTTAACACTAGGAAGCTAATTAAATATATCATGAGCCGAGGATTTAGCTCAGTGGTTTCGCCGCCTGCTGCGCAAACCCAAGGACCTGAGTTCAATCCCCAGTACCAAAAGAAAAAATAAATAAATAAATATATCGTGGCATATCCATGGATTTTTCAGGCAGCTTTTAAAAGAACACTGATTAATACTTAATGTGGAAAGTTGTTAAAACATTTTATTAAATAAAGGTTTCTAAACAACATATATAGTATAAACCTATTTGTTTTTTAAAAGGCTAGAGAGTTACATGCCAAAGTTAGTCCTGGCTATTTAACAATGAAACACAATCTCTCACAGCCAAAGAAAAAAGTTTTAAAATTTAGGAACAGCCAAGCATGGTAGAGCACACCTATGATCCCAGCACTTGGGAGGCTGAGGCTAAGGACCACCATGAATTGAAAGCCAGCCTGAGCTACAACAGTGAGTTCAAAGCCAGCCTGTCTCAAAAAAAATAGGAACAAAATGTAAACAATGTGTAAGATTGTGAACAATGTGTGAAAGATATGTGTGAAAAGTAAAACACACTACATGTAAAATAAAATATGAATAAAGAATATAAAAACCTTTCTGATTGAGATGAAACTCATGTGAAGAATTAAAGACAGTTCCACTTCCGAACGAAGGAAGAAAACAAAGAAAACAGATGGAAAGAAGGGCCGGGGATTTAGCTCAGTGGTGCCACCGCCTGCCTCGCAAGCGCAAGGTCCAAGTTCAATCCCCACACCAAAAACAAAACAAACAAAAAAAACAGATGGAAAGAAAACAGAAAATTCATTATCATAAAATCTCAAACATTGTTGAAGGAAGTAAGATGGTCTGTGGAGAATGAAAAGGTAATAGAGAAACTAAGTCAACTTATAGGTAAGAAAAGTAACAGAAAAGAGCTAGTACACAATCATGAGGAAAACAAATATGTAACAGTCACCACAGTATGACTCTGGGAGGTGTGGGGCACAGACAGAAGTAGAAAAAGTAAGTGGTAATACTCACAGGTTCAATGCCGGGGATTTAGCTCAGTGGCGCAGCAACTGCCTCACAAGTGCAAGGTCCTGAATTTGATCCCCAGTACCAAAAATATATTTACAGGTCCAGAACTGATCAGTTCTCTATTTCCTGGCCTCCATGAGGTATTTGTCACAGAGATAGCAAGCTGGCAGTCCCTCTGGTTATGGCTAAAGTTCTTTCCCCTTTGGTTTTTTTCTTGATAAAAAGTAGCTGGAGATTTTGGGGTCATATGAAAGAGATGGATTCTCAGCTCTTGTGACATTTGTCACCTTATCGAAGGCACTAGTTTTCTGGATTCAAAGCATCATCCAAAATGTCTGACTTCTAGTTAAGAGCCCATTTGCCCCCAAAGGAGCACTGGGGACACTGAGGGTTTATACCTTTGGGGCAGCCTGAGACTTTGCTGATTGATATGATAAGGGAAAAAGGAGAATCTTCAAGCTGCTACCAGGCATGACACATGCCATTTCTACCCACATGTCACTGGACAAAATAAGTCACATAGGCACATCTAATTTCATCAGGATGAAGATGTGTACTCCTACCCCAGCAGAGTAGACTTCAGGGGATCATGGCCACCATGATCACATGGCCAATACAGACAGCTCACAACAGATGCTCAAGAATTCCAGCACTGGATGGTGGATCCAAAAGATGGGCCAATGTTCAAGGGACCACTGGCTTTATCAGCAACACATGCCAGCCTCTCAGAAGCTGTAGGGTTCTCCCATGGCGACTGTTTCTGGATGCTCCTGAGGATACTTCTACCTGTGGCTGCTCAAGTCCTTTATATAAATGGCTTGATGCATATCTTCCCATGTACTTCAAGACATCTCTAAATTACTTATAGTACTTAATACAATGTAATGCTATATAAATAGTTGTTTAGGAAATAATGACATGGAAAAATGCCTTTACTCAAAAAAAAAAAAATTGATCAGTTATATCCATCAAAGGTCAAGGACAGAAGAATCCCAGAGACTGAGAGGCTGAGGCACAAAGATCAAAAGTTTGAGCCCAAGTTAGGCAACTTAGAGAGACACTGCCTCGAAATGAAAAAAATAAAAAGGGCTGAGGATATAACTCAATGCTAAAGCCTGGATTGACTCCTCACTACAGCACCAAAAAAAAAAAAAAAAAGAGGGCTTATGTAGTGCTAGAATAGTTAGAATATGAACTACAGAGATCAAGGTTGAAAAAAAGACCTGGGAGGGACGGGAGATGATAGTGAGGACAAAGAACTGCTCCACCAGATATGATAGAAAAGAGAAACAGCAAGCTAGCCTTTATCCCTGTTTGGTCCCAGGGATTAAGACTTGAGGTAGAGTGGCTCTGAAAGATGACAAGATTAAGTATCAGGTATACACGCAGGTTGTTGATACAGAGGTGAAGCTCACTGGAGTTAGTGAACCCTAGTTTCAAATGTGGCCTTTCTGGACAGAAATGAATGTAACTATTATTTAATTCTATGTACTTCACTTTCTTCACCTGAAAATACATCCTTTATAGCAATCTGGCTGACACTTAACCTCTACATTTTACTCAACCACAAAATGAATAGAATAAAGAAAGGGGGAGGGAATTAAAGATTTTTTAACCCTGGCCTGCACATTCAAATCATGAGTGCTAAAGAAAAAAGGAAAAAGAAAGACTGGGCTATCTATGCTCTGACCCCCAAATTCTGATTTATTTATTCCAGGCTACAGTGTAGCCATCAATAGTTTTAAGAAGCTCCACAGGAAATTCTAATGCCCTGCCAAAGTTGAGAACTGAACTAGGTATTTCTAAAGGCGGCTTCCCTTTTAAATTTAAAATTCTGGGATTCTTTACACCTTGTTCATTTTTTAAAGTAATACTATCAAGTACCAGGCACTTCCACAAACATCTTAGTAAATCTTCACAACCACCCCGTGCCACAAATACTTCTGCGTCCACTTCATAAATGTCTCCAGTGAAGCTTAGAGAAGTGAAGCTCAAGAATTGAAAGCTAGCAAGGGGCAGAGCCAGGCCTTTCAGTTTATTTGTTCCAGTCCACCTTACACACGACTTGCTTTCTTCCCAGTACATCAAAGCAACTATCTGAATGCCTTTTATTTTCTCCCGAGGAACTCCCCATATTATGCACACTAGCATGTGGTTTACATAGGAGAAAGTTATCTTGGGTGAGGGCATAAAATTAATCCCAAATTCTACAGTTAACAGAATTACAGAAAACTTTAACCTAGAGAGATTTTGCAACTTAAATTAACACCAAAAAAACACATCTATGAAGGTTTTTTTTTTTTTTTTCAGTTAAGTCAGCATGCATATTGCTTAACAGCAACCAGCTCATGTATAAAGCTGGTTCTCAAACTATCAATAGAAAAGCAACTTCTATATGCTTTCCATTAAGCAGAGCATTCTAAAAAAAATTTTTTTTTCGTACCGGGGATCAAACTTGGGTCCTTCCGCTTGTGCTTGCACAGCAGGCAGCAGCATTCCAAAAATGTTAAGACAATTTTGGCAAAACAAAAACTGATAGGACAATAATGAGATTTGTCCTATCAAAGTGCCTAAACATAAAAATGATCTTCAAATTTTCCAGGCATTAATATTTCCATCAAAGTGGAACATTCCAATCACACTTTAAAATTATAATAATCCTTTTATTAAGCCAAGGCCTCTCTTCATTCACCAGTGATTATACTTCAGTCCACTGATCTTCTTGGAAATTTCACAAATATCCAAGTTCTGTACACTCAGACCAAAATTCATTGGGTTACCAAGGTAAATTCTTGGCGGGGGTGGGGGTGTCCAATCAATTGGTGGACTTACTGGAGTCTATGGCATGTAATATGGAGAAAAAGACTACAGAGAAGAGGTTTAACAACTGTATTTATGGAATTTATAATAAATTCATGAAACATATTTACAAGAAACAAACGTCTATGCGTGCATCTATTCAAATCTTTCCAGAGCATCTGCTATGTTCTCAGCTTGCTAGGGATAGGCAGGCAAATCAGACCCAATGTGACGCCAGCTGTCAATCAAGAAGGTGTTACTACAGATCTATGCAATGCTTTTGATGAATCCATTCCTGAGGAGAGAAAGGGCGTGAAGAGGAAGAACAAGGTAGAAATATTTTAACCAGTACAGGTTAAAGTAAATATTTTTAAGAATAAAATCTTTATACAAGAACCAAACAAGGAGAACAGAGACAGTGCCACAGGAATAAGTTATATATAAACAAACTTATGCTACAGGGAAAATGAGAAGGCTTCCGAGTCATCAGACCTCTAATATCAGCTTGGCTGCTAAATTTGTGAAATAAATTAAGTCAATTCATCTCCAACTCAGTTAACAAAAATAAATACGTTAAAGGCAACTGACAATAAAACAAAATGGACTTTTAAGAACTAGGAAAATCGGCAATCAAATCTAAGCAGAAGGTATATTTTTACCTATTATGGAGTCAAAAGAGAAGTTCTCCAAGACTTGGTTTAGGGTTTATTGTATTTTTGGTTGAGTCTTTTCAACTCACTTAGACTTTTAAGGTTAAGATGCCTTTAAATAATTTATATTCATTTACTTGGGTAATTCATGCTGAATCCTTATTTTCAGTCAGTACACCAGTTTTTGTTTTTCAGGCGATTACATGTGCTTTCCAAATAAGTAACTTAATACCATTCACCTTCCAATGTTGTCATGACTCGAAGAGATTAAAAATAGAAGCCTTTGTTAATACTGAATTAACCTGAGGACCCCATGAGCTATTCGAACACAGTTAAAGGGAAATGCTCAGAACATGATAGGCACGCGCCTTTAAGGAACCAAAAGGAAAAACGAAACGTCAAGATCACTTCGCCTTATTCTTAAGAGAACACATGCCTAGAAGTCCTCAGTCAAAGCTTAATGAGTCTTTTCAGCAAAGTAATACAACATAGCAAAGAAGGCACTTCTCAGCCGCAGGTACTGTGCGAGTCCGGGGATCACTTAGACTCGGCAGCGGTAACCTCACCAGGGCTCGTTTCCCTTGCACGTTCGCCCAGCAAGCAAGGCTCCTCTGGTTACACTTTTTACAGAAAAACAAATTCGGCAAAAGACTGAAACTTCTTAAGGCCTCCAAAAGATACCGTGTAAGTCACCGCCCCTCGCAGAGAAAACCCTGCGGTGCCATTATTCATCCCTAGTCGCACAGAGCACGCCGTTCAAGTTACAGTCCAGCGTCCGCACCGACGCCAGAGCCCGCAAACTTTTCCGACAGAAACGTGTGGCGGCCCCGAGACGCCACTGGCCGCGGCTGGGACCCCAGCCTGAAGCCCAACTTCTCGCCGGACTCGGGCGCCGCGCCGCGGCCCCTACCCTCTCCGCGGGCCCCTGAGGCGGCGGCAACAGGCGACGGGCGCGGCCAGGAGCGCCCGGTTTCTCACAGACCCCAACATGGCGTCGGCCGCCGCCGCCCGCGACGACGACACCTCCCCGCGCCGCGGACAGCCCCCGGACCCGGGGAGGCGGCGCCGGGAAAGTTCCGCCGCTCCCCTCCCCGCCCGCCGGCAGCCCGCGGACCACCAACCCGGCCGCACCTACCCAGCCGGGCGCGGGCAGCGGCGGCGGCGCCGAAGGTCCTACTCCTCCTCGCTGCGGACGCCAGGCGCGGGCTTTGCCCGTCCGCCGCCCCGGCCTCGAAGGATGTATGTAGCTCGCGGCCCGGCGCAGCCAGCGGGATCCGGACTGGGCGGGCGGCCGGCCGGCGCAGCCGCTCGCAGGTGACACCCCCGCCCCTCGGGTCGATCCCCACAACGGCCACCCGGGCTGGCCTCTCCCTAGCGCGCGCACCGGCGAGCCCCCGCCCACACGCCAGGCTCGAACGCGCGAGCACGAGCAAGCCCACCCTCCTCTCTCCCCGCCCTTTCTCCCCGTTCCCTCTCCCCGCCCCTCCCGCCCCTTGCGTCACGCTCGAGGGGCGGGGCCCTGGGGGAGGCCACACCTATCCGGGCAGCCTGTGGGGCGGGGAGGGAGTTTCCTCCGCGTTATTACTGTGACGCTCATTGAGAGCTGTGGTGTGTGCGTGGGGCGCAACTCGTGAGTGCTGGCTCGGAGAAGCCCTTGGAAAGGACACTGTTCAGCTGTCACCGAAAGTTCTCAGGGACGTTGGAAAACTGAAAGGAAATCCCCCTCATCCTCTCGCACCTCTCCCCGGGGAACCTAGGAAAGGCGGGCTTTGGACACCCGAAGGCGTCAGGACAGACAATTGTTTGCTAGTCCCGAGTAGCAGCTCCAAGATCCTGGCCAGCGTCGCTTTGCTCTTCCTAAAGCCCCTTCTTCCGTACCCCACATGGTTTTAAGTGCATACCTTACAACTCTGGTCTCTCCCAAACTCCTCTGGCGACACAAAACCTCAACCACCTACTTCATACACCTAAAAACTAGTGATAGTGTACCGTACAGTGTTAAACGTGCCCTCGTTCGTTTACACCACAATACCTGTTTGCTAAACGCTCTGGAGAGTATTTGGGAAGAGATCAAAGCTACTAGGGAGAGCCAAGGAATGGGGCCGGGGCAGAAAAGAATGGCATATGCATTTAAACAAGAATGTGTGTGTAGATGGAAATTGGAGTTTGATAAATTTTGTATTTACGAGATTTTTTAAACTTTGAATACTGTTGTATTAGAACCACTACCAACCAAGCTGCGGACAAAACACCGAAGGGAAATAGGCAGGTTTGGGTTCTGCCTGTTTTCCACTTGCACTTCCATCTGGAGTTCTCCAGGCTTTCTGTTTCACATCCTCCCCTATTTCAGTGCCTCTGAAACAAACTAATTTTTAGTTTTTTTGTTAGTAGCTGGAACAAAATTGGCAAAGATGAGCCCTTTTTTAATAGAGAAAGTTATAGGATCATGATCACATACACAATCTTTACATAGTTTAGCTATAAATTTGAATGTGGGCACATTCAAATGTTGCTAGGACTCCTGTTTCACCTGTCACCTTACTCCATCTTCATTCAGTCTCATCTTCATTGGCATGAACACCAGTTTTTCAATGGAGAAAGAGCTGGACTAAAGTGTAAAATCCCTTTAAATTTTGAAATTAGGAATTGGAATATCTGATTGGTTGCCCAAGGTCTCATGTTGAGCATTAGTCATCAAACATTTTTAGTCACTCACAGATATCAATAAAAGTGTTCCCCTCCTCCAAATACCTTTCTTTAATGCAGAAGCAACTCCAGACATACTCAGTCACCTCATCTTTGACAAAGGAGCCAACCATCATTGGAGGAAAGATAGCCTATTTAATAAATTGTGTTGGGAAAACTGGATTGCAACCTGCCAAAGATTAAAACTAGACCCATACCTATCACCATGCATTAAACTAAAATTGAAGTGGATTAAAGATCTAAATATTAAAACAGAAACACTAAACTTGCTGGAAGGTAAGTTAGGTAGAACTCTTGAAGACACTGGCATAGGAAAAGACTTTATGAACAAAACCTCAGTATCACGGGAACTAGCACAAAGAATCAACAACTGAGATCTCATTAAAAAGCTTCTGCACTGCAAAAGAAACCCCCAACAGAGCTAACAGACAACCTACAATGTGGGAAAAAATTTTTAGCAGCTGTACCTCAGACAAAGGACTACTATCTAGAATATATAAAGAATTTTTAAAAATCAGACCTCCCCAAATTCAAAGACCCAGTTCAAAAATGGGCATCTGAAATGAACAGACATTTCTCAGAACAAGAAGTAAAAGCAGCAAATGAATATATGAAAAAATGTTCAACATCACTGTTCATTTGAGAGATACAGATGAAAACAACATTAAGATTCCGCCTCACCCCAGAAAGAATGGCTGCTATCAAGAAATTAACCAATAACAAATGCTGGCGGGGGTGTGGGGAGAAAGGAACCCTCCTCCATTGTTGGTGAGAGTGCAGACTGGTGCAACCACTGTGGAAGTCAGTATGGAGATACCTCAAAGAACTAGGACTACAGGTCCCATTTGACCCAGCTATTCCCCTGCTGGGTATCTTCCCAAAAGAAAAGAATCATACCACAGCGATATATGTGCACCCATGTTTATAGTGGCACAGTTTGTAGTAGCTAAAGCTTGGAAGCAGCCCAAGTGCCCATCAACTGGAAACTGGATAAAGAAGATGTGGGGTTTTTTTTATAAAATGGAGTACTACTCACCCATAAAGAATGAAAAACTAGAGTCATTTATAGCTAAAGGGATGCATATCGAGGCCATACTCTTAAGTGAAATAAATAGGACACACATGTATAAATACCAAATAGTTTCTCTAGTGTGAGAAACTGATAGTGTAAATAAGGGTTAAAATGATTAAAATGAATAATTGATCATTTGAAATAGGAAAGAAGGTCCAAAGGTGTAGGAGTGAAGGGAGGGGAAGGGGAAAGGAAAGAAGGGAAAGGAAAAATTATGAGAAAAGAAAAAAAATGGAAATGAAATCTATGTAAATAGGGAAGGGCACACAGGAAATGGAGAAAAAATAAGAATCAAGATACATCATGTACAGGTACAAACACCCAATGATAAATGTAAACATGTTGTATACCTAAAATGTACCAATAAAAGAATTGAAGTGGGGGAAAAAAATACCCTTCTTTAGCTCACAGTAAAGTACATAGATGAAGCCAGAATTACTGTACCCAAAATCTTGGCTTTGCCAAGTATTACCTTACATTCTTCATTTGTAAAATAGACTAATAAAAATATCTGCCCCGTTGAGTCATTATGAAAATTAAATAAGTATTTTTAAGCACATTCCTGCATATTAAGTGTTATTATGTGTAAAATAAATTACTTAACATATATGTAGTGTATATGTGTTACAGTTTATACCTATATGCTCCCCCAAAGCTTTATGAGATCAGAGATGGGGCTTGTAGAAGGCAATTTGGATGATGGGGCCCCTACAGCAAGCAGTCTCGGTGTTAGGAGGTGGTACCTGGTCAGAAGAAGTGGTCACAGTAGGCATGACCTGAAGAGGTAACCTATCACCCTTCTTGGCTCTGCCCTTCTCTGTCTGCTTCCCTGCTACCATAATGTGAGCAGTTTCTCCTCTGCTCTCCCTCTGTGCCATGCTAAGCACGGACTGAAACATGAGCCAAAGTAAACCTCTCCTCCTTGAAGTTGGGGGGTATTGGTATTGTATCCCCAGCAAAGAGGAAAGTGACTAAGACAGCATATATATATACACACACATATTTTACTACAATTTTCCTGTTGGGTGTTTAATACTGTACAACATACAAAAATCAGGAATAATGATTTAAATAGATGGCAAGGTATGTTTTCTTTCTGCAGCCTACATATTCTGTGCCCTCCCTGGAATGTGCACTCCACAATTTGAACACCATTTATTTAGAGTAGTGCTGACAAATATGGTAACCATTAGGCACATGTCTTAATTAAAATTTAATTAAATTAAAATTTCAATTCTTTAGTCACATTGACCATGTGACCACTGGATGATGCAGATATAAAAATATTGCCATCATCACAGAAACTTCTATTGGATGGCATTGACCAAGTTGAACAAAGTAAGAGGTTCAAAGTTACTGAAATGGAAACAAAACAGGAAGATGACAGAGTGTTGAGCAGCAGCAAATCAGCCTCTCTGAGATTTGGAATCCAGATGCTGGAATATAGCAATGTGGGGAAGAGAAAAATGTGGGAAGGTCCCCAGGACCCAGCAAGGACCAGAGGCAAGAATTACAGCCCACAGGAAGAGTGACGAGAGGGACCACAATACAGAAGAGGAGGTCCAGCTCGTGGCATGAGGAGTCAGCTCAAACCTACAAAGGCACAGTGACTACTGGTGATTCTAGAGGCCTCCACAGATAACACACCAGAGGAATGGAGCAGTGGATGCTGCAGACTGCAGTGGCTAGTTACTGATTCCAGTCCAATTCAAACATCGCCAGGAGAGGGCGATTGGCCAGTTGCCATTTTGGAAAGGGGCTTACTGAACTTGAGACTGAGAGCAGCAGGGGGATGACCCCATCTTAGGGTTCCCAGTGTCGGAGTGAGGTGCAGCCATGGGAGACACCCAGGATCAGGGAGCTGAGCTCAAGCTGGCAGGAGGCACCTGGATGGAGTGTTGCTCACAGCCAGACACCAGGACCAGCCTGAACTCCAGTGGAGCTGAAAAAGCAGGCTTGCTGAGATTATCCACCACCCCATCAGAATTCTGCTGCAGGCTTGCTAGGATCCACCAACATGGATCTGGGCTCTGTCTGCCTCCTTTGTCTACCAGTGACATCAAAATAATGTCCTAGGGTCAGGAATGTAGCTCAGTTGCACTGGCGCCTGCCTGGCAAGCGCAGGGTTCTGTGTTCAATCCCTGATACCAAAAAAAGAAAAAAGAAAAACAGAAGCATGTCCTACAGTAAACA
Source organism: Heterocephalus glaber (assembly GCF_053883595.1). Taxonomy (NCBI): domain Eukaryota; kingdom Metazoa; phylum Chordata; class Mammalia; order Rodentia; family Bathyergidae; genus Heterocephalus; species Heterocephalus glaber. The sequence goes on along the minus strand of NW_028258346.1, from coordinate 2,468,251 downwards.
TTTTTTCTTCCTTTCTTTGATTTTTTATTTTTATTGATTATTCTTGTTTTTATATGAATGTGAACATTGTTTCTAGTTTCTTGCTTGCTTGCTTGGTTGCTTTTTTGAGACAGAGTTTCACTATGTAGTTCAGGCTGGCCTTGAACTCATTATGTAGCCCAGGTTGGCCTTGAACTCACAGTAATCCTCCTACCTCAGCCTCCCAAGTGCTGGTCCAGTTTTCTTTTTGTTGTCTTGCTCTGTTCTTGTTTCAATTTCTTCCTTCTTTCTTTTCCTCCTGTCTACTTTAACAGTTTCCCAAAGCTTACATAATCTTCCTCTGTCCCTTGACTGTGCTTCTAATCTCTTTCTCTTCTTCTATTTCTCTATTTTTTCTACATACATTTTTTAAATTTTCTCCCCTGAGGGTAAAATCAACATATTTAGGGGATATTTACTATACAAAATTTTCTAGTTTGTTTTAGATTTTGATATATAACTATAATATTCTTCATATGGTTAAAGGGGGCAAGTTAATAGTTACCACATTTTCTAGGCCGTGCTTGATGCTATTGTTATTACTGATTGTACTTATTTAGCCAAGGTGACATAGTTCTTCTAATCAGTTGTTCTTCCTTATATGCCAAGACTGAAATTGCCTGAGGGTCATAAACAGTACTATAGGCCAGTGCTAAAGAACCAGGGGCTAGGCCAAATAGGCAGCAACTCTTCATCCCCAATAAATTGAAGAGGTAGGATCTTGCAACAGATTCAAAAGCTAAAAGGAAGCTACACTTAGAATACAAAATTAGAAGATATGGAAGCAAGATGCAACTCTAGACTTCCAGCTCACCCAAGGCAAACCCAGAGGGCAGTGAGGTGTAATAATTTGAAAGCCACCCACATGAACTCTCTGAAATGGTAACAGCAGAAGTAACAAAACAGAAGAATGAGGCTCTAGAAAAAATCAAATTAGAAATGATTTCTCAGATAACTTAAGAGATGATGACCATAATCAAGGACATGCTTAGTGAATCTAGAGCAGATACAGATTTTTTTTAAAAAAAATAGAGGACCTTAGGAAAATGATGGAAACCATGAATGCCCAGCATAGGAAAGAAATGGAATCCATGAAACATATTCAAAGAGATATCCAGGAGATTAAAAACTCTATGGAAAGTATGCACAGAAAAATCAACCAATGTGAGGACAGAATATTAGACTAGAAGACAGGTTTGTGGTTACCAATCATGAAAAGAAAGATTTCTTTAAAAAACCAGAAGACCTGATACTCATGTAAAGGTACAAGATCCCAATGATGAATGTAACTGTATTTTATACCTAAAATGTACCAATAAACTTAATGGGGAGGGAGCAAAAGACCATGAAAAATCAACCCAACACCTGCTAGATGATGCAAAGAAGAAAAACATAAGATTGATCAGAGTCAATGATAAAGCAAGAGATAGTGCAAATGACATAAAAACCTGTTCACAGAACTAATGGCAGAAAACTTTCCAAGCATGGAAAAATAATTTGACATACAGATAAATGAGGCATATAGAACTTCAATAAGCTATAATTAAAAAACATGCACCGTGGCATATAATAGTCAGGATTCCAGAAAATGAATGAAAGAAAAGAATATTAAAAGCTGTTAGAGAAAAGAAATAATCACCTATAAAGGAAAGCCCATCAGAATCATAGCAGATTTCTCAACCCAAACCCTTAAGTCAAGGGCAGCTTCAAGACCTCCAAACCAGACTGATGTACCCCACAAAACTATCTTTCAAAATTGATGGAGAAATAAGATACTCCCATGACAAAGAACACATGAAGAAATTCAAGACCAGCAAACCAGCACTTCAAAATGTTCTGAAGGATATTCTAGAAAGAGATAACAAAGACTACAACTCCATGAACTCCAATAGAATGAATCAACCAGGCAAGGCAAGCAGTTAAAAAGAAAGAGAACCCAACAAGAGGCAAATAATATAACAAGAATAAGTCAATACATATCAGTTATAACTATAATGTAAATGGTCTCAATTCACCAACCAAAAGAAATAGACTGGCAGAATGGATTAAGAAATAAGATACAACAATATGCTGCATACAAGAAACACATTTAACTCGAAAAGAAATTCATAAACTGAAAGTCAGCAGATGGAAAACAATACTCCATTTGACAGGAGTAGCTCCGATATTTGCAGACAAAGTGGATTTCAAGCCAAAACTGATCAAGAGAGACAAAAAAGGTCATTAGATACTTGTTAAGGAAACAATCCAAGAGATAGAGATAACAATCATAAATATATATGCATCAAATACCAGGGCACCCAACTATATAAAACAAATATTAATGGATATAAAAAATCAAATACTAATACAATTGAAATGAGGGAACTCAATACCCCACTGTCACAAATAGATCAACTAGACAAAAACTCAACACAGAAATATCAGAAATGAACCAAACTTTTGAACAAGTGGACTTAGTAGATATCTATAGAATGTTCAACCCCACAACAACAGAATATACATTCTTCTTAGCTGCACATGGGATGTTTTCCAAAATAGACCACATACTATTTCATAGAACATGCTTAAGTAAATTAAAAGGAATTGAAATTATCCCATGCATATTATCAGACTGCAGCACAATGAAATTGGAAATCAATGGCAAAAGAAACCACAAAAACTTCATAAACACATGGAAATTAAATAACACCCTCATGAACAACAAAGAATCACAGATGAAATTACAGAAGAAATTAGACAGTTTCTACAATTAAACAATAACTCCAATACAACATACTGGAACATATGAGATGCAAGGAAAGCAGTCCTACAAGAGAAATTTATAGCAGTGAATTCCCACATCAGAAAAACAGAGCAAGGTCAAATGAACAACCTAATGTTGAAACTCGAGCTTCTAGAAAAAGAAGAGCAAGTCAAGCCCAGAGCTCTTATGAGGGAGGAAATTATAATGATCAGAGCAGAAATTAATGCAATTGCGATAAGAAAACAATACAAAGAATCAATGAATTGAATTGACAAACCCTTAAGCCAACCTTATCAAAAAAAGAAAGAGGCCCTTGGATTTAGCTCAGTAGCACCGTGTCTGCCTCAAAAGCACAAGGTCCTGAGTTTGATCCCTGGTACTGAAAGAAAAAAAGAAAAAAAAAGAAAAGACTCAAATTCCAATTAGGAATGAAAAGGATGAAATCACAACAGATCCTGCAGAAATCCAGAAGATCATCAATACCTACTTTGGGAAACTGTATTCCAATAAGATATATGGAAAGCACAAAAGAAATGGACAGATTCCTAGATACATATAAATCACCAAAGCTGAATCAAGAAGACATGAAAATTATTAATAATCCAATATCAGTAAATGAAATTGAATATGTAATTTTAAAAAAAGCCGGGCCAGGGATTTAGCTCAGTGGTTCTGCCACCTGCCTCACAAGCACAAGGTTCTGAGTTCAATCCCTGGTACCAAAAGAAAAGCCTACCAATAAAGAAAACTCCAGGCTCTGATGGATTCACTACTGAATTCTACAAAAATTTAGAGATCTAATGCCACTACTCCTCAAACTCTTTAATGAAATTGAAAGAGAAGCAATATACCCAAACTCATTCCTAGAGGAAGCTATTCCCTGACATCAAAACCAGAGAAGGAGCCAACCAAAAGAACTATAGGGCAATCTCCCTAATGAACATAGACACAAAAATCCCCAATATGATACTGGCATACAGAATGCGGTAAATCATCAAGAAGATTATACACCATGACCAAGTATGATTCATCCCAAGGATGTAGGGATGGTTCAACATATGCAAATTAATAAATGTAATACACCATATTAACAGAATCCAGAACAAAAACCACATGATAATCTCAATAGATGGAGAAAAAGCATTTGACAAAGCCCAACACACATTCATGATTAACAAAAGAACCCTACAGAAAATTGGAATAGATGGTCTTTATCTCAATCTGATAAAAGCCATCTATGACAAACCAACAGCCAACATCATACTAAATGGTCAAAAACTGAAAGCTTTTGCCGGCGATATACCTCATTTGCACAGTGCCTGCCTGGCAAGCATAAGGTGCTGAGTTAGATCTCCAGCATAAAAAAAACAACTGAAAGCTTTTACTCTAAAATTAGGAATAAGGCAAGGATGTCCACTATCACCACTCCTATTCAATATAGTTCTAGAAACTTAGCCAGAGCAATTAGACAAGAGAAAGAAATAAAAGGAATAAGGATAGGAAAGGAAGAAGTTAAATTATCATTATTTGTGGGCGACATGATATTGTACATAGAAGATCCCCAAAAACTCCACCAAAAGACTTCTAGATTTAATGACCAAATTCAGTAGCAAAACTGGATTCAAAGTCACCACTCAGAAATCAATAGCATTCCTGTACCTCAATAACAAACTCACTAAGAGAGAAATTAAGGAAACCACACCTTTTACAATAGCATCAAAAAAAATGAAACACTTAGGAATCAATCTAACACAGGAAGTAAAAGACATTTGCATTGAAAACTACAGTACTCTGAAAAAGGAGAGCAAAGAGGATAGCAGAAAATGGAAAGACAGCACTTATTCTTGGGTAGGAAGAACCAATATAGTGATATTGGGCATACTTCCAAAATTGTTACACAGATTTAATGCAATCCTGATCAAAATACCAATGGTATACCTCACAGAACTAGAGAAAACAATCCTACACTTCATTTGGAACCTGAAGAGAACTAGAATAGCAAAAGTAATTCTGGGCAACAAAGGCAAAGCAGAGGGTATCACAATCCACAACGTAAAGCTATACTACAAAGCTACAGTGATTAAAAACAGCATGGTACTGGCAAAAACAAAAACAAACAAACAAACAAAAAACCCAGACTTGAGGATCAGTGGAACAGATTAAAAGATACAGAAAAATCTCCAAACATACTCAGCCACCTTATCTTTGACAAAGGGGCCAAACACCTGCCCTGGAAGAAAGACAGCCTCTTTAATAAATGCTGGAAAAACTGGCTTTCCATATGCCAAAGACTAAAACTAGACTCATATCACTCATCGTGCAAGAAACTAAAATAGAAATGGATCAAAGACCTAAATGTAAAAACAGAAATACTTAATCTGCTAGAAAATAGAATAGGTAGAAATCTTGAAGATATAGGTGTAGGCAAAAACTTGATGAACAAAACCCCAATCAGGCAGGAAATATTACTAAGAATCAACAACTTGGAGCTCATCATACTAAAAAACTTTTGCATATCAAAAGAAACCACCAACAGAATGAAAAGACAACCCACAGAGTGGGAAAATTTTTTTCCAGCTGTTCCTCAGACAAAGAACTAATATCTAGAATATATAAAGAACTAAAAAAAAAATCAGACCCCCAAATTTAAAGGTCCAAAATTAAGCATCTGAAATGAATAGACACTTCTCCATGAGGAAGTAAAAATGGCAAATAAATATATGAAAAAAATGTTCAACATCACTGGTCATTTGAGAGATGCAAATTAAAACACCACTGAGATTCCACCTCCAGAAAGAATGGCTGCTATCAAGGAATCAACCAATAACAAATGCTGGCGGGAGTGTGGGGAAAAGGAAATGTTCTCCACTGTTGGTGGGAGTGTAGACTCGTGCGACCACTGTGGAAATCAGTGTGGAGAGTCCTCAAAAAACTAAAACTAGGGCCAGGGATTTAGCTCAGTGGTTTCACCGCCTGCTGCTCAAGTGCAAGGACCTGAGTTCTATCCCCAGTACCAAAAAAACCCCCTCAAAACTAGAGGTTCCATTTGACCCAGCTATTCTCCTTCTTGGTATCTTCTCAAAAGAATTAAAAGCATCACACCACAGTGATATATGCACACCCATGTTTATAGCAGCACAGTTTGTAATAGCTAAAGCTTGGAAACAGCCCAAATGCCTATCAACCAATAAGTGGATAAAGAAGATGTGGGGTTTTTATACAATGGAGTACTACTCTGCCATAAGTTGGATAAACTTGAGATATTTCTAGGTAAATGGATCACCTTGAGACCATACTCTTCAGTGAAATGAGTCTGACATGTCTTTAAATATTGCATTGTTTCTCTGGTATGAGAAACTGAATGGGTAAATAAAGACCAAAATGTATAATGATATTGTGAAATAGGAAGAAAATATTCAAATGGAAGGTGGAACAAGAGAGGGGATGGGGAAAGGAAGGAAGGGAAAAGGAAAAAAAGAGAATAGAAGGAAAAAATGGAAACAGCTTTTGTAAATAAGGAGAGGAAGAACAGTTGAAGGAAGGGGAAGGAAAGAGGAAAAAAGAAAAATCAAGATATATTATGTACAGGTACAAATTCCCTATGATTAATGTGATCATTATGATTATCTATAATGTACCAACAAAATTATTTTTAAATGAATTTTTTTAAAAAAATTTTTTTAAAAAGAAGTAAACCAAAAAATGTCACTGAAATGCAGTAGGATCAAATCCTGATTCAGACCTGTAACTGTGGTTCTCTGCCCAAAGCTAGTGGCAAGATCTCTCTTATTACTCCATCTGTACCATGAAGATAAAAATAGGAACTACTTGATAAACTGCTGAGTGGAGGAAATGAGATAAAATGGGTAAAGTCTTTGGTAGAGTGCCTAAAATATAGAAGAACTTGAAAATATTAGTAAAATTTGAGTTTAAATCAATTCAATTCTATAAACCTGAAAGGCAAAGATGATCTTGTTGCCAGATGGTGTGGGACCAGCAGTTCTTTCCAAACTCTTGTTATCCCAAGATAGCAAGAAAGTCAAAGAATTGGACCAGATAATCAATGAACATGAAAGTTTAACATTTATTAAAGATTAAAGAGAAGGAAAGAAGTAGAATTGGAAAATAAGTAAAAAGAAGAAAGAAAATACCTCCCTCGTGCAGAGCAGGCTACTTGAAGAGTAAGAAGACAGTGATAATGAGGCAAATGGTGACTGTCTTCTGTATCCTTCTTCTGACGTCAGATCCACACCACTGGAAGCTGTTATGTGCCATGATTGGATAGCTCTCTCTGACTGACAGGTCACACTCTATTCTCCAGCCTCCTCTCCATGACTGACAGGCTACTTCCTATTGTCCAGCCTTTTTTCTGTGCCTTAATCTCCTGCCTCATTCCCCTGAGAGACATAAATCCCCATAATTCTTTATGGCTTGTTGAAGGGTTGAGGTCTTCATGTAACTACTACTTGCTGAAAGGAGCTGTAGGTCCTACTTACTAGGGATTGTGTGCTCCCTAAACACATTAGGATGATGTGGCTTACTGATTAGTCTGAGGGAAACCTATCAGAAGACAATGAGAAAGGAGTTAGTGTTGATGTATGACAACAGAAGAAAGCTGTTAGGAGCCTTTGGAGGCAAAGACAGATGTTGGATCAGCTACCAATGCATATTTATGGTGACTCTACTTATCTGTACTTGAAGCCAAACTGAGGTCTTGCTTTTTAAAGAGGAGCCTCAGATCTTTCGGAAATTCACAGGAGCAGAGTCTTAGCCCTGTAAAAATTTGAATAATCATTTCCCTTGTAGGTTTTTTTTTAAATAGCTTGCCACTGTGTTCCTTGAAAAAAAACCAGAATAGTTCCTCAGGAACTGAGAATAAGGCTAGGGTCTTAAGAGGTTGTAAGACTTCCCTACTTGTCTCCCAATCAGCCTTCTCTTACAGACAATGACAGCGACCTGCCAGAGAAGATAGATTGCCTCTAGGAGTTGAGTTAGAAAGCCCCCTGCCCTTTCTTAGATTGTTGCATGGATATGAGGGTGGAGGAACATCAGTCTCCCTTGCACACCTCTGCATGGTTCTCAGCCTGCTCCTGGTCCTGCTGCTGTTAGTAGGGTACATAGTTGACAAGAATCCCAGAGGGTTGGGATACGCTGAGAAATACTTGAGCATATTGAAAATAGACTGGAAACACAGGTCATGGACCTGGCACTGACCCTTCCTGTTCAGTGACAAACACAGGTGCTTGGCTTGCCCTGGAAGTTGAAAGTGAGGACAAACTTACCCCACCTTCATCTCGGATGAACCAGGAAGACATCATGGGAGCTGGTGCCTCCTTCTAGCACCCACTGGGCAGCCTTGAATCATGAGAGCATCCCATGGAACCAAGGTTATCCTGAGAGGGGCTGGTCCCCCTCAACTCCCTCCAAGTCCTGGAACATGAATAGTTCCATGGTTGCTTCTGGAGTGTTCAAGAAGGGAAGGGGGTTTAGAGGGGATAAACTGTCCCTGCTGGAGGCCCCCTTCAATTGGAATGTGGGTGGGTAACTCTGAGGGAAGCAGTTCCATTGAGTCAAAATGGGAGGCATCAGTGGAGGCAGAACTGAGAGAGATAGATACAGAAGGCTTGTTTGAGAGGGCACCATTTCCCCTCTTACAAGATAGAAGGAGATCTGAGAACAGGCTCATCAATGATATCATTTCCTTTTTCCACAAGGGCCACTCTCAAATACCCTAGCTTCTGAGATTTTCCAGAGATAAAGAGACACAAAAGCCTGAACATAAAGGATTTCACTCCACCTTCCATGTTTTTTGCAGAAATGATCTAACTACAAAATAGTATCATAATTTAAACCACCATTTTGTACCTACCTCTCACCATTCCCTAGTTTGTACTGGACTCATGCCATATTTCAATAGAAGATAAGTTGTTTCTGTTTTTAGATCAGCAGGGTCAAATCTTTCCCACTGTTGAAAGATATAGCCTAATGGTGAGGTCACTGGGATCTGTGGGGTGCTTTTCAGTATATTTCCCATGGCACATCTTTCCTGGAGGGTTGGTTTTCTTGAGACAGTGTCTCTCTCTGTAATTCAGTCTGGCCTTGAACTCATGGCAATACTCCTGCCTCACTCTCCCGAGTGCTGGGATTACAGGTGTGCACCACCACACCAAAGTACCATGGCACATCTTGAGGCCTATGGAGAGAGAAAACTAGGTCTGGGGGTCCTTCAGAGGGCATCCTCTGCAGAGGGAGTAGATCCATTGAGTTCACAAGGCATCCCTTGTGATACTCAAGTACTTATTAAGCAGACTTCTCTGCTCAAAATTCTGATGGCACTATTGGTGCCTTCCCAGATGAGTAGACCCCTCTGGGCTTGCTTAGCCTTAGGACTCTCCATATCATGGACCAATAACTTCTCAGGGATAAGGGCAGAATCCCCTGGGGCTCCCTTAGCCACTTGAGAAGCTACACTCATAAGAGATCAGGTAAAGCCTTCTCCAGGCTCCCTTGGCTGTCTGAGAAACATTATCTCTTACATTCATCCATCAATACTTTGGTTAAGACAGCAGAGATTATCTGAATTTTTGAGAGGATCTAACCCAAATCCTATATGTTCTCTGAAAGTGAAGGCTTTAGCTGTTAACCACAAGAGTAGGAAAGCTAAAAGGCCACATGATCTATTCAGAAGTACAAATTATGTCTATTCATAAGACTACAAAAGTTAACATTAGAATTGTTGGTGCTTACAAAATACTAACTTTTTAGGTAGGGAGGCAGTTTTTATATATAACACTAGTTTGCCCAGTTTCTGGTGTCTTTTTAGATCAAGGATTCTCATAACATACTATTCTGCCATTGCTATTCACAGACCACTGCAGATGTTACAGGCTCTCTGGGAGCCTCCCGTCACCCCTCAGAGATGTTAGTCCTACTGTGAGAAGAGTGTACCTCTGTCTCTGTTGCAAGTGTAAATCCTGTGTACCAAGACTACAGACATCCAAAAAGCTTAGACTAATATGCATAGGAGTGTCTAAAACAAAGTTTAACATCTCTAAAAGAGTAACACATTTTTCAGAAACAAATACATCATCCTTGCTGCAGTCCCACCAGTATGTTCAAAACAATCTAGCCAGAAAGAAACACTGGACAGATGGGAACAAAATAAGTATCAAAGAACACAGATGAACTCTTCAAAATGCAGTCACTCCCTCTGCTGGCCAAAGAGAATAAGAGTGGCAAAAAGCTACAGAGCTATCTTGTCCCAGCCCAGCACCAAACCTCAGGAACCCAAGCCACGGGAAGGAGCAGGGAAAAGAGAAGAACAGGAGCACTAGTGCATAGAGAGCAGACAGGAAGCACCAAGCACAGGAGGAGTGGAGAGGGATCCATACAGGGCCCATGGAGTGAGTGAGGATAGGCACTCTGGAGCGCAGACCATGGACCGCAGCAGTGATGGTGCAGAGTGAGAGACAGGCTAGGGAGACACTGCTTCCCCAGCCCTCTCCCTCAGTTTCCCACCACCCACTTTCAGCCATGGAACAATGAGTGCAGTTTCTTTGGCCTGCCCCCTCTGGGAGAGAATGGCATGGAACATCGCCTCTCCAAGGGACATGGGCCAGGCAGGAAGCAGCCTCAGTGCCCTGGCTCACTCCCCCAGGGAGAAAATCACCTTCCCCCCCAAGAATTGGTCTCTGGCTAGCTCCCCAAATAAGGGAAACTTGGCCAGCCCACACTAACAGTGCCCTAAGGCCTGAGCTGCATGGGTCTCCTATTGCAGTATCCCTCCCATCCATCAATCGTCCCAATTTGCCAAACATAGGGCACTTTGAATTGTAGAGTGGGCATGCTTAGGGACAGCTTTTGGAGTCCTGGATCCCCAGGGCTGGACTGGCTCCCCATGCTCTGAGTCAGCTCCACCGGGGGGGACAGCAGGCTAGGTACTCAGTGGCTACAGACTTCTGGCCTCCCCATGTATCTCCACCACACATGTCACAGTTACTGGTGGCTCCATAGGTGAGGCCAAACCCCAAAGGGGGTGGGCTGCAGGTTCCTTTTCTCCCTGGTCAGCACACAGAGGATTCAGGAATCTGGTACTGCACTCAGACAGGGACTCGCACTACTCAGAGACTCTCAGTCCCCAGCCCAGCATGGGGCATAGATAGAGGCACTCTCTCAGCTTGGCTCTGCATCAGGGTCCCAGATGAGGGACCATACAGACTCTCCACCCAATCGGGTCTTGCCTCCTGGTTCCATTTGTTACCTCCTGGCTCCTGGCTCTGCTGGTTAGTTCCTGGTTGGCTTGCCAAAACTGTTTCCAGACAGTGTGGGGACCAGCAGTCCTTTCCTGGCTCTTGCTGTCCCATTCAAAGAATAGGACAGGAAAATCAATGAACATGAAAGTGTAACATTTATTGAAGATTAAAGAAGAAAAGAAGTAGAAATGAAAAGAAGAAAAAAATATGTCCTGCATGCAGAGCAATTTACTTGAAGAGTAAGAAGACAGTGGCAACAAGGCCAGTGGCTGCTGTCTTTTATATCCTTTTGATGTCAGAGCTTGGCTGTTAGAAGCTCTTCTGTGCCATAATTTGACAGCTCTCTATAACTGGCAGGTCATGCCCTATCATCCAGCCTCCTTTCTGTGCCCTAATTTCCAGCCTCAATCTTGATACTATTCTTGAATCAAATGGGTAAGTTTTTCAAGGATGCCTATTTTGGAAAAGAGACAAGTTTGGTTAAATGTTAGCTGAGCTCACTCTGTTTTCCTAGTGTGGGAATTCATTGCTATGAATTTCCCTCATAGAACTGCTTTAGTTGTGTCCCATACATTCCTGTATGTTGTACTGGCATTATCATTTACTTGTAGAAACTGTCTAATTTCTTCTCTAATTTCCTCTGTGACCCATTGGTTGTTCAGGAGAGTGTTATTCAATTTCCACGTGTTCGTGGGGATTTTGTGGTTTCTTATGCTACCAATCTCCAATTTTATTGCATTATGGTCTGATAATGTACAGGGGGTAACATCAATTCTTTTACATTTACTTAAACATGTCCTATGAGCTAGCATGTGGTCTATTTGGAGAATGACCCATTTGCAGCCAAAAAGAATGTGTATTCTGATTTTGTGGGGTGGAACACTCTGTAGACGTATATTAAGTTCATTTATTCAAAAGCTTGGTTCAACTCTAGTATTTCCTTGTGGATTTTTTGTCTAGATGATCTGTCTATTTGTGACAGTGGAGTATTGAGGTCCCCCACTACAATTGAATTAGTGCTTATTTGGTTTATCATGTCCCTTAATATTTGTTTTGTATAGTTGGGGGCATTAGTATTTGGTGCATATATAGTTATGATTATTATCTCTTCCTCTTGGACTGTTCCCTTTACAAGGATGTAGTGACCTTCTTTGTCTCTCTTAATTAGTTTTGATTTGAAATTTACTTTGTCTGCAAATAAGATAGCTACCTCTGATTTTTTCCAGGTTCCTGTTGCATGGAGAACTGTTTTCCATCCTTTTACTTTCAGTCTATAAGTTTCTTTTGAACTAGGTGCATTTCTTGTTTACAGCATATTGTTGGATTTTGCTTCTTAATCCATTCTGCCAGTCTGTTTCTTTTGATTGATGAATTGAGGCCATTAACATTGATGGTTATAACTGATATGTATTAACTTAAAATTGTCATGTTATTTTCCTGTTGTTGCCTCTTTTTTATTTTCCCCCCTCTCCCTTTAATTTCTTGCCTTGCCTGATGAAATAATTTGGATTTGCTCCATTGGGCCTCACGGAGTTGTGACCTTCATTGTCTTTTTCTAGGTTTGTTTTTTTTTAAATTGTTTGGAGGGGCAGTTTGGTATCCACGAAGTTTCTCAGGTGTTCTTTATCATGGAAATATCTTATTTCCCCATCAATTTTGAAAGATAGTTTTACAGGATACATCAGTCTAGGTTGGAGGTTGTTTTCTTTTAGGGCTTGAAATACCTCATTCCAGGCTGTCCTTGAGTGAGGGTTTGTGTTGATGGGCTCTCCTTTGCATGTGATTTATTTCTTTTCTCTAATTGCTTGTAGTATTTTGTTTTTCTGTTGGGTTTCCAGGATCTTGACTATTATATCTAGGTATAGATTTTTTTTTTTTATCATGGATAGTTGGAGTCCCATACGCCTCGTTTATCTGTATGTCAAATTCTTTTGCTCTGTTTGGGAAGTTTTCTGAAATTAATTCTGTGAACAGTTTTTTATGTCATTTGTACTTTCTCCTGCTTTTTCGTGGACTCCTATCAGTCTTATAGTATTCTTCTTTGCATCATCTAGGAGCTGTTGGATTGATTTCTCATGGTCCCTTACTATTTTTAAGAGATCTCTCTTTTCATGGTCACTGACTGCCATCCTGTCTTCTTTATCTAATATTCTGTCTTCAGATTGGCTCAGTCTGCTGTGTATACTTTCAGTAGAGTTTTTAATCTCCTGGATATCTGTTTGAATCTGTTTCATGGATTCTATTTCTTTCCTATGTTAGGTATTTATGGTTTCCATTTCTTTCCTATGCTGGGCATTTAGGCTTCCATCACGGTTCTGAGCTAATCTATTTTTTTTATGTGTTTCTATTCTAGAATCTCTAATCATGTCTTTCATTCTGCTCACCATCTCTGTAGTTATCTGGGAATTTATTTCTGTTTTGAATTTTTCTAGAGCCTCATTCATCTGTTTTGCTACTTCCTGTGCTATCAGTTCAGGGTGTCAGGGTGGTTGATTATCAGACTTTTCCACCTCATTTCCCCCAGAATTTGCCTTTGGTGAGCTGGAAGACTGGATTTGTGCCTTGCTTAAATGTCTTCTCATTTCTATTTTTGTGATTGGTACTGTCCTTGGTTAAATTCCTGGGTTGATACTTCAATGTTGCTTATTGTAAGTAACTTTGTTGCTTGTATTTAGAATCCTTATGGAATGATTGCTTCTCAGAGGTGCCTTCCAGATATACCTGGTCTTTAGGTTTTGAGTCTCTGACTCTGGGGCAATCTCATTTTCATTATACCAGGAAGGATAACTGATTAGATCAATCACAACACTTTAGCCCAACTGATACAATCAGCACAAAAATAGTATCAAGAAGAGCTTAGAAAATGACAATTTGTTGTAGTTATTAATCTATGACCTTTAACCATGTGAATTAAATTAAAATCGAGGATTACCCAAAATATGTTTGTTTTTTGTTTTTTGTTCTTTGGGGTTTTTTGGGGGGGGTTGTTGGTTTGTTTTTTGTTGTTTTGGGGTTTTTTTGGTGCCGGGGATCAAACTTGGGTCCTTGCACTTGCACAGCAGGCAGCAAAACCACTGAGCTAAATCCCCGGCCCCACCAAAATATGTTTATAGTGAATAAACTCTTCAATATAACAACTTTACCCTTCAGGATGGGGACTTAGAAGGAGTAAGGCCCTCTTTCTGTTGTTCATTTCTGATCTATCTTCTGGTGCTCAGGACAATGGCATACAAGGTAAACACTCAAAAATCAGTAGCCTTCTTGTACACAAATAACAGAGTCACTGAGAGAGAAATTAGGGAAACAATCCCTTTCACAATAGCATCCAAAAAACTGAAATATCTAGGAATCAATCTAACAAAGAAAGCAAAAGACCTCTACATGGAGAACTACAACACTCTGGGAAAAAGAGATTGAAGGGGCCAGGAATTAGGTTAGTGGTTCTGGCACCTGCCTTGCAAGCACAATGTCCTGAGTTCAATCCCCGGTACCAAAAAAAAAAGAGAGATTGAAGAGGATATAAGAAAATGGAAAGACATACATTGTTCCTGGGTAGGAAGAACCAATATAGTGAAAATGGCCATATTTCCAAAACTGCTATACAGATTCAATGTAATCCTGATTGAAATCCCAACAATATAATTCACAGAACTAGAGAAAACAATACAAAAATTCATTTGGAACCAGAAGAGACCTAGAATAGCAAAAGCAATTCTAGGCAACAGAGACATGGCTGGGGGTATCACAATCCCCAACTTGAAACTATACTACAAAACCACTGTGATAAAAACAGCATGATACTGGCAAAGAAACAGACTTGAGGATCAGTGGAATAGATTAGAAGATGTAGAAACAACTCCAGACATACTCAGCTACCTCATCTTTGACACAGGACCCTACCATCCTCACTGGAGGAAAGATGGCCTTTTTAATAAATGTTATTGGAAAAAGTGGATTTAAACTTGCCAAAGATTAAAACTAGACCCCTATCTTTCACCATACACCAAACTAAAATCCAAGTGGATTAAAGATCTAAATATTAAGACAGCAACACTAAACTTGCTGGAAGATAATTTAGGTAGAACTCTTGAAGACATTGGCATAGGAAAACACTTTATGAACAAATCCTAAGTAGCATGGAACTACCACAAAGAATCAACAACTGAGATCTCATCTTTTTAAAAAGCTTCTGCACTCCAAGAGAAACCACCAACAAAGCTAAGAGACAGGCTACAATGTAGGGAAAAAATTTTACCAGCTGTTCCTCAGAGAAAGGTCTACTATCTAGAATACATAAAGAACTCGAAAAAATCAGACCCCCCCCCCAAATATAAAGACCCAATTCTAAAACGGGCATCTTAAATAAACAGATATTTCTCAGACAAAAAAAGTAAAAGCAGCTAATAAATATAATGAAAAAATGTTCAACATCACTGGTCATTCAAGAGATGGAAATGAAAACAACGCTGAGATTCCCCCTCACCCCAGAAAGAATGGCTGCTACCAAGAAATCAACCAATAACAAATGCTGGCAGGGTGTGGAGAGAAAGGAACCCTTCTCCATTGTTGGTGGGAGTGCAGACTGGTGCAAACACTGTGGAAATCAGTATGGAGATACCTCAAAGAACTAGGGCTAGAGGTCCCATTTGACCCAGCTATTCCTCTGCTGGGGATCTTCCCCAAACAATTAAAACAATCATACCACAGTGATATATGTGCACCCATGTTTTAGCGGCACAGTTTGTAATAGCTAAAGCTTGCAAACAGCCCAAGTGCCCATCAACTGGAAACTGGATAAAGAAGATGTGGTGTTTTTATAAAATGGAGTACTACTCAGCCATAAAGAATGAGAAACTAGAGACATTTATAGCTAAATGGATGCATATTGAGGCCATATTCTTAAGTGAAATAAATAGGACACACATGTGTAAATACCAAATAGTTTATCTACTGTGAGAAACTGAAAGTATAAATAAGGATTAAAATGATTAAAATTAATAATTGATAATTTGAAATAGGAAAAGGTCCAAAGGTGTATGGGTGGTGGGAAGGGAAGGGGAAAGGGAAGAATGGAAAGGAAAAATTATGAGAAAAGAAAAAAAATGGTAATGAAATCTATGTAAATAGGTAAGGGTGGAGGGGGTGAAGGGTGCACAGGCAATGGGGAAAAAAATTAAGAACTAAGATACATCATGTACAGGTACAAGCACCCCATGATAAATGTAAACGTATTGTATACCTAAAATGTACCAATAAAAGAATTTTTTAAAAAAAGAAAAGAAAAGAAATCAACCAATAACAGATGCTGGCAGGAGTGTGGGGAGAAAGGAACCCTTCTTCATTGTTGGTAGGAGTGCAGACTGGTGCAACCACTGTGGAAATCAGTATGGAGATGCCTCAAACAACTAGGATTAGAAGTCCCATTGACTCAGCTATTCTTCTGCTGGGTATCTTCCCAAAAAAATAAAAGAATCATACCACAGTGATATAGTCTCATCCATGTTTAAGTGGCATAGTTTGTAATAGCTAAAATTTGAAAACAACCCAATTGCCCATCAACTGGAGACTGCATAAAGAAGATGTAGTTTTTTTATAAAATGGAGCACTACTTGGCCATAAAGAATGACAAACTAGAGACATTTATAGCTAAGTGGATGCACATTGAGGCCATACTCTTCAGTGAAATAAATAATATGTGTAAATACCAAATAGTTTCCCTGGTGTGAAAAACTAAATATGTAAATAAGGATCAAAATGTATAATTGATATTGTGTAATAGGAAGAAAAGGGGCAAAGGGGAAAGGGAAGAGGGAGGGGTAGGGGAAAGAAAAGAAGGGAAAAGAAAAAATATGAGAAAAGGAAAAAATGGAAACAAAGTCTTCATAATTAGGGAAGGGTAGAGGGGGTGAATGGAGAGCAGGGGAATGGGGAAAAAATAAGAACCAAGATATATCACGTAAAGGTACAAGATCCCAATGATGAATGTAATTGTATTGTATACCTAAAATATACCAATAAACTTAATGGATGGGCTGGGGATTTAGCTCAGTGGTTCTGCCACCTGCTTCACAAGTGCAAGGACCTGAATTCGATCCCCAGTACAAAAAAAAAAAAAACTCAATGGAAAAAAAAAATAAAGATAAGCTACTGCATTTAAAAAAAAGTATTAGCTGAAACAAGAACATTCAAGGGGTGATAGATTTTAATCACTCCTTGATTTCTTTGTCCCCTCTACCTATCCCAGTCTTGGGATCATCACACCAAAATAGCACTGCCATCCACAAACCTCATCCTTTTACTGTCCTTTCATTCTCTTTCCCATTTTCTTTCATCCAATGTCTTTGTTTTCAAAATATAGTAGGATCCACTCTCAAAATCCTTTATCTGATCTGGCCTCCTGTCCTCTCATGCACTCCTCACAGAGACCACATAGGATTATGTCCCTACTTCCCAGAAACTCCCCATATATAATTGTACAGGTTGTTTACTTCCTGGACACTATGAGGTAAATAGGCCTCCTCTATCTCATACTTCTCCATGATGAGCTGATCTGTCACAGGTTCAAATCAACAGTGGCTATACTTCCAAAACTGATATACAAATTTAATGCAATCCTAGTCAAAATATCAATAGTATTTCTACAGAGCTAGAGAAAAACAATCCTAAAATTCATATGGAACCAGAAGACACCCAGAATAGCAAAAGCAATCCTGGGTAACAAAAGCAAAGCAGGAGGCATCACAATTCTAGATTTGAAGTTATACTACAAAGCTACTGTGATTAAAGCAGCATGGTATTGGTATCAAAACAGGTGTGTGGATCAAGGAGACAGAATATAGGAAGCAGAAACAACCCCAGGCACATTAAGCTATTCACTATTTGATAAAGGGGAAAAGACATACACTGAAGGAAAGATAACCTCTTTATTAAATGATGCTGGGAAAAATTGAATATTCATATGCAGAAGATCCTGTCTAGATCCATATATCTCACTATGTACTAAACTAAAATCAAAGTAGATCAAAGATCTACATGTTAAAACAGAAATGCTTAATCTGCTAGGAGATAAAATAAGTAAAACTCTTGAAGACATAAGCATAGGAAAGGACTTTCTGAACAGAACCCCAATGGCACAAGAAATAACACCAAGAATCAACAAATGAGATAATATCAAATTAAAGCTTCTGCACAGCAAAGGAAATAACCAACAGAGTGAAGAGACAACTTACAGAATGGGGAAAAAAAAATTTGCCAGCTATTCCTTGCAGAGAGAACTAACACCTAGAATATATAAGGCCCAATCAAAAAACAAGCAACTGAAATCAATAGACATTTTTTAGAAGAAGTACAAATGGCCAAAAACACATGAAAAATTGTTCAACATCACTGACCATTAGAAAAATGCAAATTAAAACTATATTAAGATACCATCTTACCCCATAAAGAATAGACATCATCAAAATATCAAACAATAACAAATGCTGATGTAGAGAAAAAGGAACTCTTTTACTTTGTTGGTGTGAATGTAAACTTGTACAATCCCTATAGAAATCAATGTTGGAGATAGATACCTCAAAAAATTAAAAATAGAAATTCCATTTGACCCAGATATTCTTCTAGATATCTTCCCAAAAGAGTTAAAGTCATCATATTACAGGGATACACGCATACTCATGTTTGTAGCAGCAGAACTTATAATAGCTAGATCTTGGAAACAGCATATATATCCATCAACAGATGAATAAAGAAATGTGGTATTTATATACAATGGAGTGTTACTCTGTCATAAAGAAAGATAAACACAGCCTCTCATATATGAGAAAAATATATATAATAGAGAGAGAGCAAAATAGAAGATAAATAGGAAATAGAAAGAAGTTCAAATAATTCCTCAAATTATCTATTTTGTTGTTTAAAACATATTTTAAGACAAATGCTAATTTGTTTAATTTATACTACTAGTTTCTTTTGTTAATTGAAAAGAAAGCTTTGTCCTTTGTTTCTTCTTTGTAAGACAGAATCTTTTTTTGTCTATGACTTGTAGTCTGGGTAACATTTTGGCCATTCTTTTAAGATCACGTGGGCTGGGGATTTAGCTTAGTGGTTTCGCAGCCTGCTGAGCAAGCGCAAGGACCCTAGTTTGATCCCCGGTACCAAAAAAAGATTGTGATACACAATGTATTAACCATTGTTTTTTTCTAATTACTTTGTTATGAAACTTTGTTTTATTTTGTATAGAAGAAGAGTGTTTTTTATATTTTCTGTATTAATATCTACTTGTATTACATTAAAATAAAAATGTTTTTTAAAATTCCAAGTATACTATAAAAAAATTATACAGGTTGTAGAAGAACAACCCTATGGGAGGGTGGGTTTCACATTAGAGGCACTGCAAATTGTATAGGTATTACAAATATTTTCTGCCAGATTTCAGTGAAGTGCCTTGTTCCAACAAGTTTATTATAACAATCTTCCAACAAGATGAAAACATCTTGAGGAAGTGGTAGCTTTTCTAAAATGCCCAAATGTGACATATTGTGTAAGAACATTTCTCTTTTACTGAGAAGAAAATACCAACTCACACCAGGTTCTATAAAGTCCTGTACAGTTCAGCCCTTGATATCCTCTCCATGTAAGCTCCATTAAATTTCGGTCACACTGACCTTCTCTCATTTCCTGTTATTCTTAGTGACAGGCTTCTGTTTAGTTCCCTCGTGGTCCTTATAGCTCTCTCTGGAAGCTCCAGAGAGCAGCAACTTCATTGCCAGCTTGTCAGTAGTCTGCTGAGCCTTAATGCCACCCCCTTGTACATTCTGCTCTACACAGTGGATAGGGAGAAAGCCTAAAATCTTATTTTCCACAGAACTTTTCCTGAATGGTTCCAGGTTAAATTCTACCAGTGGAGACACATATGAGATTTGGAAGGCAGAAGACAAGAAGAAACCACTATTCTCCAGTCACCACAGTCTGAATATTTGTGTCATTCTAAAATTCATGTGTTAAACTCTAATGCCTTGTGTGTTAATATTAAGAAGTGGAGCACCTGGAACTGTAGCTCAGTAGTAGAGGTTCTTCCTTCAATTCCTAGCACTGAAAAAAAAAAACAAACCACAATACAAAGCAAAAACCAAAAAAATGATGCCTTTGGGATATAATTAATAATGAAGGGATACTTCATGAATGGGATTAGTACCTTTATAAAAGAGGCCTCCCAGAGAGGCCAGTGAAGAGACCAGAAATCATCATCTATGAGAAACAGGCCCTCAGCAGACAACAAATCTGCTAGCACCTTGATCCTGGACTAATCAGCCTTCACAACTAACAGCAATACATTTCTATCACTTATAAATGACCCAGCCTAACATATTTTGTTGCAGCAGCCCGAACGGACTAAGACATCAATATAACTTTCATCAAGCAGCTCATATTTCCCTAGACTTCTGTGAAAATATCAAGAAATAAAGATGAATTTTTAAAGGGAGTGGGTTATATTATAAAAGAAGACACACTAAAAATGTTCCATATTAAAAGAGGCAAAAGACATATGACAACTTAAATGCAATACCTGGTCCTAGACCAGATCATGTGCTAGAAGGGGACAGTGCCATAAAGGACATTATTGACTCAATTGACAAAATTGGAGTATGAGTGGAAAATTAGATGAAGGTATTGTATCAAAGTTAAATTTACTGGTCTGCTTATACGAGAAAATATTCCTATTCTTTGGATATACACACTGAAGTACTGAAGGTTAAAGGCCCTTAACATATGTTATTCACCCTCAAATGATTCAGAAGAAAATTCATTATATATACAATCTGTTATATATAAAGGGGAGAAACCACATATACAAAAGGTAAAGCAAAATGTTAGTGGGTCTGGGTAAAGTGTAAATGGATGTTCTTTATTCTGTTTCTATTCTTGCAGTCTATCTATAAGTTTAAAATTACTTCATCAAAAAGCAAAGGTGTTGAGGTATAGCTCAGTGGTAGACCACATACCTAGCATGAGGCCCTGGGTTTAATCCTTAACAGCAACAACAACAACAAAAATACTGAATAATGCAAGACAAATTAGGGAAATTGTCTTAAATATCCAATCTCAAAATAGGCCCAGACTGAGAGCTACATGATTTTAAAACAATATATTTTATGGTTCTTTTTAATTCCCTAGCCAACAGAAAGATAACATGCTCCCTGTCTGTGATAAAGTAACCCACCATACATGAGGTATTTAAATATGAAATATTTGTGGCTTTGTCGGGCACTGTGACCTACAAAGCAGTTTGGCAAAATCACTTTTGCTGTGGATCATGGGCTGAATGAAGTAAGAACAGATATTATATTCCTTATAAAAATTTACCATGTAGAGCTGGGAATTTAGCTCAGTGGTGCCGCCACCTGCTTCACAAGTGCAAGGTCCCAAGTTCAATTCCCAGTACCAAAAAAAAAATTTACCACTTAAAGAGAATGAGCCAAATTATAACAAGGGCTGGTGTACAGCTCCGTAGTAGAATGTGTACTTGGCATATACAAGACCCTGGATTAAATTCCTGGTCCCTATCCCCAATTCATAATATATTATAGGGCCAGGGATTTAGCTCAGTGGTTCCAGCACCTGCCTCGCAAGTGCAAGGTCCTGAGTTCGATCCCCAGTACCAAAATACTACTAACATTAATATATTATAATCACATTCCCAAATTCTAGCATTCCACACTGTTTTGCTTTGAAGCCCGAAGGGGTCTGACATAGAAAAATAGTTCTATGATGTCTCATCAGAGGCCTTTATAGTCAGCTCTTAGAAAATCCATTTAAGGAAGTTCCCAAATGACAGAAAGTTCTCATAAAAATATTGTAAGGTAGTAAAAAGATCAGTAGTTATCAGGTGTTAGCAGGATGGTAGAGATGAATAGTTAGAGGGAGCACAGGTGTTTTATGTCTGTGATAACACGGTACCATACTATAATGGTAAACACACACCTGTTATAATTTTGCCAAATCCATAGAACACATGACATCCAGGGACTCTCACGTGAATGATGGCCTTGGGGTGAGACTGACATGTAAGCGTAGCTTCCTGTGTCCTTACAGACTTACCACTCAGGTGCAGGATGTTGATGGTCAGGAAGGTTTGGAGAGGTGGGAAAATGTGTGGATGGGAATGCTCTGCCCTGTCACTCAATGTTGCTGTGAACCTAAAACTGCTCTTGAAAAATGAAATCTATTCAACAAGAAAAAAGGCAAAAGATATTGCATGTGTGTCTTGGAGAAGTTGGAATTTAAGCTTAGGGAGTTATTTCAGAAGCTTTTTGGCAGGCATTTCAATGCATTTCTTGAAAGAGTTGTTGTAAATCATATTTCTCAGACTACTGCTCTTTTTACCATCTGTCAAACTGGCTCACCTTAGAATCAAAATATGACATTTAGGCCGGGGATTTAGCTCAGTGGTTTCACTGCCTGCTGTGCAAGCACAAGGACCCAAGTTCAATCCCCGGTACCAAAAAAAAAAAAAAAAAAAAAAAAAAAAATGACATTTAAATTTAAAGAGAGACACTTAATTCATATTTTTAATTCAATTTTCTTGGCAGAAATTTGATTTTAATCTTGGGAGTTTTAACATTTGAACGTAGTATACATCAAGAGTCCTGTGAATTTTTCCCAATGATGGGTATAAGTTGATCAGGGATTTATTTGGCTTACTAACTTTATATATTTCTAACAAGGATATCATTGATTTATCTTATTAGAAACTAAAGAATTAAGTTTATGCTTACCTTGTTTTATCAGAAATACAAGGCTCAACATTCTACACTAAAATAAATTATAGGTAGGTTAGTGAATGACATGTAAATTCTGTAACCTTTAATACAAAGAAGACATATCAAAGATGTCTATTAGCCAGGCATGGTGCATATGGCTGATTCCAGCACTCTAGGGGCCTGAGGCAGGAGGTTCACAAGTTCAAGCTCAGCCTGGGCAGTTTCGCGACACAGTGAGATCTTGTTTAAAAAATTAGGGCCAGGGATATAGCTCAGTGGCACCGTGCCTGCTTGGCAAGCACAAGGTCCTGAGTTCGATTCCTGGTACTGGAAAAAAAAAAAAAGAAAGTAGGAAGGCCCAGAGTTCAGTGTGGATTTTTTTTATCTTTGATAGGATTATGTATAATTTTCCCCCTCTTTTTCTTCTCTGTATTTACCTATCTTTTATAATAATTGTGAATTGTTCTTTTTAAAAAAAAAAAACACAAGGCACAACCAACCATGAGTAAGTTTTGCCGTGAAGTATAAATCCTATCCAAATACTCATACACAAAAAGGCACAATGTCTGCTTTCTTCTGTAGCAAATTCCTAAATTATTTGCACATTACTTTCTTTGTCAGTAGAGGCAAATTACATAATAAATACTTCATTTGTGAACATTAACTTCTATAAATGACAGAACATTAACCTTAACAAGCAGTTATTGAACATGCTTGCTTTTTACAAAACTAGCTCAAAAGAAGTGTACAATCTGCAAAGTTAGAACACTATATCAAGTTTTTAAAACTTGGTGCCAAATTAAATAAAATTCAACAGAAATTTTGAATCTAAATATTGCCAAGAGAATCTATTTTAAATGCAATATATTTTTTCTAGTATACTTGCATAAACATATCATTCATACTCCTATGAAAAGAGAAAAATTTAAGTATGATTTCACTTAAAATTTATTTTCAAATAAAAGCAAAAACATTTTGGAGTCAGGTAGACACGGCCTCAAATTCTAATTCTGCGCTTATTATTTGGTATAACTCTTTATAAGGGGTCAATGTTCATAAATAAAGTATTTCTGGGCTGGGGATTTAGCTCAGTGGCACTGTGCCTGCCTCACAAGCACAAGGTCCAGAGTTCAATGCCCAGTACCAAAAAAAAAGGAAAAGATTTCCTTTGTGCAACATTCCTACCCAACTCTCAGCAAAAGACTTTTGATGAGATTAACACTCTCTATACTTCAAGGATAAACTGGTTGATGCCCAGCAGGGGCTCCCATACTCCTGGATACAATCATCAGTCCCATCAGAACTAAGCCCAGAAACACATTTGACAACCAAAGGAAGATATGTTCTCCCTCCTGCTAACATAAACAAGGAATCATATAACTCCAGGACTGTTGCATCTACCTTGGGACCAGGAGAGAAGTCTGCTCTATAATGCAGCTCCTACAGTGGATGCCAGAACAGAGAGAAGAAAAGACAAAAGACCCTTGATGCCATCAAGCCTTATCCAAAGCCTGAACTGCCTCAGAACTTCTTAGGTGACAGGATGAATCCCTTTTATTGTTTAAGTCAGTATGAATTGGGTTTTCTATTGATTTTTCACCAAAACATTCATAATTAATGTTGCTAACACTATGATCAGTCACACTTGTGTTACTTTCAGTTCTTTCAAACACATGCACTTTGATTTCAAAATACAGTTAAATGAAGCCCAAAGTGCATTGAGCATAGTCATCAGAAACAGCATGATCCAGGGCCAGGGATTTAGCTCAGTGGCATCATGCCTGCCTTGCAAGTTTAAGGTTCTAAGTTCAATCCCCAGTACAGAAAGAAAGAAAGAAAGAAAGAAAGAAAGAAAGAAAGAAAGAAAGAAAGAAAGAAAGAGCATGATCCATATCCTTACTAGAATGACCGAAGAACAAAATCACCATCTGCAGCTTCTAGGAAAATCTTCAAAAACTGAGAATATTCCAGATTTCCAGCCATTGAAGAGTGCCATTCCTCAGGCATTGACTTGTAGACATCTGTCATTTCGGAGCATGTGCCTGGACAAATGGGTGGCTGTCCCACTCTGAGATCCAAGCTGGTCTCAGAACTATGTGCTGAGCAGTCAGGTTAGGCACAGCTGAGGAGCAGTTGTGGGGCAGTGTGAAGACAGTTCCCAGGGGCCTGACGCCTGGTGTATGTGAAGCATGTGGATGGAAAAGCCCCGGCTGAATCAAAGTTAGTGTCTATCCTCCTAATGTGGTTGTATGGATGAGGAAGTGTGTGTTCCTCTGAATGTGTGCAACACTGTTCCAACCAGGGTGGCTGAGTCAACTGGAGAGTTTGTTTCAATGACATCAGAAAGAGCAGACTGGAGAAACAGTTTTCAATCAGAGGAGCAAGACTCTTTCTCTCCCTCGCCAATTACAATTCTCACATCACTACATTTGAACAGCTAGAGAGGCCCTAAAGAAATGGCATGATAATGTTTAAAAGTTGCCAAGGAAGCTTGGCATGGTGGTGCACACCTGTAATCCCAGCTACTCAGGAGGTTAAAACAAGAGGATTGAGAGTTTGAGGTCAGCTTGGGCAACCTAGTGAAGCCCTGTCTCAAAATAAAAAATAAAAAAGGGTGAGGATGTGGTGCAGTGCCAAGGCCGTGGGTTTAACCCCCAGTATCACCAAAATAACAATTACAATAATGATTAAAATTTGCCAAGGTACATCTTCCGGAAATCATGTTGCAAATAAAACATGTGGCTCACAGTCTTCTCAGCAATATAAATCTACTTTGTCTTAAGTCACCATAATTTTCCCCTCTGTCTTTCTAAATAAAGCCCTGCAGCTCTCTGCCTTATTAGAAATCTATCCTGGGCCAGGGATTTAGCTCAGTGGTGCCGACACCTGCCTCACAAGCACACGGTCCTGAGTGCAATCCCCAGTACCGAAAAAAGAAAAAAAGAAATTGATCCTCTGACAAAGGTTTTACTGACAACTTTCCATACAGTTAGAAAAAAAAAAAAAGAATACAGCACACAGTATCTCATATATTCATTAGAAGTCAACATACTGCGAGTTCTAAAAACTATTCCCCCAAAATCTAACAACTTGGTTTTAGTGGTGGACAGAACTTTGATCCCCACCAAATGAACCAAATTAATGCAGCAGAGAATTCAAACCAAGGGAGCAGGTAGAGAAGAAAGCAGATTACTTTTTCTTTTTTAAAATAATGTTTATTAGTATGTTTGAAGTACAAAATGACTGCATTCATTGTGGGGAACTGGTACAGGTACATAATACATTTAGAGTCTTTCTTCCTCTTCTCCACCTCCCTTCCTTTTTCTTTTTTTCTTTTTCTTTTTTTTTTTTTTTGCTAGCATCAGATTCATTTATCTTATAATTCCTTATAAAGTTAACTGTCATACATACAGATTAACAACCAGACTAACAGGCCAAAAGGAATCCAATTTTAAAGTAACTGCTTTTGTGATGCAGATGTGGTGCTGGAAAAGGCAGCTTTGGGCCGGGCTGTGCCTGTCACTATCACTATCAGCATGTGCTCCTCTTCCGGCTCGCCCAGCGTCCTCGGCACCGGCACCGACTGGAGGTACTGCTGCGAGAAGTGGCAGGGCGGGAAGGCGTAGAGCATGCCCTGGTAGTCTCTGCCCTTGGCCCCACCCACAGGCAGGCTGATCACCCCTGCAGCCTGCTTCCCTTTCAGGTAAGAGGCCAGGTTCCTGAGCAGCCGCCTCTGTAGGCCAGGCTCCACGGGGGGCATCCCCTCGGCGCCAGCCCCACTGGGGGCCGCCTGGGTGGCCAGAAGCACGGCATAGCCATTGGAGCTCCCCTGCCTGAGGCGTCTTGTGACCTCGTCAAACTTAGGCTGGTCCAGTCGAAGGCGCTGGGTAATCTTCAGCTGTGTTAGCTTGCTCCCGGAAGTCTGGTCTCGGAGGAGACCATTGATGACTCCCTGGTCCCCCTCTAGGATATACATAGATGTTGGGAAGCAGCTGCTTTTCAACACTAGAAGCCCATTCCAACCCAGCTGCAGTGTCTGAGCGTACTCTGAAAGAGTCTTCAGCTTTTTGGTCTCATGTTTCGGTTCTTCAAGAGGCTTGGGCTCGGCCTCAGTGATCCAATAATTGCCCTCTCTCTCTCTTGTCTTCTTCCCATAGGAAGAGTCTGGAGCTCCGCGGTGGAAGTGGTGGCCCCACTCCTCAGCCCCATGTCTGCTGTTGCTGAGGGAGCTGCTGCCTGATTCCTTGGTCCCAGCATCAAAGTGGTTCACCTCGCAGTCATACTGCTGCCTACCACCCTTGGCCCAGCTCCGCTCCTCATAAGCGCAGTGGGCTGTCCTCCCACGGTTGTCCTCCCCGCTGTCTTCCCAGGGCTTGGGGAGGCCTCTGTCTCTGTGCCCTCTCCAGCGCTCACCACTGCGACTGCGCACTGAGCGGCTAAACCCCTCCAGGCTGTTTCTGGCATCAGCGCTCTTCCTGGGGCCGGTCCAGTCCCCTTCCAAAAAGGTCCGGTCTCGGTCTAAGCACAGGTATGGGGGGGTCTTATCTCGCACCCGCAGGTCGGCATCCAGGGTTGGGTGCCGGGTATATCCATCTTCGAGAAGCTCTCGGTGCACAGGGAGGGGTGAGGGCAGGTACTGCGGGGGATACCGCGTCTCCTCTGCTCTGGCGAAACCCACACGAAGCCTGCGGTGTGGACCACCCACAGGAAAGCCCCTCATTTCAGCACAGGCGACCTCAGCTGCGTCCAGGGTTTCGAACTGGATGTAGGCAAAGTCATCTCCCTTAATGTGATCGATGGTCCGAATGATTCCAAAGCGATCAAACTCCCGGGCCAGAGCTGCCAGTGAGGGGTTGGGTCCCAGGCCACCCACCCAGAGGCGAGCGGTGGGGTTGGCCTTGCCGTAACCCACCTTAATGGGACTTCTGCCAAGGACGCGGCCTGACATGGCCACCTTAGCCCTGTGGGCCGCGGCCCGGTCCTGGAACCTCAGCAAGGCACAGGCCGCACCCTGCCCTCGGGCCGGCCTTTTGATGTCCACCTCCTCTATGAAGCCGTGCTTCCCGTGCTTCCCGAAGGCCCGGCGCAGCTCCAGCTCCGACACCGTGTGGTCCAGGTTTCCGATGAACAGGTTTCTGGTGGCCCACTGGTCGCCCTCGGCCATCAGGTCCCCCTCGCACTCCGCCGGGCGGCCACAGGGGCGTCCGCAGTCGTAGTCCAGGGCAGCGTGGCGGGCGCGGGACTCCTGCAGAGCCGGGCGGCAGCTGGGGATCCCCAGGGCAGCGGCGGGGAGTCCAGTGGGTTGGCGGGGCGGGTGGCCCCGGGGCGGCGCGGAGGCGCCGGCGGGCGCTGCTGCTGCTCCCGCCGCTCCCGCCACGGGCTCCCCCTTGAGCCGGCGTTCCGCAGCAGCAGCAGCAGCGGCGGGCGGGTCAGGGCGGCCTCGCCCAAGTAGGCAGAGGACGCGCGCCCCAGCTAGGCGAGGCCAGTGGCAACAGACGCAGGCTGATCTTCCAAAGCGCTTGAACCGATAGGAGAGCCGGTCCTCACGGGCGGTGCGGGGCTCAGGCTGCTGAGGAGCAGCGTCCACTCCGGCAGGGTGCAGATCTGGGCCTGCAGGTTCGGCTTCAGGCAGCAGGGCCTGCAGGAACAGTGAGGCCAGCCAGTGGAGACAGCGTCTGTGGGAGCGATGCGCCTGTCTTTCTCATTTGTCCCTGGGCTGGCTGTAGGGGGAGGGTAACAGCCAGCACGCCCCTCCCCCTCCCTCACCTTTGCTCCACCTTGCACCCCAATGGACTGGGGCACTTTGCTTCCGTGTCCTCCCTGGAAGTCAAATACCACTGTCCACTCCAATGTGAGCGCAGTATAGGCCCCCTCCACTACTCCAGCCACTGTTGAGAACAGGTTACCTGGGAGTGGTTAAAATCAGGAAGGAGGGAATCTAGGCCCCTTATTTGCATACCCAGAGTCCTTAGCAAGCCTTCCTGAAGATTCTCCGGTTTCAGGGATCATCCTCACTGAAACAGGTCTGCAAGATGTTACAGAAGTGGCGCCTCAAGCCCTTCTTGAGTTTTAGTCCGGGAGGCCTTCTTCCCGTGTATTAGTTCAGCACAAGTCCTGTTAGAATAAAGATTTGCTTTAGTGTTTCTGTAAACCTGCTCATGATTTATTTCTTGGGTTATGTGGGCTCCAAAAAATGTTCTAAACAGAGCTGTTAATACTGAAGAGATTCAGAGACCAGCAGTATTCTGGCCATGTCAACTGTTGGTGTCCAGTGTGGCCTGGTGACATCAGAACTACTAAAAGAGTTGCACTTGGCCGATTCGTGATTTCCACCTGAATTGAGTAAAAGAACCCTAAGCTGATTGGCAGCACCAGGCTGAATCTATTAAGCATAAAAGAGTTTTTAAAGACTTGGAAATTTGATAAGATAGGCACACACTTTGAGAGGCCCTTCATACACAAGGCTCTCTCCATATACACTTCTGCTTACTGGAGATCTCAGAAGAGCCCTTAATTTGTCATTTCAGATCTAACCTAAAGCACAGTATTTAGGTTACCTTTAAAATCTCCATAAAATAGTCAAGAAAATCACATCTGATTTTTGTTGTTGCTGCTGCTGCTATTTGGATATTACAGGGAAAAAAATAGGCGAAGAAAAGATCATAATTATCATCTGTATACATTGAGTGAAAGAATGAGATTATAGAAGTGATAGAAAATATATATAAAAAGTTGGCAAGATGACTCAGAAACAGTCACTGAAATAGCTCAGCTTTTGTATATGGTGTGGCAGAACTGCCAACAACTAATGTAATAGAATAATTAATCACTTGGGACTACAGTTATTTAAATGTTCCTGTTGGCAGATATGGCTACTTCCACATTGAGGGTGGTGGTAAATTTCAGGGTCGCAGCTGCTCTTGTTATCTTGTGGTCCCCTCAGTTTCTCCTCCTCCTATCTGTCTGCCCGAGCACCGCTGGGGCCACACCTCTGGCTGGTCTGAAGAGACCTCCCCACTTCTTTCTTCTCCTGGGCAAGCCAGCTGCTTAAGGCTGTTCCCTCTTGAAAGCTACCACGTCCCATCTTATTTTTGACTTTGCTTCTACTCTCTAAACTGGAGGTGCAAGTTTGCCTGCCTAACCCTGTCTTTAACCCCATCTTTTATGCCCCCCCAACCTAAGTTTTGATGTTCTCTTCTTGGCAGGTCACCTCAGGGAAGCAGGTAAGGAAAGAACAACCAATGTGGGGAGGCCTCAGGGCTCAAGAAATCTTACCAAGTTCACACTCCTGGGCCCTGGCTGAAATTCCTAGCTCCCCAGAAAACTGTAGAATCTGTACTTGATTGTATTAAGAGCTTAGAGCTCATTTCTCCTCCGAGTATGTGCAGGAAAAACAGCTTCACATTCCTGCCCTCCTTCCTACTGAGGCGTCCTTCCCAGCCCTTAGGTCTGCAGTTCTAATGGGAATCAAGGATGAAGTTACTAGGGTCCCCTGTGGCATCATTTTCTGAAGTAACTAGTTTCCATTTCTGAGGGCCTCCAGACTAGATGCATCCTTTTTCTAAGTATGCCTTACTCCAGATACCCTGTAGAGAAATGGTTTTCTCCAGACATTTTTTCACATACACCACCGCAGAGCATAGCCTCCAGAATCAGACCATTTGTCACTTGCTTAATACCTGAGTGACCTCAAGGACAATACTGAATCTCTAGGCCTCAGTTTCCTCACCCATAGGGTTGTGGTGAAGTTTCAAAGAAATGGTCCACTTAGCATGGATCCTGGGACACAGTAAGAATTGACACCAGCAGTTTTGTCAATATCTGGTTGTCACAGTCCAGCTGCTAAAGGGCAATACCTGGCCTGGGAGGGGGCTCCTGGACTTGGCTGCATCTCTGCAGCTGTGGTCCATTTGGATTTTCTATCACTATGCCAACTCAGTTGTTAAACATTTTCAATCTTAGGGTTGTTTGTACTGTGTGTGCTAAAACCAAAGCATACAAAGAAATGTGTACAGGTGGGTCATTAAAGCACTGGAGCAAACAGAAAAGATCACCACCAGCTAAAATGTCAGAAGGATAGGACGGGAAAGAATGGCAAGGTGACTTTTGTCTGCAGTAGGATCAGAATGATTTATGGCATAATAGAGGAGTCTACGGAAGATTACTGTACTGACTTCCTGTAGCTGCCTGGACAGATTACCACAGACTGAGGTATCCAAAATCAGCAGACCTTACTCTCTCCCTGTTTTGGAGGCCAGAATCTGTGCCACCTCTGAAGGATTTAGGAAAGAATCCTTCCTTTACCTCTTCCAGTGTGTGGTGGCTCGATGGAGTTCCTTGGTTTGTGGCAGCACAATCCCAGTCTCCACCTTCAGCTTTACATCTATCTCACCCCACCTCTTGTCTCTCTGTACCTCCATTCTCTCTCTTTTCCTTTCTCTTATAAAGATACCCATCACTGGATCTGGTGATACGATCACTCAAAATCCAGTGATCTTATCTTGAGATCTTTAACATCATTATATCTGTAAATAACTTTTTTTCCAAATAAGGACACATTCATAGGTTCTGAAGATTGTGATTTGAACATTTGTTTTCTTTCTTTTCTAGTTTTTTGAGACAGGGTCTCACTATGTAGCTTAGGCTTTGAGGTCAAGGTTATCCTCCTGCCTTAGTTTCCCTAGTGCTAAGATTACAGGTGTGTGCCACAATACCAAGCTGAGATTTGAATATATCTTTCTGGCAGCCACTATTAAATCCACTATAGGTATATACAAAATCAGAGGCCTATGAGCAGAGGCATATGAATATTATGGTTCATAATGTGATTACATTGTACTCAATGATTTTCAGGAAACTATTATTCTGTGACAGTCAGTTGTATAATATGGACCTTATTGTTAACCAGACATACTCCTCTACACTTCTCTCTTGCTCTAGATCTAGAGCAGAATCATCTATTTATTTGTCTTTTAGCTTCTAGAAGCCACTGGCATTCCTTAGTTCATAGCCCCGTATCACTTCCAGCTCCCACTCTATCCTTACATCTCCGTTCTCTGACTCTGGCCTTACTTCCTCCCTCCTACAAGGACAGTTGTGATTACTTTGGACCATCCAGATAATCCAAGATAATTTCCCTGTCTCAAAATCCTGAACTTAATCCCATCTGCAAAACCACCTTTCCATGTCATACACAGTCAGGTTCCAGAGATTAGGATATGGTCATCCTTGGAGGACTGTTATTCCTTGGACTATTTTGAGGAAGCCAGGTTTTATTCTAAGAGCAGTAGGAATTAATGGAAAGTTTGAAGCAAGGAGTGAAATCAGCAGAATCCAGATGATCCAAGCAGGAACTGTTAGGCAGAGAGTCTGATATTAGCAGATCTGGATACAGACGGGCTACATGAGAAGCAGAAGACCTGATATTTTTTTTCCTTTTTTTCTTCATTTTCTTAATCATTAGCTATAGATAAAATGCAAAGAACCCTATGGTTTCAAACCTTGGCCCAAGAGTAAGTAACCTCCTCTGACAGTGCTGATAAGGTCCAGGGTCTGTACAAAGTCCAGACCATGGTGAGGATTAGGGTAAATCTCAAGGTCTCAAAACCAACTAAATGGAAACATTCCACCTAGGGAGTAAACAGGAACTTCTTCCAGCAGAAGTTAGTCATAAAAGCCCGTTTTCCTTGTAAGAGATCAATGACCTTGAAAGAAAGGAAATGATAGTCCTAGAAAGACCCAGTCAATCATACAAATGTGACCTATGCAACTGCCATTTTGGCACTTGCCTACTGTCGTTCTCGAAGGTGTATTCTATCTATCACTCTGAAAATCTATCATTTTGCAATAAACTCTACCTATACTCGGTATGATGCCCTATGGGTCTGGTCTAAAATCTTTCATCAAAGAAACAGAGAACAAACACCTGCACTGGAAGAAAAACACCCTCTTTAATAAATGGTGCTGGGAAAACTGGCTTTCCACATGCCAAAGACTAAAACTAGACCCATATCCCTCACCGTGCGCTAAACTAACATCAAAATGAATCAAAGATCTAACTACAAAAACAGGAACACTAAATCTGCTGGAAGATAGAATAGGTAGAAATCTTGAAGACATTGGTATAGACAAAGACTTTATGAACAAAACCCCAATCACACAGGAAATATCACAAAGAATCAACAACTGGTATCTAGTCTTATTAAAAAGCTTTTGCACAGCAAGAGAAACCACCAACAGAGTGAAGAGACAACCCACAGAGAGGGTAAAAATTTTTGCCAGCTATTTCTCAAAGGACTAATATCTAGAATATATAAAGAAATAAAAAAAAATCAGACCCCCCCAAATTTAAAGACTCAATCCAAAAATGAGGATCTGAAATGAACAGACA
Source organism: Heterocephalus glaber (assembly GCF_053883595.1). Taxonomy (NCBI): domain Eukaryota; kingdom Metazoa; phylum Chordata; class Mammalia; order Rodentia; family Bathyergidae; genus Heterocephalus; species Heterocephalus glaber. The sequence continues at coordinate 2,435,086 of NW_028258346.1, read as the reverse complement.
TTTCTCACATGAGGAAGTAGAAATGGCAAATAAATATATGAAAAAATGTTCAACATCACAGGTCATTTGAGAGATGCAAATTAAAACAGCACTGAGATTCCATCTCACTCCAGAAAGAATGGCTGCTATCATGAAATCAACCAATAACAAATGCTGGCGGGAGTGTGGAGAAAAAGGAACCCTTCTCTACTGTTGGTGGGAGTGCAGACTGGTGCAACCACTGTGGAAATCATTGTGGAGAGTCCTCAAAAAACTCAAACTAAAAAAAAAATTTTTTAAACTCAAACTAGAGGTTCCATTTGACCCAGCTATTCCCCTTCTTGGTATCTTCTCAAAGAATTAAAAGCACCATACCACAGCTATATATGCACACCCATGTTTATAGTGACACAGTTTGTAATAGCTAAATCTTGGAAACATCCCAAATGCCCATCAACCAATGAATGGACAATGAAGATGTGTTTTGTTTTTCTACACTGGAGTACTATTCTGCCATAAGAAGGTTAAACTTAAAAAAAACAAACAAAAAAAAAGAAGGATAAACTTGAGGCATTTATTTCTAGGTAAATGGATGCACTTGAGTCTATACTCTTAAAGTGAAATTAATTGAACACAAATATTCAAATATTGCATGTCTTCTCTGAGAAACCAAAAGGGTAAATAAGGACCAAAATGTATAATAGATACTGTGAAATAGGAAGAAAATGTTCAAATGGGAACGGGAACTAGGTAGAGAGGAGAGAGAGAAAGGAGGGAAGGAAGGAAGGGAGGGAGGGAGGGAGGGAAAAGTAAAAGAGAACAGAAGGTAAAATTAGAAACAAAGCTTTTGTAAATAGGAGGGAAGAGGGGTTAAAGGGAGGTGGGAAAGGGGAAAAAAAGAAGAATCAAGATATATCATGTACAGGTGCACACTCCCTACGATGAATGTGATCATTATTTATATCTAAAATGTACTAATAAAATTAACTTTAAAAAAAGAGACCCAGAGAACCAAGGAGTGAACATCACAGGTTCCTCGGGTGTTGGGAACTGGCTTCCTGATGACAGGAATCATACTTGACAGCAGAGACAAAAGACTCAGCCACATTCGAAAGTTAACATAGAAGCACCCTGTACAGTATTTTTATACTTATAAACTGTATGGCAGTGGTGGTGAACCTATGGCACGCATGCCAGAGCAATGTTTGTTAACACTGAAAGCTGTAAAGGTTCGCCATCATTGCTACATAGTAATGTGTAGTATAACTCATAAATAATATGCTTTTCCTATCTTGTATTCTGGCTTGGTCTTTCTCAATTAATCCCTTGAATTTTTTTATGACGCTCTGAGTTCCAGGGCCCTTTAGTTATTATTACAGGTAAACAGCTGGACAAGTTAGGTTCTGGATGATTATTTTGATCAAAATCATGGTGCCTTTGATGAGCAGGCCAGGTGTACACATGCCTGATGGAATGTTGCTCTAACGGACATGTTTTCACAACACCTTATTCAGCCCAACCTACCAGAGAAAGATACAAGAACCCACTCACAGGGGCCGGGGATGTAGCTCTGTGTGTGTGTGTGTGTGTGTGTGTGTGTGTGTGTGTGTGTGTGTGTGTAATCAGTGTCTTTATCGATAAATAGGTCAGGGTTAAATAGTGCTGTGCTTTGGAAGGATTAAAAACTCCAGCCCAGCCACCAGCTGCCCTGCTGGCCTCTACCTCCTGGGCTCTGAGGACGACGATGAGGATGACGATGATGATGAAGATGAGGCCTTGACCAGTGGCCTGGGCCTGCAGAGACTCCCAGCCCTCCTGGCTGGGACAGCATCCCCCTCCTGGGCCCCCCAAACTTGGGAGCAGTGGTGGCTTTGGGTCCAGGCCCTGAGGCGCCCTTAATTGCTGGCTTCCTGCCTGTTGGGGAGGTGGCCCGTTTCCCAGCCTTGGGGGCCAGGGCTAGTTTTTCCAGGGGCCCCTGCTCAGTGAAGCTCAGTGGAGCTTCGCCTGCCTGGCAAGCACAAGGTCCTGAGTTCAATTCTTGGTACTGAAAAAAATAAAAAGAACCCACTCACAATCAGAAATGGCTAAACAGAAATAAATATCATAAAACTATTATAAATCCAAGAATGTGGACCGTGTTGATCCTGGAAAAGCTTTATGAAGACGAAGTGAAAGGAGTGCACAGAATTGTTCATACGGATGACACATGTGTCAAAAAGATATGTAAACTATCAAAGATTTGAATAGTGTGGTATTTTCTCTGACTTTGGTGAAGTTCATTCAGATGTATCTGCATTTCTGGGTACAGCTTCCTGTCTCTGATCTTGCATGGAGTTGCTCAGAAATTCCTGGAACATCCTGCAGCAACTCCTTTTGACTTGCCTTTTCCCATTCCTGTCTTTACTTGCTTTCTGATCTCTTTCCTCTCTTCTCTTTCTTCCTACCTCATCACTACCTTGTTTAGATGACCTCTTAGAATAAAATTCCTGAGTTCACTGGCTACCTCCAGCAGGTCTGGGAGTCTTGGCTCCACTTCTAACTGGGTAAGAACCAACTTTCCTGACCCTGCTTCAGAGGCAGCCAAGCCTCGCCAGCCTGCCAGGCTCACCTCCAAGTAGGGGATCAGAGGATGGGATAGCAATTCCTTTCCAGAAATGAACAACCTAGGATGGGTCCATTTCCATCTTAGAACCCCCTTCCTGAGAGGATCTAGTAAGAATGAATTTTACCAACACCCAGAGAATAGAGGCAGAGGGTTTTGGGTGTAGCTCCATGGGGGAGTGGTTGCCTGGTATGTGTGACCCCTGGGTTTGATCAGAGAGGAAGGAGAGAGAGAGAGAGAGAGAGAGAGAGAGAGAGAGAGAGAGAGAGAGAGACAGACAGACAGACTCTCATCTGCAATTCTAATTTTTCCTCTTCTTAGGTGTCCTTTTCTTTCCTGGCCCTATTACTAGTAACTCCACTTTCTCAAAGAGAGATTCCAATTGGTGATCGGTTCAGCTCCCCTTTCCCAGCAGGCTCCATAAGTGCTAAGCTATGCAATGCAGTCCTGTCAGGCCCCACTCCTCTCCTCCCAACAATCCCCAGTGCAGTACCGTTTCGCCTGCCCATCAGCCCTTCCTCCTCCTTCTAGTTTTGACTACTTAAATTTCCTTTGAATTTTCTCTATACATGGATAGGAGTGACATTGATTCACCTTCCCTCCAGGTTAAGGATACCTCAGGGCTGGCCAATCAGAGCAACAAAGCCACCTGGGTACTGTGGGTAGCTCAGGAATAAGCACGTGACACCTGCTTGACAAACCTGAGTCCATTAAACATAATCTGTTGTAATACTGGGGTGGAAAAATGCTCTCTTCCAAGTAACATTTACCCAAAAAAAGGGCTAAAAAGCCTGGAGCTGCTGACCACATCCTGCCACCATAAAGAGTATGTCTGCAGAGCCAGTAGACAGGGGAACTTTCAACTCCAAATTCAACCTTTATTGCCTGCTCAGCAAAAATGTAGCCAGTCTTTAAATGTTTCTCCTGTATTGGATGTTACAGGTTAAACTAAGGATTTTGCTTCCTGCTTCCTGCTGCTTAGCCTGTGTACAGCTCTTGGAACACCAAGGTCTTCTTTAGCTCCTGGCTCCTGCATTACCAGCAGATTTCCCAATTACCAGCCCCTCCCCCCAGTGACATCAGTTGAAATGCCTCCCCATGAACAGATTGCCCAAGCATCTTAGAGAATGAATTTCCAGCAAGTTCCAGAGGGTAGATTTTAGGCAAGTTCCACAGACACTGCATGACAGCAATTTCTTTGTAATCATGAGGCACAGCTGTGCCCTCTCCAACACAATCTAGATTTGGCCCAGGTTGAGGGTCCAGAAATGGCAGGTTCTTCTCAGGTGCTCTGTCTCAATCCCAGGTGCTCTTTATGTATGCTGTTCCTGCATTCTTCACTGGTAGAATTTGTCGTCTTCAAGCATGAACTATAATTCCAAAAGACATAATCCTGAATCCTATAATCCCAAAATTGAAAGTTCAAAATTCCAAAAGTCTAAAATACCAGAAAAATACAATCTCAAAAATATAATTTTGGGGGGAAAGCTTCAAATATTTTTAAAAGATATGTACTCACTTTTTGTTTGGTTGGCGTTTTTTGTTTTGTTTTGTTTTGTTGTTGGATATTTTTAAACTCTACCTTTATTGTCACACTAAGAATAATCTGAACTCAGAGAAGAGCTTTCTGTTGTAGATGCTAATTGCTAGCCTCCAGCATCCCTTGCTCTCTCATCACCTTTCTACTCCCCTATGCTCCTCCCTACTAAGAAAGCCCTGATGTAGCTAACCATTGATATGCTTGCTTACAGAGAGCTGATCACACTCTAGGTTGCCTGTTCAGGGGGGTACGGTGTGGGATAAAGAAAGACAAAGACAAATCTGCAGGTACAGGGGAACCAGGAGGTCAGTGTCTCAAATTGGGCAAAGACAAAGACCGCTTCATCTGGCCCTCTTTTATTATTAGCAAGTATACTTAGGATTAGTATACTTTTATTAGTAGTATACTATTTTACTAGTAGTATACTATTAATAGTAGTATACTTTTCCTGGAACTGTAAGAATGAGGTAGTAAAATGAGGAACAAGTTTAGCATCACAAAGGAAACAAGTTAAGCTCCTTCCCCACATCTGGGAACTTGCTTTCTTAGTATTGACCTCAGCAGAAGTTACCTTGCCTCAGGAGTGCTGGGGTTACATGCCACCCATCCAGGAAGCCTGCACCCTTCCACAAAAACTTCCCTATTCCTGAAGCAAGTCAACGTCTGCCTTGTGACTGCAGGGCCTGTAGTTTGGCCCCCACAAATCTATACACATAGTGGCTGGTCCACAACACCTGCAGACCTTCCAATTGGGGCTTTACCACCACTGCTGCACTCATTTATACAAAGTCCACTTCAATCAGCACCTCAGGTTTTAAAAACAATATGTAGGAACAATACAAGAACTATAGCAATTATTTAGGAGATGACACCCCTCTCCTTTTCTACTCATACTAAGTCAGATTCTGTGTAGATGCCCCAGTACAATGTATTTCTCAGTGAGAGTTTAACAGGCAGCCCTTTCTAGAAAGTCTCCTTAACAGGAACACTTTCTCCTGCACTTGCTACATTAATATATCCTCCATTTTTCTCAGCATCTAAATTCTAAGGGAAGGTTTCACTTAAATAGTCTAATTGTGAGTAGAGATCTCACCTAAATAATTAAGATGATTTTTTTTTTTTTTTGCATTGCCTTGTATATAATTTGGGAGTTCACTGCATGCTTGGTAAGTGGTCCACTGCCAAGTCACATTGCCAGCGATGTTAAACTTTTCTTGGCTTCTGGTGGACTTTATCAAGACCTATCATGAATTTGGCAATGTGGGAACACATTGGAAATTTAGGAATTCATTGTCTTCCTAAAGAAACAGAGACATAAGGAGGCAAGTTGTAGGTTAGAGACCTTGAATCACAGAAACTGATACTTCAGGTTCACCAGGTCTGCTGCTGGGAGTAATGAGACCAGGGACTAGCACACCACAATCCCACTCCACCTAAATCAGGGTCTCCCCATGACCCTCACTGTCCCCAGACTGGTGGAGATGTGGCTGGGATGGGGCTGCCCAAGACCCATTCTGGGCTTGCAGTGTCACAGTGGGAACAGAATGCTGGGGAACCAGGAGTAGCCCTGCCCCAGCCAAGGGTAGAAGGGACAGAAAGTTACTCAAGGCCAGAGACCAAGAGTACCTCAGATTCTGGAGCTGAGCATGGAGGCTCTAGTCCACCATAGCTGCTTTCGGGCCACTTCCATCCAATCACATCCACATCCCATTGCATCTCAGGGCTCCAGTCCCACACCATCACCTTTGTGTGACTTCAGGGTCATCAGCCTGCAGATGACAGAGGTCACAGAGCAAGGTGGTCTAACCAGTTGGAGCAGATCTCAGCAACACACTCAGGATCTCTGTTTTTTTGCTTTTTGAGACAGAGTCTCACTTTGTAGTTCAGGCTGACCTTAAACTCATTATGCAAACGCATGGTGACCCTCTTGCCTCAGCTGCAATTTCAGGCATGCACCAATACACCCAGTTTTCACCTTTTTTTTTTTCTTTTTCTTTTTTTCTTTTATTTTTGGTACTGGGGATCGAACTCAGGTCCTTGTGCTTGCACAGCAGGCAGTGAAACCACTGAGCTAAATCCCCGGCCCCTCACATTTTTAATAGGAAATTTATTTGCAAAACTGTTGGGGACCAGGCTATGTGACTTGAGGGCAATAGGGTCCAAAGCTGATACAACTTGCTTCAGAACCAGAGAAATTAATAGAAAACCACAGGCTTAATGGCTGTGTGCAGAAAACCCATAAACACAGTGCTCCTGAGACAAGATGACATCTGCTGAGGACAATACAAAGAATACAAGCATCCGGGTAGAGGGAAGGACCTGTTGCCCATTAACTTGTTCCCCATTCACTAGTTACACATTTACTACTGCTGCTGCTGTTCCATAAAAAGTACTCTACCCCTTCCCCTGAGCTTCTTGCTTCCTAATAAAAGTAGGTTCACTGGAAAGATTGTTAAGAGTGTCCACTAGAGGTATATCTCCTCAAGAGGCCCCTAAACTTTGAAATTTGTCTCTGTCTTTCTTTATTCCTTGTCAACCCCCACCCCGACAGGTATCTGGGGGTCTGATCAGTGCCCAGCACAAAACATATAAAAACATGATAGAATATAGCACAAGTCACTTCACACAATAAATAGGAAATAATAACATACATATATTTGCAAACATACTCAGATATGCTAATTACATGGGTATAACAGATATTCGCAAACTGTATTCATAAAGTTCAAAATGCATAAATACATATCACTATAGTTAGTACTCATCTGTACCTACTTTGTAAATGTGGTTATCTAAAAACACTATGATGAGAGCTGGGGATTTAGCTCTGGTTCTACCACCTGTCTCGCAAGTGCAAGGTCCTGAGTTCAACTCCCGGTACCAAAAAACAAAAAACAAAAACAAAAAAACCCCACTATGATAGACAATCTATATCTTTTTTTTTTTTTTTTTTTTTGGTACCAGGGATCAAACTCGGGTCCTTGTGCTTGCACAGCAGGCAGTGGAACCACTGAGCTAAATCCCCGGCCCTATATCTTTAAATAAGATTAATCAATAACCACAATGGACTACCAAAACATGAGTAGTCACCAAAGGTTAGATCTCAAGAACTTTTATCTTTCAAAAATGTAGATGTGCAATTATAGGTAACAGAGACATGGCAGGGGGTATCACAATCCCCAACCTGCAACTATACTACAAAGCTACTGTGATAAAAACAGCATGGTACTGGCAAAGAACCAGACTTGAGGACCAGTGGAACAGATTAGAAGATGCAGAAACAACGCCAGACACACTCAGCCATCTCATCTTCGATAAAGGAGCCAAACACCCTCACTGGAGGAAAGATAGCCTTTTTAATAAATGGTGCTGGAAAAATTGGGCTTCAACTTGCCAAAGATTAAAACTAGACCCATAGCTCTCACCATGCACTAAACTAAAATCAAAATGGATTAAAGGTCTAAATATTAAAATAGAAACTCTGAACCAGTTGGAACAGAGGTTAGGTAGAACCCTTGAAGACATCGGTGTAGGAAAAGATTTTATAAACAAAACTTCAGTTGCCCGTGAACTAGCACAATCAACAAATGGGATCTCTTCTTATTAAAAGCTTCTGCACAGCAAGAGAAACCAACAGCAGTGTGAAGAGACAACCCACAATGTGGGAAAAAAATCTTCACCTGCTCTTCCTCAGACAAAGGTCTACTATCTCGAATCTATAAAGAACTTAAAAAGATCAGACCTCCCAAATTTAAAGACCCAATCCAAAAATGGGCATCTAAAATGAACAGACATTTCTCAGACAAAGAAGTAGAAATAGCAAATAAATACATGAAAAAATGTTCAACATCACTGGTCATTCGAGAGATGCAAATGAAAACAATGCTGAGATTCCACCTCACTCCAGAAAGAATGGCTGCTATCATGAAATCAACCAATAACAAATGCTGGCGGGGCTGTGGGGAAAGAGGAACCCTGCTCCACTGCTGGTAGGAGTGTAGACTGGTGCAACCACTGTGGAAATCAGTATGGAGATACCTCAAAGAACTAGGACTGGAAGTCCCATTTGACCCCACTATTCCACTGCTGGGGATCTTCCCCAAAGAATTCAAAGAATCATACCACAGTGATATATGTGCACCCATGTTCATAGCAGCGCAGTTTGTAATAGCTAAAACTTGGCAACAGCCCAAATGCCCATCAACTGGAGACTGGATAAAGAAAATGTGGTTTTTTAATAAAATGGAGTACTACTCAGCCAAAAAAATGAGAAATTAGAGATATTTATAGCTAAGTGGATGCACATTGAGGCAATACTCTTAAGAGAAATAAATAGGACACGCATGTGTAAATACTGAATAGTTTCTCTGGTGTGAGAAACTGAAAGTGTAAATAAGGACTAAATGTATAATAGGTAATGTGAAATAGGAAGAAAAGGGGCAAAGGGGAAGGAAGTGGGAGAGCTAGGGGAAAGGATAGAAGGGAATGGGATTAATAGGAGAAAATGGAAAATAGGAACAAAATCTTTGTAAATAGGGAGGACTGGAGGGGTTGAAGGAAGGGCTGGGCAAGGGTGAAAAATAAGAAGCAAGAGAGACTATGTAAAGGTGCAAATTTCCAATGATGAATGTCATTATATTGTATACCTAAAATGTACCAATGATTAGAATGAATAATCGATAATGTAAAATAGGAAGAAAAGGTCCAAAGGGGTAGGGGTAGTGGGAGGGGCAGGGGAAAGGAAAGAAGGGAAAGGAAAAAATGATGAGAAATGGAAAAAACAGAAATAAAGTCTTTGTAAATAGGGAGGATGGAGGGCATGAAGGGAGGGCTAGGAATGGGGAAAAAATAAGAACCAAGATCCATTATATAAAGGTACAATTCCCAATGAGAAATGTAATTGTGTTGTATACCTACAATGTACCAATAAAAGAATTTAATACAAAAAAAATGTAGATGTGCAAGAAATAGCTCTCTTATTGAGGATAAAAATTTTCACATATACACATAATACTTACACACAAAGTGAACAGCATAATGAACTGTAAAAAATAATGCTGATAATTTAACACTGATGGGGAAAAGTTAATAAAAGCAGCAAATACTAAAAAAAAATAAAGTTCAACAAAAGAAAAATGTATTACAGGGATGGATTATGGGCAATTGCATCCATAAGAGCTGGCTGACTTTCATGATCATTAACTACATTTTGAAGTCTCCCACTGCGATGAGCAGCTGCTTTTTTCTTTTACTGCATGGCTCTCCTTGAGAAATATGTTCACATTCGTTTTTACATAGTGCTTCTTTTTTTTTTTTTTTTTTTTTTTTTCTTTTTTCTGTGCAGGACTGGGAATTGAAACCAGGAAACACTGATCTACATCCCCAACACTTTTTGTATTTTTATTTGGAGACAAGATGGCCTAGAATGGCCTCGAATTTGCAGTCTCCTTCTTCAGCCTCCTGATACACAGCGATCATAGGGATGCACCACCATGCCCAGCATGGTGCTGCTTTTTATGGCAATTTTCCATGATTTGATAGACACCTGACATGAGCATTCCTATTCAATTTTCCCACCTTCTGTGCCATGCATCTGGGTTGTTTTGGAAACACAGAAACTCACTCTTCGGGCACTCATGTACAGACCACAGATTCGGCAGAAACATTACTAACAACAGAACAGCCACACCTTTGTGGGTCTTCTTATTTTACAGTGAATATAATTATTTTCAAACTAGTCAGTAACTTGGCTGGCTTCTTCAAACAAATGCATCTTTTCATTCATTAAAGCTTCTGGAATTTCATCAGTAGGAAGAAATGCCAATGCAGATAAATCATGAACCTTTAAACTTAAATTTTCATTCTTGTCATATTAGTCGCCCAATCCTTTCCCCAAAATCCATCTTTCCAACCTTATGTAGTCTTTTTTCTTCTTCTTCTCCCACAGGAATTGATGTTTCGGAGATTTTGGTTGTTAGGATTTCACCATTTCAGATTTTAATTTGGGGGGCTTATGATTGTCTGGATTTTAGACTTTAGAAATTTTGATTTGAGGGGATTTCAATATTGGGGATTATGGCATTCCAGATTGTGTTTTTTGGGGTTATGATCAGCACCATCTTACTTTTTACTAATGGTTAAAGCCTTGCTATTTCAATCTCCTGGTACCATTAATAATTCTTATATGAAGTTTTTCCTGGTCAAGTGATCATGTGACTTCGCTCTTCTACACTTGATCTTAGCCAAAAGGCTGAGAAGCAATGACTTCATTCTTCTAATGGAGCTGAGTGACACAGATGGGGAGTTCCAGGCCTTAATGGCAATGACTGAGTTTGGATCAGCTTGGCCAAAAGCTTCATCTTCCTCGGACTATTCAGTCACATGAACTTTTTTCTCTACATGAGCCATTTTGTGTTGGTTTTTTTGCCTCTAGCAAATTAAACAATTCTGATTACATAAGCTACACAATTAAGGGAACAAGAAATGTTTATCAAGTCTCTTCTTCTTAGGAGACAATATGAGAACTGTACACATTCATCACAGGAAAGAAAACTGTACACGGTCAGCTTGACTTATGCAATGTAATTTATCGTATGAGGTGAGGACCAAGTTAGGACCAAAGGACAGAAGTTACAGAGAGACAAAAATCTCACCTCATGACAGCATGAGGAACTTTCCAGTAATCCAGCCTTTAAAATGGAATTAACTAGGGGCAAAGGGGAGGGGGAAGTGGGAGGGGTAGGGGAAAGGAAAGAAGGGAATGGAAGTAACATGAGAAAATGAAAAAATGGAAAGAAAGTCTTTGTAAATAGGGAGGGATGAAGGGGTTGAAGGGAGGGCAGAGGAAGGGGGAAAATAAGAACCAAGAGAGTATGTAAAGGTGCAAACTTCCAATGATGAATGTCATTACATTGTACATCTAAAATGTACCAATAAAAGGATATACAAAAAATAAATATATAAATAAAATAAAAATATGAAAAGCTCTCTCTAAAAAAAAAATGGAATTAACTGCCTTGTCCACTTGTGAATGCCCTGTCATAAAGATATTGGGAGGCAAGAGATGATAGCCACTGCCAGATATGCTACGGAAGATATTATTGCACTGCGTGGGAATTGCAACTAAAGGACCCATAAGGTCCCTCCCACATCTAAGATTCAACTGTTAAGTTTGTGAAAATTCCTTAACCCAAATCCTATTCTCAGTTAAAAAAAAAAAAAAAGGGCAACATTGTGAATTAATTACTTGGGAATTTTGGGTACTGCCAGATGTTGTTATCAGATCCAAAGAAAATAGACAAAGTCACCAGATAGAGATGTTCAAATGAAGGCATTTTTTTTCCCAGTTAAGAACACAATGTATTGCATAAAAAGCAGGAAACCAATTACTATAAATAAAATCATTCTGAAGATAGGCATATTAAATACTTGGTTCTAATTTGGCTCAAGCATATTTACCTGACTCAGAATTTTATTGCTTAAACAAGTAGGTACATAAAAAGTGCCTCAAGATCCGGCTTAACCCAAAGTATAGAACAATAAACTGGAAGGCAGCCAGTACTGATTCTATTCTTGCTCTTGTGCGGTAGTGACCTTGAGGGCAAGGAGGGTGGAGACAGAAGTAAGAATTAGATTTTGCTGAGCTTTGATTTGTCCAGTTACCAGAACAAACAAAGTCATAGTCACATCTGCCTCATAGAATATGTGAACACTAAACAGGAAAAGCCTGCAAAAATAGAAAACAATGTATTAGTCTATGGACATGTTAGATATTTTGAGTCAGAATTTTTGGGGGGAAAACTTTCTGGGTATAAATTACAATGAAAGCTGTGCAACTTAACCAGGATTTGCTAATGCTGTCTGAATTAATGTAACTTCAAAGGATAGCTAATCCAAAACTAGCTAGTTCTAGTTCTAGGATATAATGGTTTACTGGATACAAAACAAATAGAAACTGAAACTAAAACCTATAGAAAATCAGTAACACGGTGTCCTCAAAAGCATAATTTATTCAGGCAGTCAGAAGCAACTTTGTCTCTGTCTTTTAAGTGGAGGAATTCATTTCAGCAAATCAGATCATTTCCTTTTCATTTATTACTTCATCAATAATTTTTTTCCTTCTCTTCAAGGGGAAAAAAAATCCAGCCACAATTCCCTTACAACTTTTGTGTACCCGAACTTACTTTCAAAATTAATTACTTGCTTGTCTTTCTCTTTACTATTGTTCTATTTATTTATTGCACGCAGACCATATCCTGAGGAAGAAATGAATTTGAATCCTAACTCTAATGGACATCCTCTTTTTGAGGATGTTTTTGTGATGGGCCATTGTTTTCTTACAGAGTGTGCTAAGACAGGAGTTGATGAGGAGAACAGAAGAGGGAAAGCTTTTACAATTTGGCCTCCCTGGTGGGCTTAGAGACATTTCTAGATCAGATAGACTTAGCCATGTACCACTCCAACCTGGTGTATGATTTAAGGATCATTATCTGCAGCCTAAATCAACACAAGAGAGCTTGGACATGTTTACAGATGTTCTGCTAAAGCCTGGAGCGATGAATAGGGCATCAGAGAAAGCATCTACTAATGGAATAATTATTTCACAGGCATGTGCTGATGCCCAGTTACAGGAAATGCTTTAGAGCTGAGATAATAGAAGCAGGGTAATTGGCGATGAGGGGAACCAGACTTTGGGGTGGGTGTACACTTTGTGCAAACCCCAGTGAGATGAAGCCAGGAGAGAAGAGCTGGAAAAGGCAGAACCTTTGAAATGCAGGTCTCCAGGGTCTCCCTCTGGAGAGCTGGCCTCCATGTAGGGCAAGCAAAGTACTAGAAACCCTTTATAGTCGGCCCCTGGCATGAAGGATCAGCCCCCAGTAGAAACGGGAGTGGGCAGCAAATACTGACAGGCCCCCCTCAAGCTTGACCCCCACCCAAGCAGACCCACTACCTGCATCCACAGGAGCACAGAGATAATTAGAAGCCAGCAGCTGCCCTGCTGCTCTCACAACTACCTGTTTATCAGCCAGCCCCAGGCCCCACCCATGGGACTCTAAAATTTTCCACCCTCTTGAGCAGTGCCCCCCTCCCCTACCTAAAATGCCCCATATAACTATAAGCACCCTCCTCTCAGTGCACCCAGGTGGCAATAAACTCATCACATGTTGCTTAGACTTTGCCTGCCTCGGTGGTCTCAGTCGTGCCTCAATCTGACCTCACAAATATGAAGTGGGTGCAGAGGAGAGTGGTCATCTCTGTTGGCCAGCTAGAAGCCTGGGAGAAGTGGTGGTCATTAGTGGTGGCCTACAAGAGTATGCTGCAAGAGGGAAGCCAGCATTCAAGGGAAAGGGATCTCCCCTGGCATGGTCCCATTGGCCAATATGAAGGAGCCTCAACTGTGCAAAGACTTTGAGACCTTGACTTGGGAGGGTGAACTTAGGTAAAATGTGCCATCTTAGGGGGCTAAGGCATTAGCACAGGTGGCTATGCTTTGGAACATAGCCAATTAATGGGGATATTTTCAAAGATCTAAGGGAAAAAGACACTCCTCTCACATGTCTAGGCTCTCTTGTGTTGATTTGGACTGCAGTTGATAGTACATAAACCTAGGGAAGGGCGTATTAGGCAAGGAGGCCATAGGAGAAAATTGGTTTTCAGGATTGGGGGAATCCTTTCCACCTTCCCCATGCCTTTAAGTGTGATTCTTCTCATCTAGAGGGGCTCTGCAATTCTGGGAAAGAGCATGACTGGGTCCCCAGCTCCAGCTGACCGGTGTCTGCTCCACAACCAGCCTGGTCCCACTCACTTTAGCACCTGACAGAGGACCAGAGCCTGTGGGAGTGGATGGGTCAAAACTAGGCCTCCGTCTTGCTGCCAGGGCCTCCAGAGGTGTTTCCATCTTTAAGTCACATGTGAAAAGTCTCCCTCTTGCATAGGTGTTTTAGGTTAAAAGCAAATACCACCCAGGTTTTCTACGTCTAGTCTAATTTGTCCAAACAAGAAATGGCAGAATTGAAGCCCAAAATCTTGCACCTCTCCCAGGAAAGAGTGTTATTCATGCCTGTAGGCTCCTTTGTGTCTCACAATCCTGTGTAAACCGTCACACAAGGAAAGAAACTGTAGAGTGTTGGCACCATATTTGTGATATTAAGATGGTCTCAGAACATTGACTAAAGTTAAGGAAAACTTTAAGATTTTATTCTAACAAATGTAGCTTCTCCACCAAAGTAGAGAAATAAGTAGCCATGTGAAAGAATTTATCTTGTCTTGTCAAACAGGTTTCAACAGCTATTAATTTTATGGAGTCTCTTGAAAGATTTTACAGAATGTTTTCCACTCACAAAAATTTATGTGCAAACATGCCTAGGGACAAAAAAGAAAAGAAAGCATTGCAAAATGATGCTGGCAGGGTATATAATGATATGGGGTATAAAATAGTAATTAAAAAGAGGATGGCACAAAGTATAATTTCAATTTTAATCAGAAATTGAGTATTCAACGAAGACGGGATAGAATAGTGGCTGCCAGGGGCTAAGAGGAGGGGCACTGAGGAGTTTCTGTTTAATGGGTATAGAGAGTTTTGGTTTTGTAAGTTGAAGTGTTCTAATGGTCATGGGTGCACAATGTGAATGTGCCTACTGTCCCTCCACTATCCACTCAAAAACAGTTAATAGAGGGGCCGGGGATTTAGCTCAGTGGTTCCGCCACTTGCCTTGCAAGCACAAGGACCCAAGTTCAATCCCCAGTACCCCCCCCAAAAAAACCAGTTAATATGGTAAATTTTATATTGCATATACTTTACTATAATTTTTTAAAATTATATATTCAACATTAAAAGATTAGACGGAGGCAACATTAGGAGTTGTCACTTCAAAGCAGTAGGATTACAGGTAGCTTATTTTATTTATTTTTTACATTTTCCAAATTTTCTATGACAGACATTTTTTAAATCGAAAAATAATTTTAAATACTTCTCTTCAGATTCTGGTTTTCTTAGATTTCTCACATCATCAGTCTACTTTTTCAACTTCTTCCAACTTTCCCAAGCCTAACTAGTCGCTAGGGTTATTCTTCTTCATGGGACACAATATATGTCTGATTTCGCAGTATAATTTCGCAGACTTAGGAAATCATATATGCCAAGCATTCCAAGGGAATCCAGTTTCATTCTCATTCTCATTCTCATTCTTTTTTTTTTTTTTTTGAGATAGTCTCACTATGTAGTTCAGGCTGATCTTCAACTCACTATATAGTCTGGGCTGGCCTCAAACTCACCATGATCCTCCTGTCTCAGCCTTCGGAATGTTGGGATTACAGGTATGCACCACCCTGCTCAGCATTTTGTTGTTGTTGTTGTTGTTGTTGTTGTTGTTTTGAGACAGGGTTTCGCTATGCAGTTCAGGCTGCCCGTGAACTCGCTATGTAGCCCTGACTGGCCTTAAACTTGCGGCAATCCTCCTGCCTCAGCCTCCTGACTGCTGGGATTACAGGCATCACTTTCATTCTTATAAAAGCCATATTTAAATCAGCAAGTGTGGTGGTCTTACAAAATTTTTCAGCATCTCTATGGTCTATTGTCTATCGTATTTATCTGCACTTCCTCCCTTGCAGATATAAGAAGCTGTAGTGGCTGTAGCGACACAGACTAGATCTGGTTTTGCACTGTTGTGGTTTTAATATGAAGTGGCCCCCAGAGGCTCATGTATTGAAGGGTTGATCCCAGATATAGCAATGCTCAGAGTTGGGGTCTAGAGAGGTGACTGGACCATGAGGGTGCTAACTGGGCTATGAGGAGGCAGGGGCTCGAGGGACGAAGTAGATCCTCAGTGTGTGCCTTCAAAGAGTGTATCTTATACCCCATCCTTTTTTCTCTGCTTTCTAGGTACCATGAAGTGACCAGTTGTCCTCTGCCTTCCTTTCTGCCATTATGTTCTATCTCACCACAGGCCTAAAAGCAATGGAACCAGCACCATGGACTGAAATCTTTGAAACTGTGAGCCAAAATAAACCTTCCTCCTTTAAGTTGCCTTTCTCAGGTATTTTGTCACAGAAACAGAAAGCTAACACACCTTGCATCCTGATTGCCAGCAGTTCATCGTCCCAGTGTCCAGTGCTCTAGACATCTCTCCCCCATTCCTGAATGCTCAAGATGTAGCAGTAGACATCAGTTTTTGTTTTGTTTTGTTTTGTTTTGTTTCACTCTGTAAGGGAATTTACTTTGGGCAAGCACAAGTCTCCAAATCAGCACATCACCACTAAGACATGGGCCGCTCTGAACTGAAAGCCTCTGCAAACAAGGAACTGCAGGAAATAAACAGCCTCCTCCTCACCTTTTTAAGGCTGCACAGCCACTCCAGGTAGAGGAACCCAGAACCGAGCAGAAACTTCCCTTTGCAACCTGCACCCTGGCCTCCACACCAGCTCCATGCTTGGCTTCAGATACAGAGTAGGCCCAGGTCACAGACAACAGGTGGTGGGGCCTGGCTGGCCACAGACAAGTCACCACATAGGAGTTTGCAAGGCGCCTTACAGTCATCTATCCACAGCTCCCAGAACCCTCACATGTTAGAAGTTAGGTCTTTAGAGACAACATCAGTGCCTAATGTTCAACAAAAAGAGTCAACAACATAGGCAGAAGATGGACCTTACAGCAGTATTTTCACAACTGCATAGCATTCTACATCCTCTAATGTTTCACAGGGTGGATTCCATCAGCAATGCTACTGAGAAGGTACCAGGTGTCCCCACCGAGCCACAGAGTCTCCTCCACCTGAAAGTGTGCAACATCTCTGCTTCCCCCGGACACCTGCAGTAACAATCAATAGCAGGAGCAAGCCGAGTCCTTCCTGCAGTCGAGAAATGCCACAATATAATCTAATTTGGACTAGATAGTCCCAACGCTTTCAAAAGATGTTCATAAAGAGGTTCCTTCAAATTTTTATTTTTATCAGCACAAGCTTGCAGTATAGAATGATTGCATTCATCATGGGAAGTTGGTACATGTACATAACACATATTAATTGTCTTTCTGTCTCTTTCTTCTCCTCTCCCCTCTCCTTCCACCTCTTTCATAAAGAGGTTTTAACAAGAGTTGCATACCTAAGGTATTTTCAGAATGAATCTGGTCTCCTCTATTACTAGTTGGTTGGCTTTGAGGTACAGTTTCCAATACACACAATGGGAAGGATAAGGCTGACCCCATGGGGATGCCTAAATGAGCAACATGTCCCCAATATTAGTTGCTTCTCTCATCATCTACTGTTTCTCAGTCTGTCCAGTAAGGACTTCCCTCTTATTCTGTCCCTTGGATTGTTTATAACACGGGAAGGTGGTGTCAGGTCTACACTAGTGACCAGTGACTTGCCCTGGGCAGTGAGGTGGCTTCCAAGAAGATGAGAAACTTTAAAACTGAAGGAAAAATTAGGTTATAGAAGTTTTTACAATAGTAACCAGAAAATTAATTTCAAATTTAAAAAAAGTGAAGTGGACTTTTCCAGACACACAAGAAAACTCTTAAACTGACAAATGGGGTAGGGAGTTAGGAATGGATCCTACAGAAATTGGAAGGAAATTCAGAGAGACTGACAAGTTGGCCCCAGAGCCTTTAACAGCTGGAGGCCGGGACAAGTTGGGCCCAGAGGCTGGGACAGTCCTGTGTTGACCCTCGATGACCCATGTTCAAGGTGACCATGCCTTAGGGATCTGCCACAAGTCTCTGGGTTTGTGGAAGGCCCTGCCTTTCTCCTCACTCATCCCCTATGCCATACTTTGCAAATTAAACATAGATGCCTAAATGCCAGAGGAAAATGACCCTCTACAATCATGGGTCAAATTCAAATGTGTACAGTCTCTACTTTGCAGTTTTTCTTTTCCCTGACTCTAATCAGGTGGTGATCACCCTTTGTCAGATGCCGACAAACTAACTCAGAAATGGATCAACAGAAAAGAAATGGAAAAGTTAGTCGTTCAGGGTAGAAGAAGAAAGTGAAGGAGATAAGGGTTCCTGAAGAAGGAAAACAAAAGAGCCCCGACTGAGTGGGTAAGGGAAGAACTGAAGGGGACCCTGTGAAGGGAAGACTCTGACAGCAATGACATTAGCTAGCATTTCCTGAGTGCCTACTGTGTGCTAAGAATTACCTGAGAGCTATTGCATATATTAGGCCAAAACCCCCCAAATGGAAATTTCCATCCTGGTTTGCTGATGAGGAACCTGGAGCATGGACAAAGCAGATTGTTCGAGGCTCTGGAACTAGTGGTAGGACTAGAATGCAAGCCCACCAAGGTGGACTCGGAAGCCACACCTCCTTTCCCACTAACACATGCACTTCACTGTCGCTGCCCCATGCGTCAGAAGAGCCACCTATGAGATGTACAAATAGGGTAGCACAGTGGCTATGAGTTCAGTTGCAACTAACTCAGTAAAACAACATATGTTTTCTGTAATTCAGACTCTCAGGAGAAAATGTTCTCATGAAATTGCAGATCAGCAGAGAAGCTGGATTTATTTTGGATATTATTTCTTTTTAAATTTTTTTAATTTTATCCTATTTCCCCCTTCAAGTTCCCTCCCCTCTGGATACTATTTCTGCAAATGGAAGGATAGACATAGAACTCCACATGTGTTAAGCTGACATTCTTGAGACCACGGGATTTCTGAGGTAAAAGGGATCTCTAAAATTACAGATGCCAGCCAGAAGAAAGACCAGCTCCTCAGACTAGTTCCCAAAACCTCCCGTGGGAAGGCTAGGTAGCAGCTAGAATCTGTCCACAGACCAGAGCTAAGAGCAGTTTTTTACAACACAAATTTGGGAAAAGTGGGCTGAGGATTTAGCTCAGTGGTCCCAGTGCCTGCCTCACAAGCACAAGGTCCCGAGTTTGATCCCCGGCACCAAAAAAAAAAAATTTAGGACAAGAAAGTATGATTTGTTTATATTGAGCTTATATTGTCTGTAGCTAAGAGGGTGGGGTTACCGAAGTGGGAATAACTTGGGGATAGAAGGACAGTCCATAAGGAGAAGTAGTTGTTGCCTCTGGACTGGTTGGAGTTGTAACCGGGACACGGTGGCACCTAGAGTGTCACTATGGGGTATAAGTTACATTTCTAAAATACATTCATGAGGGCCGGGGATTTAGTTCAGTGGTTTTGCCACCTGCTGCGCAAGCGCAAGGACCCAAGTTCGATCCCCGGTACCAAAAATAAATAAATAAAATACATTCATGAACGAGAAAGTCTTTTGCTCGCAGATATAGCTTATTAACTGATTTATTGCCTCCATCTTTCCTCTTCTCCATCTTCCAACTCTTATAATTAAATTTTGGACACCTCGGAATTTTTCTCTTATCACATTGATTTTAAAAGGCCTCATGAAATAGTAAATAACTCTAGTAAATGATACTGACCATAGCACTTGGGAGGCTGGGGCAGGAGGAGCTTTGGGAATTCAAGGCCAGCCTAGAATATATAATAAGACCCTGTTTCTGAAACAAACAAAAATTGATGGAGACCGCTTGGGGTCTGGCCTAGAGACAGGTAGAATCAAATTATGTCAAAAGGGAACTTGAGGTTAACCACATATTAGACGATCTCTTTTAGAGGAGGTGTGATCTTCTAAAGGTGTGATTCAAATTCCTGAGTGCAATGCGAAATTGGGAATACAGTACCGGGCACATGTAAAGGAGAAAAGGGTGAATGTGCAGGGTGAGTGGTGTCTGGTGCTTATATCTAAGGGGCAGTTAGGAAATAGTCCCAGCCCACGTTATAATAAAAAGGAGAGCCGGGGCTGTCAAAGGGTGTCAAGAAGGAGAAAGAGGAGCAATGAAGCTACTTTCACCTGCCTGAGTGAATGCAGGGAAGAGTTGTTTGAGAGCAAGTGAGGGTATCATACAAAGACGAAGGTGTTCTGGAAAGGCTTCAGGGTGAAAATAAAGAAGATGGACTTCAGTTTGAGGTGAGTGGAGAACAGAAAGGTGACTTTCATAATACTAAGCAGTGAACAACAGGGTAAAAAAAGAAAAAAGAAAAGAAACAGTAAGGAAAAGAGAGCTCACAAGGAGAAGTGAGAGGACCATGACTCTACTTGCCCTCAAGCCTGCAGAGGAGGAAGCGGAGAGGAGACCATCTGGAGGAATCACAGAGGGACAGGCGAGGTAGGTGCAAGCGAGAGTTCACTGTGGGAATCACAGGACTCCAAGAAAGGACAGAGGCTGGAAGAGAGCTGGGGACAGAGGGAGAGCATGAGATATGTGTGGAGCTCTGGAAATCAAAAGCAGGAAGAAAAAGGGAATCCGAAGCACAAACTAAAGAATGAAGTACACAAATACTAACATCATGACACTGAAGTAGCAGATGGGCACATGTACACCAGTGGCCTAGGAACGTGAAATTCTAGAGACAGAGCCTGGAGGGAGGAGATCCCTGATGCACTACAGAGGCTACATCCTGCATAGAGACAGTTGTGGGGTTCTGGAACCCCAGGTTGTCGAGGAAAGGAAGCATTCCATGGGTAAGACCAGGCAGGATCTGACATGTAAGGAGCTCCCAGCTCCCAATCAGAAAGGACACCTACTAAGACCCTCACCCCCTTAAGGTCCCCACTGTTCCAGGACCTCAGAGGAGAGGGAAGCCACTAGGGGAGAGGCTCAGAAGGACCCAAGGTAGGGGGACCCTTAGGATGGCAGATATTTAATCAGTAAGAAAGCACAGTAAAACTCCAAACTTGTGTGATAAGTGGAATCTGTTAAAACACAAAATGGAGGGCCGGGGATTTAGCTCAGTGGTTTTGCCTCCTGCTGTGCAAGCTCAAGGACTCAAGTTCGATCCCAGTACCAAAAAAAAAAAAAAAAAACCATAAAATGCAAGCTTCGTTGTTTTCCAGCTCCTAGGTGGGCATGCTGCGGCTCTCAGCACAGAGGAGGCCTCCAGGTCGGCATGCAACAGCTACCAGCCCAGAGGACACTTCCAGGTCAGCATGCCACCACTCCCAGCCCAGAGGAGACTTCTGGGTAGGCTTGCCAAAGCTCCCAGCTTAGAGGACACTTCCTGGTGGGCATGCTGTGGCTCCCAGCACAGAGGAGGTAAGCCACATGGGTGCCAGGAACACCCCACCACCACCCCATCAAAATGAGAAGACAGGTAAACAAGCCTCAGAACCAGACTTCCAGATCACCTACAGCAACCCCAAAGGGAAATGAGATGGAACACTCATACTCAACCACCTGGACCCCCTGAACTAGCAATAAAAGAGGATCTGAAAAAATGAAATCAGAAATAATTTCTCACATAACAGCAAAGATTTTGCCCATAGTGCAAGACATGATTAATAAATCTAGAGAGGATACAGATAAAAAAATAGACGAGCTGAGGAACATGATGGAATCTCAACATAGGAAACAAACTGAATCCATAAAACAGATGCAAACAGATTTCCAGGAGATTAAAAACTCCATTGAAAGTCTATGCAGCAGAATGAGCCAATGTGAAGACAGAATTTCAGATACAGAAGATAAGATTGCAATTAGTGACCAGGAAAAGAAAAAATTCTTTAAAATTGTAAGGGACCACAAGAAATCAATCCACCAGCTGCTAGATAATACAAAGAAAAATAACATAAGACTGATTGGAGTCAATGAAGAAAAAGGAGAGAGCACAGATAACATAAAAAAAACTATTCACAGAAGTGATGGCAGAAAACTTCCCAAGCAGGGGGGAAGAATTTGACACACAGATAAGCAAGGCATATAGGACTCCAACTAGCCTTGATCAAAAAAAAAATCTACACATAGGCATATCAATGTTAAGATTCCAGAAACCCAACAGAAAAACAAAATTCTACAAGTAGAGAAAAGAAACAAATCACATACAAAGGAAAGCCCATCAGAATCACAGCACACTTCTCAGTGCAAACCCTCAAGGCAAGAAGAGCTTGGAGTGATGTCTTTCAAGCCCTAAAGGAAAACAACCTCCAACCCAGATTGATGTACCCTGAAAAACTATCTTTCAAATTTGATGGTGAAATAAGATACTTTCATGACAAAGAGTACCTTAGGAACTTCATGAATACCAAACCAGCACTCAAAACAATTTTAGACAAGATCCTAGGAAAAGGCAACGAGGATCACAACCCCAGGAAGCCAGCAGAATTATTCCACTGGGCACAAGAAGAAATTAAAAGCAAAGGGGGAGGATCAAACAAAAAGAAAAAGTCATGACAATGTTAAGTCAATACATATCAGTTATAACCATCAATGTTAATGGTCTCAACTCACCAATCAGAAATAGACTGGCAGAATGGGTCAAGAAGCAAGATCCAACAATATGCTGCATACAAGAAACACACTTAATTAAAAAAGAAACTCATAGACTGAAAGATAAAGGGTGGAAAACAATACTCCATGCAACAGGAACCCAAAAAAAAGCAGGAGTAGCTATCCTCTTTGCAGACCAAGTGGATTTCAAACCCACACTGATTAAGAGAGACAAAGAAGGACACTACATCCTTGTGAAGGGAAAATCCAAGAGGAAGAGATGACAATCATAAATATCTATGCACCAAACACTAGTGCACCCAACTATATAAAACAAATACTAATGGACATGAAAAATCAAATAAGCACTAATACAATACTAGTGGGGGACCTCAATACCCCACTGTCACAAATAGATAGATCAACTAGACAAAAAACAACCAATGAAATACTAGAACTCAATCAAACTGTTGAACATGTGGACTTAACAGATGTTTACAGAGTGTTTCACCCCACAAAATCAGAATACACATTCCTTTCAGCTGCACATGGGTCATTCTCCAAAATAGACCACATACTAGCTCATAGAACATATTTAGGTAAGTGCAAAGGAATTGAAGTTATTCCCTGTATATTATCAGACCACACTGCAATGAAATTGGAGATCAACAGCAAAGGAAACTGCAAAAAATTCATAAACACATGGAAATTGAATAACACACTTCTAAATAAGCAATGGGTCACAGAGGAAATTAAAGAAGAAATCAGTTCCTTAAAATAAATGACAATGACAATACAACATATCAGAATCTATGGGATACAATGAAAGCAGTCTTACGAGGGAAACTCATAGCAGTGAATATGCATATTAGGAAAACAGAGGGAGCCCAATTAACCTGATGCTGAACCTCAAGCTACTAGAAAAAGAAGAGTAGGACAAACCCAAAGCTCATACAAGGGAGGAAATTATAAAGATTAGGGCAGAAATCAATGCAATGAAGACTAAGAAAACAAAAAATCAGTGAAGCCAAGAGTTGGTTCTTCGAAAGAATAAACAAAATTGACAAACCCTTAGCCAACCTTATCAGAAAAAGGAAAGAAAAGGCTCAAATCCATGCAAGTAGGAATGAAAAGGGTGAAATTACAACAGATCCAGAAGAAATCCAGAGAATCATCAATACCTACTTCAAGAAACTATATGCCAAAAAGATGAAAAACACAGAAGAAATGGACAGATTCCCAGACATGTATGAATTACCAAAGTTGAATGAGGAAGACCTAAAAATTCTATCAAAAAAATTCTATCTATCAAAAAAAATATCAATCAATGAAATTGAAAATGTAATTAAAAACTTACCAACCAAGAAAAGCCCAGGTCCCGATGGCTTCACCGCTGAATTCTACAAGACATTCAGAGAGGAACTACTGCCACTACTGTTTAAACTCTTCAACGAAATTGAAAGGGAAGCAATACTCCTGAAATCATTCCTGGAAGCAAGCATCACCTTGATCCCCAAAGCAGAGAAAGATCCAACAGAAAAAGAGAACTATAGGCCAATCTCACTAATGAACATAGATGCAAAAATCCTTAATAAGATACTGGCAAACAGAATGCAGAAGATCATCAAGAAGATCATACACCCTGACCAAGTGGGATTCATCCCAGGGATGCAGGGATGGTTCAACATACGCAAATCAATCAATGTAATACACTATATCAACAGAGCCAAGGACAAAAACCATATGATCATCTCAATAGATGCAGAAAAAGCATTTGACAAAATCCAACATGCATTTATGGTAAAAGCCCTACAAAAAATCGGAATAGATGGTCTCTACCTCAATCTGATAAAAGCCGTCTATGAAAAACCAACAGCCAATAAAATACTAAATGGTCAAAAACTGAAACCCTTCACACTAAAATCAGGAACAAGACAAGGATGTCCACTATCACCCCTCCTGTTCAATATAGTTTTGGAAACATTAGCCACGGCAGTTAGATAAGAGAAAGAAATAAAAGGAATAAAGATAGGAAATTAAGAAGTCAAATTGTCATTATTTGCAGATGACATGATTCTCTACATAGAAGACCCAAAAAACTCCACCAAAAGTCTTCTAGACTTAATAACCAAATTCAGTCAAGTAGCTGGATACAAAGTCAACACACAAAAATCAATAGCTTTCCTCTACACGAACAACAGACTCACTGAGACAGAAATAGGGCAAACGATTCCTTTCACAATAGCATCAAAAAAACTGAAATACCTAGGAATCAACCTAATGAAAGAAATCAAACACCTCTTCTCCGAAAACTATAGCACTTTGAAAAAAGATATTGAAGGGGATATCAGAAAATGGAAAGACATCCCTTGGTCCTGGGTAGGAAGGATCAATGTAGTGAAAATGGCTATACTTCCAAAATTGCTATATAGATTTAATGCAATCCCAATTGAAATCCCAGCAGCATACTTCACAGACCTTGAGAAAACAATCCAAAAATTCATTTGGAACAAGAAGAGACCCAGAATAGCAAAAGCAATTCTAGGTTACAGAGATCTGCCAGGGGGTATTACAACTCCCAACTTGAAACTATACTACAAAGTTACTCTGATAAAAACAGCATGGTACTGGCAAAAAAACAGACCTGAAGACCAGTAGAACAGATCAGAAGATGCAGAAACAATTCCAGACACACTCAGCCATCTCATCTTCGATAAAGGAGCCAAACACCCTCACTGGAGGAAAGATAGCCTCTTTAATAAATGGTGCTGGGGAAATTGGATTTCAACTTGTCAAAGACTAAAACTAGACCTATATCTCTCACCATGCACTAAACTAAAATCAAAATGGATTAAAGATCTAAATATAAAAACAGACACCCTGAACCGACTGAAATAGAGATTAGGTAGCACTCTTGAAGACATTGGGGTAGGAAAAGACTCTCTCTCTCTCTCTCTCTCTCTCTCTCTCTCTCTATATATATATATATATATATATATATAAAAATTGATACATTTTAGGTATACAATACATTTACATCTATCATTGGGTGTTTGTACCTGAACATGATGTATCTTAGTTCTTATTTTTTTCCCCCATTACCTATGTGTCCTTCACCCCCTCCACCCTTCCCTATTTACAAAGACTTTGTTTCTTTTTTTTTTTTCTTTCTCATAATTTTTCCTTTCCCTTTTTCCCTTTTCCCTTCTCCTCCCGCCACCCCTACCCCTTTGGACCTTTTCCTATTTCAACTTGTCAATTATTTGTTTTAATCATTTTCATCCTTATTTACATTTTCAGTTTCTCACACTAGAGATACTATTCGGTATTTACACATGTGTCCTATTTATTTCACTTAAGAGTATGGCCTCAATATGCATCCATTTAGCTATAAATGACTCTAGTTTCTCATTCTTTATGGCTGAGCAGTACTCCATTTTATTTAAAAAAAACCACATCTTCTTTATCCAGCTTCCATTTGATGGGCACTTGGGCTGTTTCCAAACTTTAGCTGTTACAAACTGTGCTGCTATAAACATAGGTGCACATATATCGCTGTGGTATGATTCTTTTAATTCTTTGGGGAAGATACCCAGTAGGGGAATAGCTGGGTCAAATGGGACCTCTAGTCCTAGTTCTTTGAGGTATCTCCATACAGATTTCCACAGTGGTTGCACCAGTCTGCACTCCCACCAACAATGGAGAAGGGTTCCTTTCTCTCCACACCCCCACCAGCATTTGTTATTGGTTGATTTCTTAACAGCAGCCATTCTTTGTGGGGTAAGGTGGAATCTCAGTGTTGTTTTCATCTGCATCTCTCGAATGACCAGTGATGCTGAACATTTTTTCATATATTTATTTGCTATTTTTACTTCTTTGTCTGAGAAATGTCTGTTCATTTTGGATGTCCATTTTTGAATTGGGTCTTTGAATTTGGGGGGTCTGATTTTTTTCAATTCTTTATATATTCTAGATAGTAGCCCTTTGTCTGAGGTACAGCTGCTAAAAATTTCTTCCCATATTGTAGGTTGTTTCTTAGCTCTGTTGGTAGTTTCTCTTGCAGTGCAGAAGCTTTTGAATAAGATGAGATCCCAGTTGTTGATTCTTTGTGCTAGTTCCCTTGTTACTGAGGTTTTGTTCATAAAGCCCTTCCCTATGCCAATGTCATTGAGTTCTACCTAACTTATCTTCCAGCAAGTTTACTGTTTCTGTCTTGATATTTAGCTCTTTAATCCACTTCAATCTTAGTTTAGTGCATGGTGATAGGTATGGGTCTAGTTCTAATCTTTGGCAAGTTGAAATCCAGTTTTTCCAACACCATTTATTGAACAGGCTATCTTTTCTCCAATGAGGGTGGTTGGATCCTTTGTCAAAGATGAGGTGGCTGAGTATGTCTGGAGTTGCTTCTGCATCTTCTAATCTATTCCACTGATCTTCGGGTGTGTTTCTGGAAAAGACTTAATGAACAAAAACTCAGTTGCCCGTGAACTGGCACAATCAATAAGTGGGATCTCTTTTTGTTAAAAAGCTTCTGCACAGCAAGGGAAACCACCAGCAGTGTGAAGAGACAACCCACAATGTGGGAAAAAATCTTCACCAGCAGTCCTTCAGACAAAGGTCTACTATTTCAAATCTATAAAGAACTAAAAAAAAAATCAGATCTCCCAAATTTAAAAGACCCAGTCCAAAAATGGGCATCTGAAATGAACAGACATTTCTCACACAAAGAAATACAAATAGCAAATAAACATATGAAAAAATGTTCAACATCACTGGTCATTCGAGAGATGCAAATGAAAACAACACTGAGATTCCACCTCACTCCAGAAAGAATGGCTGCTATCATGAAATCAACCAATAACAAATGCTGGTGGGGCTGTGGGGAAAGAGGAATCCTGCTCCATTGCTGGTGGGAGTGCAGACTGGTGCAACCACTGTGGAAATCAGTATGGAGATACCTCAAAGAACTAGGACTGGAAGTCCCATTTAACCCAGCTATTCCCCTACTGGTTATCTTCCCCAAAGAATTAAAAGAATCATACCACAGTGATATATGTGCATCCATGTTCATAGCAGCACAATTTGTAATAGCCAAAACTTGGAAACAGCCCAAATGCCCATCAACTGGAGACTGGATCAAGAAAATGTGGTTTTTTTTTATAAAATGGAGTACTACTCAGCCATCAAAAATGAGAACGTAGAGACATTTATTGCTAAATGGATGCACATCGAGGCAATACTCTTAAGTGAAATAAACAGGACACACATGTGTAAATACCAAATAGTTTCTCTAGTGTGAGAAACTGAAAGTGTAAATAAGGACTAAAAGGTATAATAGATAATGTGAAATAGGAAGAATAGGGGCAAAGGGGAGGGGGAAGTGGGAGGGGTAGGGGAAAGGAAAGAAGGGAATGGAATTAATATGAGAAAATGAAAAAATGGAAACAAAGTCTTTGTAAATAGGGAGGGTGGAGGAGTTGAAGGGAGGGCAGGGGAAGGGGGATAAACAAGAACCAAGAGAGATTATGTAAAGGTGCAAATTTCCAATGATGAATATCATTATATTGTACACCTAAAATGTACCAATAAAAGGATAAAAAAAATGAAATAAAATAAAATGCAAGCTTCATTATCGTAAAGTTAATTAAGAATACTAGTTTTCCACCTGTCTGGACTTTCCCCCAAAGCACGTGAAACAGAGAAGTTTAGTCTGTGCCCAGCTGACCCCATCGTGACCTGAGAAGAGCACGTGATCTCCAGGCAGTTCGCCAGAGACCTCGCCCCATGCCCAGGACAAGATCTGGCAGCCCAGATCCTGTGGCCCTGGGAAGTGTTCTGGGTTTGCTGCAGAGCGGCTTGAACAGCACATTGTCACTTCCTGGAGAATTACTGCTTCTGCTCACTGTACATGCACTGAACCCTGGGGTTTAAGAGCATAGTTAGAGATAAAAGTCTTGAAGGGGAAAATCCTATTTATGAAGTGTAAGAATATTGACAACTCCCCCTCCCATTTTCTTCAGTATTCAGTCTATACAGTACATACATTTCTTCTATATAGAGTGATACTCGAGGGGAATTATAAAGGAATCTTCATGAAAGTAATCTGGCTAAAAATAACCTTAAATTGACTTCCCGGAAGCGAAAGCCTGAGATCACTGTGTGAGAACACAGCACTCAAATCTCAGATGCACTGTCAAAAAGGGGAGTGGGGGAGGCAGAATCTACAGAGAGGAGAGGCCCCTGCAGACACTGGCTGGTGGGTTTACAGAGTGCCGGGAGCTGCCTCTGGGCTGGGAGTGCTTTGCACTGGGTTGTGAAGTTGTCAAGTTGATATAGAGAACCCTGGCAGGCAGTGGGCCGAGGAAGAATATTCCCTTACCATCACTCGGGGAGGGCATGACTTTGATCCTTCCAGTTCACTTCCAGAGAGAATCTATGGTCCTGCCCGTCCCTGCATAGCACCTGGATTGTTGGGGCTCCCAGAGGCACGTGGCTGTGGCCCAGCTGTGCTAATTTAGCCTGGCCAGCCTTCAGGAGGCTCTCAGCAAGGTGGGTCCCCAGAACTACAGTCTTTGCAGCAGAGAGGCCTGCGGCTGGGGGCTCGAGCAGGGTGGCTGTGGGTGACCGTCCCCCACCAGAGACACCAGGCACAGTCTGGCATCTTCGAGAGCAGCTCTGAGCTTCTGCCCTGCTCTGCTATTGGGATGCAGCCCAGGGGCAGGTGGAGGCTGCAGTTTCCACAGTTCTCTGGGGAAAGGAGAGGGATCTTGGGAAACAGTGAGTTTTATTGTGATTGTGTCTCACACACACACACACACACACACACACATGTACCAACCATGAATCAAAAGTGCATGATGGGGCCGAGATTTAGCTCAGTGGTTCCACCACCTGCCTTGCAAGCACAAGGTCCTGAGTTCGATCCCTGGTACCACACAAAAAAAGTGCATTATGTTCAAAGGTCCTGGGTTTGATCCCCAGTACTACAAAATTAATTAATTAATTAAAATATAATTAAAAGAAAGGCTGGAGGTTGTAAAATGTTATCAGAGAAGACGTTGTAGCTGCACTTCTGTAGTAAGAGTGGAAACAAAGGTCTCAAAAGCCCTCAATGGATCCACTTCAATCATGGAGCTCAGTAGTGCTATGGATTAGGACAGAAAAATTCTGGCAGGGAGGGACAAGGAAGGAAATTTAGATCTGTTTTCATGGAGGCACAGAATGGCAAGAAATATTTTTAAATGTGTTAAAATAAATGTGGCTAAGGAAAGGAAGAAGCCAAAGCAGGTTTTACACTCCAAATAGATTTCTGACTGTCTGGAAGTTTAAATGGAAGCCATGGATGGAGGAAACAAAGCTAGAAAAAAATGCGAAGGACAATCGTCATAGCCAAGTAATGGATAAGAAGAGGGTCTGGGAAGCTTTGTGAGAAATGTGAGTCATGGATAAGAGGTTTTTCCTCCAAGAAAGGAAAAAGTTACAAAGCATCATAGATACAAAGATGATGAATTTTTGGATAGCAGAAATGTGAAGGTCTATAAATGTATAAGAAGTAATCAAAAATGGGGAGAGCATTTATAGGAAGATGAAAAGGGAAGATACAAGTATGAACCGCTGTATTACCTCCTGACATTCCCACAAACTGCAAGCACCCCCACCCTGGGGCCAGCTCCCCCCTCCCTCAGGCAATATTGCCGCCCTATCCCTGTACCACCTGGGGAAGGGAGGGAACTGGAGAAGAGAAGAGGAAGGAGGGAAGCATCTTCCCTCGGCTTTGCATCCCACTGAAGGACTCCGAGGAAAGGGGCTGTTTCTGAGGGCAGGATTAGGAGAGGCAGAGGCTAACTAGGGAGCAGCTGCTGCTGTCATGATGGGGGTGGGTTTAGCCATGGGGTGCCCCAGGAGCAAAGGAAAACAGCAAGGTGATTCTGGGAGTATCACTGGTACAAATCCATAACCACCCCAAGAGTTATTTTACCACTTTGCAGCTCTAGGGGAAGGGAGGTTTTCATTTCCTGAGCAGCTGGCTTTATTTACCTGCCTTGTCCTCCCAGCCTGATGAAAAGTAGAGCTGCTTTTTCCTTTGTCAGCTTGAGGTGATTTTCACTTTTTCAATCTCAGGTTTTTCTCTTTCAGTCTCCTGTTTAGACCAAGGGAAAAGAAGGCCATTATTCCATACAATTTGGATTTGATGATAATAAAATAATCCAGGCTGATCTAAATGCAGTTCAGAGATTATAGCATGTGGTTGGTTGAAGGGAAGCTTGCCACTCATAGGAGGTCAAATATTTGAATACTGAGACATAGACAAATAGTAGGAAAATAGATTGTGGTCAGGGTTTGTAGTTCATTTCTATACTAAGAACCAAGTTTACTCAAGTCAAACAAAGAGACTAAGTCCATTCCCAGTGTTCAGAGCCTGCAGAGCCAGCCATGGGTTATTAGGTAGGTTACCTAATCTGGTCTCTGGGTTTGTTTCTCAGGTCCTTTGGGTAATGCTAGAGATTCTAGAGAGATCCATGGGAATGCAAGTGCAACATTCTTCTAGGGTGGCCTATGGCCACTTTGAGAGTTCTCTGTGGCATCTAAAACATTCTGTCGCCATCCACCACCTATCCTGTTCTATGAACTCTCTGGACAAAGTTTCCTATGACCGTGTGACATTGCCAAGTTCCTGGCATTGCCTGCTAGTCTCTGACCCATGCCATGTAGGATTTCCTTATTCTTTAGATTTAGGTAAAGTGGACAATGAAGAAATGAAGAAGCACAGGAAACAGAGACAGTTCAAGATTCCTTTTGAATAGCTAAATTTGAACTCAGATCAAGGCCCAATTGTTCTCATTCTTTCTTATTTTTTCTTTTTGTGCTGCTGGGGATTGAACCCATGGCAAGTGGTATATCACCACACTACACTCCCAGCCCCAATTTTTCTCATTCTTGAGTCACATTATCTAAAGGTCTCTTTTTCCAAAAAGAGAGCTTTATAAGCCAAATAGACCATAAATGATATGAGGGCCTTTCCTGTAGGCAAGCATTCATTTACCAAGATGCAGATCCCTGTTTCATTTGCAGGTAAGAGTCAGTAAGCTTTCGTACTACAAATCCAGTTCCAGGTTTTAGGGGGCATCAGTCATCTGCCTTTGGCCAAAATACTCCTAAGGAGTCATGAAGTGGTGCTGCATACTTTACCAAGTATAATTCAGGACTGAGCAATGATGCTTTTAGTACAGAAATCATCGAGTAGATCTAAATGATAATTACTTGGGCCTGGGTCTATAAGCTACTGATCCCAAGCAAGGACCTTCTGCTCAGTGCACACGAAAGGCAATGCTGTGGAACTCAGGTTTTGCAAAAAGAAAGCGCTTTTTCTCACAGGGTCAACTGGTAAGAAGGTCAGAAGGTGGGAAAAAGCTCAGATTTGCTTCCCCAGGCAGTTGTTATCGAGAGAATTTATAGGATAGGAGAAGGGAGAAGCTGCTTTCGGCTGGATAGTGAGAAGGGGAAATTTTAGGGGTCTTTTGGACAGATGTAGACAGTCATTAAGCCTCTTCACAGGCTGCATGTTTTTTTTCAGGAGGAGTTACATGTTGTGCACAGGGAGTTTTGATTTTGTACACATCAAAAGGTCACTGACTGGCTGAATTGGTCCCCTCTGTGCATGTCCATTGCTGAAAATCCAGTTTCAAACTGTCCTAAGTAGATCTTCAAACACAATTTAAGCACTTTTTTATTTTAGGAATTTTTGTCCAGTTGCACCCAGGGTTTTGTGAATTTCACTGTGCTTTTTAAAACTAAGGCTTATAAAAGTAAGACAGCCTCTAACTATATACTCCATCTATTCACCAGTTCTTTCTTAAGTTCTATTACTGTGAAAGTTGGTTACAAAAGCAAAATCCCACAATAGATATCTGTATTATTCTCTTTTTTTCTGTTACTATAATGAAATACCTAAGGCAGGCTACTTTATTCTTTTTTTTTTTTTTTTTTTTTGGTACCAGGGATCGAACTCAGGTCCTTGAGCTTGCACGGCAGGTAGTGAAACCACTGAGCTAAATCCCTGGCCCTCCAGACTACTTAATAAAGGAAGAAGGATTATTGTCACTTTTTTTTTTGGTACCAGGGATCGAACTCAGGTCCTTGAGCTTTCAAGGCAGGCGCCAGAACCACTGAGCTAAATCCCCGGTCCAGGAAGAAGGATTATTTATGTCTCAGTTTTGTGACCTGAAAGTTCAAACTGCGTAGCACTGGCTCTGTGGAGGGCTCCACGGCAAATGGTATCACAATGACCACAGCATGTTTAAGAAGAAGCAATCATATGACCAAACAGGAAGCCAGAGAGTGATTAAAGGTTTGTGCTCACTCTTATTACAACTCATTCTCAAAAGAGCTCAGGGCCCCATGAAAGCTTCCTTAATCCCTTCCAAGGGCCATTTACCTAGGGATCTCCCACCAAGCCCTATTTCAAGGACCAAGCTTCCAACATATGAACCATAGGAGACAAACCACACCCAAGCCATAGCAGTACCAAGTGTTGTTTTGTTACAGACAGGAGTCTCCGGTCTAGGTATGGTACGAGACAGGTTTTAGATTTCTAGTTGTTATTCCCACCATGGTATTTGTCATCTAAAGAAGTCTCTGTGTTTGAGTCCAATTTCCTGGAATGCCAATTGAATTGGCACCAAGCCATGGGACTGGTACCAAGGAAGCTGAATGGCATCATTGGAAAGTAGTGCTGATTTGTTTTACCCAAACACAGCTCAGTTGTAGAGAACTTGCCTAGCATGTATGAGGCTCTGGATTTGATCCCCAGCATGAAGAGGAAAAAGGAGGAAGAAGAGAAGGAGGAAGAAGAATTAAAATCAGCATACTATAGGATCATCTTTATACCCATGTTTATTGTGGCACAATTCACAATAGCCAAGATATGCAATCAACCTAGGTCCCATCAACAGATGAATGGATAAGGAAAATGTGGTATGTGTATACAATGGAATATTATTCAGTCATAATGAAGAACAAAATTTTGTCATTTGCAGAAAAATGGATGGATCTGGAGATCATCATGCTGAGCAAAATAAACCAGACTCAAACAAATATTGCATGCTTTTTCTAATATGTTAAATTTTTAAAAAGAAGACCTGAACGTAGAAGGGGGACTATCATTAGACAAGAGGAAAGGCATAAGAGGGAGAGAGAGGGGGGTGAGGGCAGGCAATAGGGGGAGTGATATGATCAAAATATCCTATATGCACCAAAACCCCTCAAAAATGTGAAACTAGTGGGGAAATGGGGCAAGGGGAGTACAGGAGGTAAAATTATCAATGTATGTTATGCACATGTACAAATTTGCCAAAATGAAACCCACTGGTCTATATAACTGATACACACTAATAAAAAAGAGGTGAAAGAAAAACAATAAATAAAAATAAAAACCCAAGTTACAAATCCCAAAAGAAGAAAAAGAATATTTTTATTACTATTGGTAGTCTGTGGGCTTTTTTTAATCCTAACTTAAACAAACCATTATTATCTTTATTTTTCCTTTTTGTACAGTGGATTGAACCCAAGGCCTTTTACGGAGCTACATTCCCTTCCTCGTTTTTTATTTTTTATTTCGAGACTGGAGGGTCTCAGTCACTAAGCTGCCCAATCACCTCTGCTGGAACTGCCTGTGGCTCAGGTAGAGAGCTGGGTGGTGACAGCACACACAGCAAGACACCACAGTGCCTGAGGGCTCGCCTCTGCTTCCCCTGAACCCTCCCAGACACGGGCATTTCTCATGACCTTTAGAACTCGGAATAACTTCCCCATGGGAAATTTCCTAACACTCCCTCTTGTCCCCCACCACAGGGGCCCATGCAGCCACATCCTATGTGTCTGTCACCACACTCACCAGACTGCATAGTTCTCACTTCTCTTCCTTCTCATCTCCCTCCCCAGACCATAAGCCCCTTGGATTAGTCTGCAGCAGCTGTCATAACAAAATACCAAACTGGCCTATTCCCTCACAGCAGTGGAGGGTAGAAGTCCCAGATCGAGCTGTTGATAGGCTTGGTTTCTCCTCGGCTTACAGATGCTATTTCCCCTCGGTGCACATCTGTGTCCTAATCTCCTCTTCTTATAGGGACACCGGTCAGATTGGATTAGAAATTGGATTAGAGCCCACTCCACTGACCTTATTTTACTTTAATTACCTCTTTAAAGGTCCTGTCTCTAAATACAGTCACATTCTGAGGAACAAGCACAGTGTGCTATGAGTCTGTTGTACACAGCACTCGGGACCATATTCGACATACAGCCATTTTTTTTTTTTTTTTTGGAAAGAGGGAAAGATGAGTAAGAACACAGGTGGGAGGAAGGGTGCAGGGTGAGTAGCTTGAACAAAAGTAGAAGGACTGGGCCTGACCCGTGTGAAGGAGGAAGAGACCAGCATGAGCAGGGCAAAATGGACATTTTGGAGCACTGTGAGAAATGAAGTTCCCGCCAAGGCCAAGCCCAGTTCTGGAAGCCCAGAGTGCCCCAGTGAGGGGTGAGAAAATTACCCTATAGGCTGCCTTTCCTGAGAAGGAACGACTTTTGGGGCATTTGAATGTTAGCAAAACTTTGGGCATTGGAGAGCTTCACACAGACATGTAATTTTTATTAAGAACTGCAGAAAATTATGAATGGGGTGTGACTGGTCAGAAGTCGCTCTTTGTAATGATGTAGCATTAGGTAATAGGACTGCTGAGCCCTCCCTCATTTAAAATTTGGGCCCTTTTATGACTTCATCAATTTCTAGAAATGGCGAGGAGTCACAACCCTTGTTTAGAGTCAGCAAGCGGCTCTCTCCTTTTGTTGTTTTGATTTTTTGTGGCTACCTAGTCCCAGTCATACTGTGCTGATCTGTGTTTGTCGACTCCCTGATAGTAATTCAAAATAATTCAGAGACATGTGAACGGGGTTTGTGATAACACAAGAGTGACCTAGAACTGCTTAAGCAAAAGGATTTCTAAGGTTAAGTAACTGGAGAGGTAGGGGTGAGGCTGGCCTCAGGCATACCTGGAGCCAGAGACTCCATCCTTCAAGTCCCTCTCCCAGTTTTCTCAGGCTGGTTGGTCGAAGAAAACTCACATTCTGAGCAGCTACATCCCTAATTTCCTCCAAAGAGGAAAGAGGACCCTTTCTCACCAGACCAACTAGAAAATTCCAGGGAAACCCTCTGACTAGGTCATTTAACAACTCTTCCCCAAACGATATTAATGGTGGACCTGGGAAGGAGAAAATCCAAGTAAAAAGGAGGTCATTAATCAAGGATGCTAAGATGATAAATGCTTCTTTGGGGCCCTCAAAGAAATTCGTTCTAAGCATTGTGAGGTTGTGTTTGGCTCCAGTGGCTTTATGACCACTGAATTTTCCTGGATGGTCCTAATTTTATTTAATGTAATTGTTTTCCAATAAAGAAAATGATTTAAGTGCATAACTAAAAATGATTTTATGATTACACACCCACAACTTCATACAAATGAGCAAATTCACAAACCTGAAAGTCACTGGTCAAACCTTGTGCCCACGATTTAGAAACCTACTGTATTGCACTTATGTTAAAGTGAGTAAAGGAATCTCCAGACCCTCCATTTTGAGCTCTTTCATCTGTCTGTTGAGCCACTTGAATGAAATCCTTGTGACCTTGGGTTCTGCTTGTTGACTATCCAGGTCTGAGAAACTGTTGACCTACCAACAATCGGTAAACAATGTGTTTGCTTAACAACTGAGTAACAATGTTTTCCACATTAGACTCTTTTTGAGGTACAGAGTTGCTGGCTGCCTGATAATCATCATTCCAACTTTCTCTAAATGAAACTCTTGAGATTGTAAGGGAAAGAATTTGGAGTGAGGGGGAATTTTCCCTCTTCTGGCCTCAGACTAAATATGAAGCCTTTGATCTCCAGGTTCTCTCTAGTGGTCAGTGGCAGAGGGATAGCTGGAGGAAGGACAGTAAGAGCCAGTTGCTGGTGAGGAGGTGAATACAAGTAGGAAAAAATCCACACCTGGGATTAGAAGGGAGTGATGAACGTCGAAAGAAGAGATGAGTCAAAAACACTGTGAAGGAAGAATCAATAAACCTGATGACTAAATGGATATACACAGAGAAGAGGGGGAGACACCAAAGACAGCTCACTGCCTTCTAGTCAGCAAGAGAGGCAGAGGAAATCTCTGCCATTTATAGAAAGGGGAAGTTAGGCAGCAGATCACACGCTGATAATTACAGGCCAGGCGCATGGAGACTGAAAGAGCTGCAAAACCATCTTCAAGTGGTTGGAAACCCAGAGCCACTTTTAGTTTCTGTTCAGGAAGGGAAGTCCAGCCAGGTTAAAACCCGAGCCAAACTGCAGACACGCCCCTGACCCGGGTCAAGACCAATCCGACTGTTTCTCACTCTTTTCCCTGAGATCAAAACCCAGCCCAGTGAGGGGTCAGCTCACAAGAGGAGCCATACAAGTCAGTAACAAAAAGGACCCCCAGTTCTCACGTTTTCCACGTGCTTTCAGGGCCATGTGAAAATGCTGAGACTATTTTCTTTTTGAAAACTTGAAAAATGGAGACATGTTTTAATGGAGAAAGAATCATACATGAACTCCCAAGGCCACCCTCAACGATTATCAGACCATGGCCTTGTTACACCCCAACCCTCACCTACTTCTGCGTTATTATTTTGAAGCAAATTCCAGGCACTATAATTCGCACCATAAACATTTCAGTATGAATCTTTAAAGATAAGGACTCTTTTTTTAAAAAGCCATTATACCTTTTAGGGCCAGGGATTTAGCTCAGTGGTTCTGGCGCCTGCCTCGAAAGTGCAAGGTCCTGAGTTCGATCCCCGGTACCAAAAAAAAAAGCCATTATACCTTTTAGAAAATTAACAATGATTTCTTTTTTTTTTTTTTTTTTTTTTGGTACTGGGGATCAAACTTGGGTCCTTGTGCTTGCACAGCAGGCAGCGAAACCACTGAGCTAAATCCCCAGCTCAACAATGATTTCTTATATTATCAATATCAAGTCAAGTTTAAATTTTCATTTTTAAAAAGTTTGTTTGAATTAGGAGTCAAATTGGGACCACAGACTGGGTTTGGCGGATAAGTTTTTAAATCTCAGGGGATTTCCTCCTTCTCCTTCCTATTGTTTGCTACACTCTAGTCTTCCCACACTGCGTTTTGCTGGCTGCATCACCTTGATGTCTTTAATATGTCCTATAAACTGGAAGCTGTGGTCAGATTCAGATCCATTTTTATTTTAAATGTTATGACAAAGGATGGGGTGAAGGTGTTCAAAGGAGCCAGAGCGATGGACGGAAGTAGCAGGAAATAGGGTCAAAGTGACAAAGTCCCTAGGACAGACCCCGAGGGAAGGGTGACCGTAAAAGGACAGGCAGAGAGGGAGAGCGGAAGGTCAGGGAGGGCGAGGCCGCGGACCCTGTGGTCCCCGGGGAGCGGGGAGCGCGGTCCTCCCCGGCCCAAAACCCAGGGGGGCGTCGCCTCTGTCTCCACCGGCTTCCCGCAGCCCGGGAGACAAACCCAGCAGCGGAAATCCGCTCCTGCTCCTGCTGTGTGGAAATGCTTCCCGGCCTGCGAGGTCCAGGAGGCAGAGGCAGGAGTGTCGCGGAGCGGTCCATCCGGGCGACCCTCGGCCGCGTGGAGAACCAGGTAACTGGAGGCTAGGAAGGACCTAGCCTTCACCACGCCCGTCGTCCCCGCAGACCCCGCAGCTGCCTCTGCAGTGACACCCCGGCCCATCTCCTGCCATCCCCGCGCTGGGCTCCTGCTCTCGGCCTGGGGAGACCCTGATGGGGGCTGCTTTCCCTCCCTTCTCGTCCCGGCTCTTCAAATCGCGCAGGATGCTTGCTGCCCGCGAGGATGTGTACAGGGCCTATCGTGCTGGGCCTGCCTTGACAGATGTTTTGAACTCTCTTACCGGACAGGGTCCCAGAGGTTCCTGAAACGGAGATAAGGAACCTAACCCACCCTTCTTGTAGAGTAAGTTAAGAATTTTCAGAACGAGGCAGTAAGGGGCATGGAACAGGTTTTGTTAGGCAGAAATTAGAAGGGCCACACTCAAGGAATAGAATGCAGGCCCTTAAGAGAGAGATTGGAAGGAAAGGAGCCTAAATTTAACCAAAGGAATGCCAATACGGGTTGCCTTGAGTAACTCTGACTGGGACCCAGAAGTTGTAGTCTTAAAAGAACAATTTTGTAGTCATGATTCCCTTGTCTCCCGTCTCCCTGTCCTTTCTTTTACCATATCTCAGCTCCAGCCAGAAAAAGCAGTGCACTGCCCCACCACACAGACGCGCCTGGTATCCAATGGGTAGAGCAGGTCAGCCTGGGCCACTCGTGACCCTGCACTGCCTCTGTGGCTTTGTCCCACTTCAGTGCAGAGGCAGGAGCCACACTCTCTGCCTTGAAGAGCCTCAGTGCAAGAATGTGGCTTCAGACGGAAATGCTGATCAGGACTTCTGAGCCCTAATAGGAAACTTGGGAGCCCTGCTCTGCCTCTAGCGGCTCAGGCAGCCCCAACTGCAAGCAGGCTGCTGCCTCTACTTTGCCTTGACAGGAAAGGCATGTGTTACAGGGTAACTAAGATGAGCGCCAAGGCCTGCCTGTTGTTACCACAGACTGTAGACTAGTGTAAAGGAAACCACAGCCTCCACCCTGGAGAGTAAGGCTCTTAGGAAACAGACCAGCGCACAGTTAGGTTCAGACAGGCAAGGAGGGTTCTGATGTGGGGAGCTGCCCTGGGCATGTGTAGGTTGGACTTCAAAGTGGGGCAGCCCAGCAGGAAGGCCCTGGGTCTTAGATGCTCTGGATAGGGGAGGCAGGAGATATGGAGAGAAAGGAACCTAAGAGACAGGCATG
Source organism: Heterocephalus glaber (assembly GCF_053883595.1). Taxonomy (NCBI): domain Eukaryota; kingdom Metazoa; phylum Chordata; class Mammalia; order Rodentia; family Bathyergidae; genus Heterocephalus; species Heterocephalus glaber. The sequence goes on along the minus strand of NW_028258346.1, from coordinate 2,395,830 downwards.
GTGCTGGTGCCAAGATGCATGCAGAGATTAACTTCTGAGAAGGAGGAGGTTAAAAATGATCAAAGTGGGACCAGCATGTTTTGTTGCTACTCCTGTCTCCCTAAGATAACACTAGTCTGTGCAGAGTGAATGAAGGGTTAAAGGAATGAAAGTGAACAGCAGAAAAAACAAAACAAAACCTGTCCCAGGTCCTCAAACTCCTACCAGGGCAGCTAGTAGCCCCTAGTAAGACCACAACCCCAAACAAGGCACAGGATGTAGAGTTTGTAGTGACGATGCAGCTGGTTCTGAGATGCCCTGGGGTTGCTAGAGCTGAGCTGGGGAACTGTAGTGACTTCAGCCCACTGTTGTTCAATTTCCCACAAGCCACTCAGCCACCAGCTCTTACAGTGGGAGGAACACGTCTCCACCACCCACATTCTTATCTCCTAGGGAACGCTGCCTAGGATGGAGGTATCTGAGGTATTCGTAAATACCTGAGCATTTCTGGGCTGCAAGCCCCTGTGCCTGTGCAAAGGTTGCTAGGCTCAGCCCTGGGGAGTGCTAAGCTCCTAAATCCCACTGCAGGCCCAGGAGCCCCCAGGACATCCCTGTGATGGTCAGCAAGTCCACCAGGCAGACTGGCTAATGGGGACACTGTGCTCATGCTGTCTGCCTTATGCTTTTAAATAACCATCCAGGGAGCTAGATGTGGTGGCACAGGCCTGTAACTGTAACACTGGGAAGCTGAGGCAGGAAGATTGCAAGTTCAAGCCCAGCCTGGGCAATTTAGCAAGACCCTGTCCCAAAATAAAAAAGGCTGGGAATGTAGCTCAGTGTGAAGGCCTGGGTTCAATCCTCAGATGGATGAACGAATGAATGAATAAAGGAATGCAATTATCTGTGGGTCTAGAGGTGTAGTTCAGAGTACAGCACAGGTTTAGCATGCACCAGGCCCTGGGTTCAGTGCCTGGCAATAATAAACTAAAATATCAATACAGAACTAGCCATGTAAAACCAGTTTTGTCATTTAAGGAGGGTGATATCAGCTTCTACATGAACTGTATTATCACCAGCGTTTCTCTGTTGTAGAAATTTCTTTTTTACTGTTTGTTTTCTAAAATTTGTTTTCTCCCTCTGATTTAGTCAAATAATAAAGGGAAGGTGATTAGTGGGAGATAGAATGGGAAAAAATCATGAGAGATATGCTTCAAAACCACCAACCTGAGAAAAAGGACCTATGTGGGACAGAGGGGTTTTGTTTTAACTGCAGTTGAGTTACACAGCCAGAAGCCGTGAAAGTGAATTATGGCACCAGAAATTCTCTGCCCAGCTTGTAGTTGTTGATACATTTTAATCCTTATGTATGACATTAACAGTTTTAGTGTATATTCATTATCTGCCATCTGGCCTACTTGTTTCAAATACAGCTTCCAAATTCATGAATTTTTATATGGTTTGGCTTTGTTTGTGTATATCTTTTTAATTTCATAATCCAAAGTAGAGAGAAACTCAGCATTTTTTTTAGAAGTTCATCCACTGAAGCTGAGAGATAAATATACACTTGATAACCTGAAATCATTAAGGCATCCAAGATGGAAAATAATCAAACCTTAAAGTCAACAAGATTATAATAGATGAAATCTAGTGACCTGACTTTCTATGAAAGTGATGAAAGTATGTATGTAAATAGATTAAAATGGAAAAACTCTTGTAGGGCTAAGCACCATCAGTATTCTCAGCAGTTTATAGGAATTAACTCATTTAATCTTCATGAGAATGCTAGGGGTTATCCCATTTTACAGATGAGAAAGTTGAGGCACTGAGAGATTAAATAATTTGCTAACAGTCAATCACTAAGAAGTAGAAGAGTCTGCATAGGAGGCCAAGCTGCCTGGTTCGATATTCTATTGTACCTCTCAAAAAAAAGAGACCTTCACCTTGGGACACAGAGGTACCACAGGGGCCTGCATGGAATGGATACAAGGTTCTCAAGTTAAGTCTCCCCAGGGACATGAACAACTACGGCTGAAACTGGTTAAGTAACTTGCCCCATATCACACAGCGGACCTATGGCGGGATAGGTTTCAAATTCATTATGGAACACTGAGGACATTTAAAACTGTTCTGAGCATTAGTAAATAAAAGTCTCAGAAAAAAATAATATTGTTTTAATTCAGCAGAAATTTTCAGTCATAACTATGTGGAGGCTCTGCCTTAGTAAACGATCATGAGAACCCAGCACAAGGTGGTGGCAGTAGCTCTACACCCACAAGTCTTCCCCTCAGTCATTTTGGAGTCTAAGAGGTAACCGAGAGCGTGCACACAGTTACAGGTCTAACACTGCTGACACGCTGTGTTCCGTGGCTGATTCGTTGTGGCTTGTTTTCTGTCTTCCACTAGAATACTAGCTCCATGAGGAGAGCTCCCTTGTTTGCCTTGTCCACTGCTACAGGGCAGAGTGTGCTACCTAGCAGGCGCTCAGTCAATGAATAGTGAGCGAGTGAGTGCATTTACCTTGTTGAGGCTGTGTCCTTAGATAAGCTGGGAAGGAGAAGTTGTCAGCAAAAGAAAGGAGGGATCTCCAGCAGTTCTTTGAACTTGAGGAGAAAGAGAAAACAGAAAGCAGATCAAGAAAGTGGAACATCATGAAGGCCAAAAGTCAGGACATGGTGGGAAATGTTAGGAAATGCTTCAGAGAATCTTAAAAGGATGAGAATTGGGATCTGGGCACGGTACCACACACCTATAATCTCAGCAACTTGGAAGGCTGAGGCAAGAGGGTCCCAAGTTTAAAGCCAGTGTGGACAACCTAGCAAGAACCTGCCTCAAAATAAATAAAAGTAAAAATTAGCAACGAACTGTCTCAAAATACTAAAAATAAAAGGCCTGGGGATGTAGCTCGATGGTAGAGTGCTTGCCTAAGTCCTGGGTTCAATCCCCAGCACTGCAAAAAACAAACAAAACAAAAAACAAAACAGAATTTGTTCTTTAGGGCAGCTGCTGAGGAGAAACTGGAGTGGAAACCCATTTGCACAGGAATTAAGAAGTAATTAGGACGCCGGCAGGAAGTTTGGCAGTGAATGGAAGGAAAGACTTGACAGCTTTGGGCACTGGCTTGCAGAATGCAAGTACATTGTTAATTCAGTACAACAGTGTCACACTGTCACATTGTGGCTGTCTCAATTGGAGGCCTCCTCTCACTCATCCTTTGTCCTGAGAACAAAAGGAACCTTGCATCTCATAAGTGCCCAGTGATGTTTCTGAGAGCTCAGGCCCATTTTTTAAATCCCAGTTCTTCCCATTGCTACTAGCTGTGTGGCTTAGGGAAAATTACTTAATCCCCTAAATTTCTTCATTTGGAAACTGAGGATTCAGTCAGTCACTAACATCCTGAAGCTCTTATCATGTGCCAGACGCTGACCAGTGGGGGATGCAGCGTGCCCAGCGGCAGGCCACAACAGGAAGGTAACTGATCCTTGTAAGTTGTCTCCCGACTGCTTCCAGGCAGATGGAGCAGGGGTGTCTTTCGCCCTTTGCTCTAAGTACAGCTAAAATCCCTGAACGTTACACTGAAGAAAGGAGGGCAGAAGGCAGACCCCCAGGCACTTTAGGGTCTGTTATATCTAGATGTTCCCCCAACTATGAGCCAAAATAAACCTCTCTTCCTTTAAATTGTGGGTGCCAGGTATTGTGTCCCAGCAACAGACTAAGACAGGATCCAAAGAACAAGCTGGTGATGCGCTCTTGCTCTCTAGGTTTTCTTTTGATCTCCTATATCCCACACGTGGATCTGAAGAAGGTGGAAACCCAGAAAAATGAAGAGGAGCAACCTCAAAATCTGCACAAGCCTGTTCTTTCTAGTTACTATGGTTTGTCCCCTGACGATTTGTGTGTGGGAAGAGCGTTGCCCATTGTGGTGGCTTTGGGATTGTGGGGCCTTTAAAAGGTGGGGCCTAGTGGCAGGCAATTAGGTCATCGGGGCTCTGCCCTCTAGGTGGGTGAACGGGCTCTCTCTGGAGCAGGACTGGTTTAGCTCTTGCAGAAGCAGGCTGTTGTGGGAGAGCCAGCCTGGCCTCTCCCGCTTTCTTGCTTCCTTTCGGCCATGTGGGTTCTCACTCATGTGCTCTCCATGATGCCATCTGCCACAGTGATGAATCCAGGGGCCCCTCACTAGATGCTGCCCTCCGGACTTGCCCTTGTGACTCTCGGGCCACCAGAATCATGGCCCAAGTGAACTTTTCTTTATACAATACCCACCAGGGGCATTTTGTTACAGCAACACCTAACAGACTAAGACACAGTGCCAAAGGACCAGAAGGGCAGCCGAACAAGGCCAAAAAAGTCTTTTTGACAGTGACTACAGATACAACTGCAGCCCATCCCAGCCATACCACCCAAGGAGTGGGAGCCCTGCCTCCGTAGCAGCTGTAACGAGGGCTCCGCCTCCACAGTGTGACCTCAGAGAAGGCCACAGGAGCCTGGACTTGTCTCCAGCTGACAGTAAAAAGGGTCCTGCCCCATGGTGTCAGTGCAGTCCCCACCCTGCTGGGTGGGGACAGAGGAGACCTAGTGGCCTCTGGACTTTGACCACTGTCCACACCACAGCAAGGCCACAAGGGGAGTGGTCACAGGCACCCCTCACTTTCCTGGCCAGGATGGGGCCCAGCAGAAACTAAGAGCCACCCCCCCACCCAGCATCATCAGAGGCCCAAGGTGAAGCTGGACTTCTGCTCCTCTTTGTGCTTGAGACTGGCACCAGGATCAGGAGCTAAAACAGAAAACAGGAAAACAGGACCTTGTGTGGGGAGAACAGTCCTCACTGAGAGGCAGCAGCTACATCCACATTAAATGAACCCTGAAAATTTACCTGAATGAGTAAATTTAGGAGGAACTACCTTATTAGTTTGCCTCACAGTCTTTGGTTGAGCCCTGGACCCTGCAAACTGCTTCTCTTCGATATATGGCTCACATCTGAGCTAACCCAACTCAACCAACTCGAAAGCTTTTTTTTGTTGTTTTTTGGTTAATCTGGGATCATAACAAATATTTTAGCTAGGCGTGGTAGTACATGCCTGTAATCTGTTACTGGGAAGGCTGAAGCAGGAAGATCCCAAGTTTGAGTCTAGCCCAAGCAATTTAGCAAGAACCTATCTCAAAATAAAATTATAGAGGACTTGGGAGGTAGTTCAGTGTTCCCTGGGTTTAAAAAAAAAAAGAAGGAAAAGAAAAGGCTTTCTTCAACACAGAGAATAAAAACAAAACAGATAGTCAAGATGATTTAAATCCATGTAATGTCATTTTTTTGCTCAGGCAAATGGACTTGCAGTGTGATTTACAAAGACCTCTAGTTTACCCTCCTCCTCCCTTCTGCTGACTTTCTGAGAGAGAGGGAGGGAGGAATGGAGGGAAGAAGGCAGGGAGAATGGGAGGAAGGGAGGGAGGAGAGAATGAGAAAATATGCTTTGTTTTTCTTGTTCTAGTAAAAGACAGCGAAAGCTATGAGACTAAAATTTGATTTCTCTGGGCTCTACACTACCCTACTTTAGACAGAGTAATTTTTAAAAAAAAAAAAAAGACTTCTAAAAATAACCAAGAAAGTGACCACTCCTCAAAAAGGATTTTTTCCCCAAAAGTATTTTTAGTAAAAAGGGTTTAAGAGAAAATTCCTTTAAAAGGTGACCTCCTCTAGTTTATTAAAATACCTTTCAGATTTAAATACACATGGAAACTGAATATATGAATATATGCTTAGCCTTTCAAATCTCATGGCCTAAGCAACCATCTGCAGACCCATACCTCATACCTTGCCTCAAACTAACTCCATGCGGATTTTTTTTTTTCTGGTACCGGCGATCAAACTCTGGACCTTGTGCTTTCGAGGCAGGCAGCAGAACCACTGAGCTAAATCCCCAGTCCACTCCATACGGATTTAAATGCAGGAAAATAAAAATATGAAAGTATTAAAAGTAATTGTAGGAAGAAAGTTTTTTTAAGATCATGAACTAGACAAAGAATACAAAGAATTAAACCAATGGATAAACAAATGGCTTTTAAGTATATAAAAAGATGCTCAAACTCATCCATACTGGAGACAACTAAACCTATCATGAGCAGTGGCAGGGTAAGTCATAAATCTCGTGTTCCAGTCTGCCCTGGAGCTCCCTGTAAATACCGCCAAAGGTTACCTCGGCTTTTCAGAGAATATCACATGGGAGAGTGGCTTGAACACTTTATTTTAAGGAATAAAGGAAAGGCCAACCTTGTAAGGCTGGGCCCTTAAGTACATCTGGACCACAACTGCAAAATGAGAGAGAGAACATATTCCTAGGAAATTAAAATGATCTTCTGTAGAATAAAAATAAAGTAGATTTTTCTAATATATCCTTTTTTACATCGTATTGTGAAGCTAGGATGCAGATTAGAAACAATACATCAAGTGTACCACTGCTGTATGTTATGTATGCCAAAGAAAGAACTGGAAGGATGGATGGTGGTTATCTCTTTCCTGACGAAATTATATGTGATTTTTAAAATAATTAACCCCTACAACCTTGGTATTTTCTCGCCAAGATTTCTGCAATGAGACATGTGAGTTGCTTGTAAAGAAAAATACATTCATTATTTAAAAATAGTAAAGAGTATATTATACACAGCCCCCAAAGCAAGACTTAGGTCTATTTCTAACAACCACAGTGAACAGCTTACAAGAAAAGGGTAGAGGCTTTATCTTTAAGTGAGAAATTTCTCAACTTATGAATCAAATTAGAAAATTAAGATTACATAAAACTGCAGCAAAAAGAAAAACATGTAGAATATAGTGAAATAGCTTCGCAAATCATTAATGCTGGATTCCCAAAGAATTCTTGTAGCACCCATCAAAGAGATCTTGTGGTTTTGAAAGCTCTTGAACTTGTTCACTGAGAAATTCATTATGTAGGACCGTGTTTAAACACACAGGATATTATTATATAACTAACCAGCTGGGAAGATTAATCATGATTAAAAATAAAAGGAAAAACAGTACACCAAACCAAGGCTGTTTAATGAGGAAAGGAAAATAGTATTTGTGCAGGGGAAGAAAAAGTCCACCCACAGAATTAGCAAATAACAATAAGGACATTCTATCTTGTATCTGATTCAAGGCTTTACTGATCCAAATACACAATTACACTTCAAATAATTTAAATATCCATGCGTACATGCATAAATACATGTTATGAGTCATCTTAGAAGTACTTATCTCGTGTCATTTTTTTGGCACTGGGGATTGAATTCGGGTCCTTGTGCTTGCAAGCAGGCGGCGAAACCACTGAGCTAAATCCCCGGCCCCTCTTGTGTCACTCTTAAAAGACCAAACATCATAATGTGATTGTGACTTCTCTCTCCAGCCTCACTTTTCCTTCCTGTCCTGCTTCCCAGTTGTACCCAATGACTTAGCTTCTTGGATGCCGTATGCATTCCCCAGCTAGCACATCTTAGACACACACTTCCAGTTCATCCTTCACCTACTGGTCCCAGCCCCAGTGAACAGATTCTGAGAGTTGCACTCCCATGACACACTGTGCCACACTTACTCAGACCACCAAGATTTTTGTAGCACCATCAAGATCTATAGTACATTCTGGGGATTCTGACTCGCAAGCAAGGAAACTTGGTATGAGTGTGGGAGAAAGGTGTAAACAATAATTAAAATAGAGTAGCATTTTGGGAGAAAGCACAGCTGCACTTCCTGAAGCCAGCCTCAAGCTGTATGTCACTTGCTATTACCCCACTAGCCAGCAATTCTCTGTAGCCACTGGTGGCCCACTCAAGTGTTTACACAGTGAGCAAGAAATATGAATGTCTGAATGGGGCTGGGTGTGAGGTAAGAGCTCATGCTAGGACCAGCGGCCAATTGGAAAGAACATGTCCTGTCTAAAAGCACTCAAGTTCTTCTTTTCAAATGCCATACCTGCAAAATAGAATATACTTGTAGGCCTAATTAGGTTCAGGCTGTCAGGTTGAGACTTCTGTATAAGAATGTTAATGATATTGGTTATTTACTAGATGTAGGTTATTATTATTTTACACATCTGACCGTATTTGTTCCTCACAAGCATTGAGGCTGACATGATTCTGTATATTTTACAAACTTGCTGAGATTACATGGTGGTCAGGAAGGCAGGGCAGGGACTCCAGAATCCACTCCTAAGGGCAGTGTTTTACATCACTGTACTCTATTGCTCTGCATCTAAACTATTTCAATTTCTTTCAGCTTATACTAAAGAATGTCACATATTTAATAGTCTATTGTGCTACTATTCCTTTTTGCTGTTGAACAAACTCTTTTTAACTGGTATGTACAATGGAAAAATTCAAGTCCACCTATCTACCTATTCACTGTTCTATAAATATAGTCACATTCCCTGTCTACCACCACTTTTCTCATTTGAAGGGTTCTAATTTTTGAGAAATAATTTTACAGTTATCCAAGAAATGTATGTTCACTAAAGAAGAAAGTAGGTAGAGTGTCCACATTATTTTAATGTATTCAGCCCTCATCTGCTCTTCCCTCCTTCTGACCCATTTCCAGTAGCCTCCCCAGCTCTGGGTGTGTATGGTTTCTTGCTCTGTTCTCCTTACTAAAAAAACCAGTAGGATATTTTGTTTTATTTTATTTTCAATAACCATCTGCATAATGTTTACAACTCTGTGGATCTTTCTGGACAAAACTTTCTTAGGCCAGTGTCTTCAGAGAAATCCAATTTGTACGACCTAAAACAAATACAAGGGCACATAAGGTATACTGAAATGGGCAAAATACATACTCCCGTCTCTGATCTTAATTCAAAGTGTTTCACTAGACTAGAGGATGTGGCCACTTTTTATTCACAAGCTTTCCTTAGAACGCTGGCCGTTACATTCTGTTCTTTGTATATCCTGCTCCTTTGGCCAGGACCTCCCCACAAGAACGTCCACACTCTGTCCAAGCCCTGGCTCCTACCCAACCTTCCTGACACATTCACATGCCGCCGCCTCTGGGAAACCTTCTCTGACCTCCAAGGCAGGTAAGTGCCCCTCTGTGCACACTCAGTAGCCAACACTTGAGACCTATTTCAACCTATTTCTCTCTCACCTAATTTGCACTTGGAATTTATATAGTAATTACTTTTTAACCTAATCTATACCTGAAATTTATGCAGTAATACTTATTTCTGAAAAAAGTCATGCCCTTGAGCTTTTACACTTGGCAGTTTATTTTACAAGTCTCAAGGATGGTAAAAACTAATGGGCTTTGGGCTTTGGCATTGAAGTGAAGTGGCTTTGGCATGCAGCTCTAGTACCAACAGCTGCGTGACCTTGAACTTTGTATCTCTGAGACAGTTTCATCAGTTGAAAGATAAAGACTTACTTCACTGCAAAACACAGAAGTGCAAAGTACACCACCTGTCCAAGCTCATGTTCAGTAGGTGTTATCCACTATTACATTTCTCAACAATTATTTAATTTCATCAAAAAGAAAGGTTTAAACAAAAAGAGAGAAAGAATGCTGCCAATGATTAAGAACATGCCCATGCCAGGCATGGTGGCACATGCCTGTAATCCCCACTACTGGAGAGGCTGAGGCAGAAGGGTAGCAAGTTCGATGCCAACCTGGGCAACTTAGTGAGACCTTGTCTCAAAATAAAATTTAAAAGGGCTAGGTCCACGATGAATATAATTCTTATGTATCTCAATTATATACTATTAAAAAAATACCAAAAAGGGGAATGGTGGCAGCTGGGGATGTAACTCACTGTTGAGTATGTACCAAAAAGCAAACAAACAATCCATAACTTATTTCTTAATGATAGGCAACTTTACCTACATTTAGACTGACCTGTATTTTGTACTTAATATTTGTTACTGGTTGCTCTCTACCTAGTCAGTATCAAGATGCAACTAAAACAGTTTTAAATTTTACCTGATGCCTTTAAAATACTAATACAAACCTAGAGATTTGAAAATAAACGAGAATGTTGGCACCATCTTAAGGAGTATTTTATGCCAGGAAATTAATAGTATGGTAAATACCATTGACTAAGACTTCATTTTTTTCTCTATGAGACTGGTAAATTTAGTTCATACAAATCTCTAAGCTATCAAATCTAAAATGGCTTAGGAAGTGTTTTGAAATTACTTACTTAATATTAATTTGGCTTCTGAGCCACTAAAGCATCAGTAATCCAGCTGAGTGTTTGAACCCTTCTGTTTTAAGACCCTGAGACAGGAACCAAGATAGTTAGCACCTGATTACTGCCCAATTTAACCTGGGAAGACCAACAGACAATGCTAATAAAGACTCTTTGTGATGAACTCTCCAACCCTAGGTCACTTAGACTGTCAAGAGGAAACATGTCCCATTTCCTTGCACTTGCCTTTGAAGACAAGCTACAAGGCTCTCTAAAGCCATAGAACTGAACAAGAGGATGTTCTTTCAGCATCAGTATCAACTGAAAGTACGCTGATATGCACAACCACATTGTACATTTGTTCAATTAAACATTCACTAATTTCTACTTGCTCTATATTGGAAGCTTGTTCTGGGTACCGAGGGAGGACCTGATGAATGAACCAATATGCTCTTGCCTTTGAAAAGCTCTGTTTGAATTTTCAAAAAGGTAATATTTTAAGCCATTATGAACTCACAGCTTAAATAAGCACAATTCATACCTGAAACCAAAGACTTCAGAGAAATGGCACAAATATACTGGAGATGTTAGGGCAGGAGACAAGACCACTAAAAATGCAAAAAAAGGGGAAACTGGCATAATCTTGTCTTTAAGGAGAGACTTATACAGATAAAAAATTTACCAATTAATAGCAATATAAATAATTTAAATTTTTCCCAGTTGCTATCCATTTTATAATTTAAAATTTCAATTACCAAAGGATTGCCTTTTTTCATAGGGTTTTTAAGAAGATCAAGTGAGTAATATACCACACACACACATATATATATCAATCATAGTGCCTATCACTGGGAAACTCAATTTATACTACTTTTTAAAATTGTATACCCCTTAATGAATGTTTGATACAATTCTGCTAATAAAAGTTACAATACAAATACACATTTTGCCAGTGCAGCTTTGTTCATGATCATAACCATGCTGCATGACAGACTGGTGTGGTGGAATTAACAGGAAAGCAAAAGCTTCTGGACTAGCCAAATGTGAAATCAAATTAGGAAGCCGGCTCTTACTAGCAGCTGCCTCGCCTTGTTTTATCATCATGGCTAAATTTTCACACAAGGTTGTGAAGATTAAATGTTAGGGATATAAAGCCCTCAACACAGTGACCAGTACGCCTCAAAGGCTAAGTTCATTCCTCGTGATTCCTAAATAAATGCATTTTCCAACTATACTGAACACATGAGTTTTGGCTGTAAATCCCAGGGCTAATTTGACCGGCTTTCCCTTTCCTTCGTCTAGGGGAGGTGAGGGAAAGAGGATGACATTTCCTCTACCTCTCATGGGCTCTGAATTCGCACAGATGGCACAGCAGCCACTGCCTGGGCTCATGGTGCCCGATGGCAGACTTTCAGGAGGGTCTCTAATTCCACAGCAAACCCACACCACTTCTGTGAGCTATGCAACACCCACCCAAGAATTCCTTTTCTCTTCGGGAAACAGATATAGTACCTGTTGTTTCTGTTTTGTTTTCTGGTTTTTGTTGGTACCGAGGACCAAACTCAGGTCCTTGTGCTTGCAAGGCAGGCTGCAGAACCATTGAGCTAAATCCCTGGCCCCAATATCTGTTGTTTCTAAATAAAAAACCCTAACAAGTATACTTTTATAAACAAATAAATTGAAAGTAAATTAACATCGGTACCAGGGAGTTATTTTAATATCTTTTCCTCCATGACTGAATATATAAAGACAAAGGAAGTAATGTATTCTTCTGCTGTAAAGATGGGTGGAATATATCAAAATCCACTCGTTGAATTTTCTTTAAATAATCCTCTAGGAAAACCTAAAAAAAAGAGAATAGTAGTTATTAGATCATAAAATTATCAAGTCTTTCAAACAAACTAAAGAAAAATTACCAGTATTAAGGCTATTTTAGTTTCCTGAGATGGTATTCTATCTAGTAAGAATTTAATGAGATTCAAAAAGGGAGACAGAAAATAAAGAAATCTTCCAAGAAGTTTCTATTAGACCAACAGGAGTATCACAATGCTACTGCTAGAAATACCAAACCTCTTCTAATGTCATACATAATATTCTAGCCAGGACGTAAGGTCTTATAACTAGTCTGTGCAATAAAAATGAGATGTTTCAGCTGGGGGTGTACTCAGTGGTGGAGCACATGATAAGCACATGTGAGGACCCTGGATTCAATCCCCAGCACCAAGAGAAAAAAAAAAGTTGTTTTAATCATGGAAAAACATTCTTCCCACCACAAATGCAGTGTTCTATGAGGGAGTTCAAGTCATCTTTTTAAAAATTATTTTGTGAAAAGTTTAATAGGTCTGCATGTTCTTTCTAGAAAAACATGATTTCTAACCAGGGAGAATAATCACAGGTCTCTATAAATGTCACCCCATAAATGTGACAAAGCTTTCACAGGGTAGAGGCAAGATGGAAAACACTACAGAAATCTCTGGGTTTTTTGTTTTCTGTAATTTTTTATTAATTTATAAATTTTTATTTTATTTTAATAGCTTTTTTATTAAACAAGGAAGTCACTTAGTTTCTCACTGCAATTCTGAGGCACCATTCCCTTCTCAGGCCATGTGCACAGCGCCCCCTGTAGTTCTGCAGCGCAGAACCTGTGTGATCTGGTTGCGGCCTGCAGATTCTTTAATATACAGACAGACAGAAGCAAAACAAAAGTACTGTACTTTCTTACAGACTGTTTATACATTTATAGGCATATGAGCATACAGAAAAACAAAAGTAGTACCTATTTTCTAAAAACCTAACTGTATGTGTATGCACAACATGAAATACAGTATGTACATGGGAGCTGGGGATTTAGCTCAGTGGTTCCGCTGCCTGCCTAGCAAGCACAAGGTTCCGAGTTCAATCCCTAGTACCAAAAAAAAAAAACAACAAAAAAAGAGATGAACAGTATGTACATAGAAATGCACAGTGTCTTTGTTTTATATTAGCAAAAGTCTTGGACACAACCCAGAAATTCTTCAACAAGAAAAATAAACTGTTCATAAAATAAAATATACTGTGGAGAAATGAAGGTACAACAGCTAGGCACAATATGGAAAAATCTTACAAACATTAAAGACCATGTGTGTCCTAGAAGACATAAATAGAACATTACTATAATTTCTCTATATATTTTGGAACAATGGTTTCCTGAACTGACTACACATCAGAATTCCATGGGAACTTTTTTTTTAACTTGGAAAACTTTATAAATCACAGATTCTCTTAGGAATGGCTCTTTCCTCAATCCCAAGAATTTTATTTAGTAAGAAGCCATGAGGAATCTGTTTTTAAAAAGATTCCTAGGTATGCTCGTTTCGGCAGCACATATACTAAAAAAGATTCCTAGGTTATTCAATGCAGCCAGCTCAGCACAGTCTGTGATCCACTTTCTGGAGCCAATGCTACAATACAGTGGTGTAATTATAGGGAAAAAAACCCTAAGAGAACAGGAAGAAATACCTTTTTGGCACTAAGTAGCCTAACAATTCCATGAGGTACTTTCTCCTTTTATTCCCATTTTACCTGTGGGTAAACTGAGGGTCCTATAGCAAGTAAGAGGCAAAGTAGATTCAACCCACTACAGTCTGGCTGCAGAGTCAGTGCAATAACTCTGCTCACCAACCTCTGGAGACATATGTGACTGTCACCAAAAGTATCATGTAACTAATAAAACCCACCATAAGGGAGAGAAGCAAAACCAAAGACTCCAAATGAAAGAACTGCACTGGGGACTCCATAAAATATAGAAAGAGATTACGCACATCTGCTTCACTAATTATATAGCTTTCTCTGCTAAAGTACTTACTGTCTGAAGAAAGGCAGGAAATGCTTTCACGGGAACACTTTTGTGGAAGGACCTAGCCTGAAAAGGAAAACAGAAAAAGGAAACTGGTTGGAAAAATTTCACAAATAAACACTCTTCCTGTGAAAGAGAACATAAAGCAACAAGAGCAGTTGAACAGTGTGACTATGGCCTCTCAAAAGCAAGAAAATAGCTCATCTCCTGCCAGTTAACTATGATTCGTTTCCAAAGCCAAATGGACTCAGAGAAAAGTAACTACTGTACAATATTGAAAATTCCATTCTTTCTTATGGATTGGCTTTTGCATTTTCCAACAATCTTACAACATCTCATAACTTTAACGGTCTAACTCTGTAGTAAGGGGTAAATGAAGAGATACTTGCATTAACAAGTCCCAGCACTGCCCCAGTTTAGACTGGCACAACCTCCTATTTAGATGGTAAGACCCTCCTGCCTCTGTGCTCCAAATCTTTAACTCATTCCATGCAGACATTACTTCATTTTTACTTTCTTTAAGTTCACTCTCTGGCAAATCATATCTCAATTACTCGTACTGGGAGTCAGAAACCTCTCTCTGCACTAAGCCCACCCAACTCCCTGCTACTCTGAGCTATGAACACCGGGTATACTCAGGCCGATGCCCACCATCCTGCATCTGCCATTGGACTTCTTGTCCTGTGTCTTTGTATCATCCCTTATGTCAGAAGAGTACACACTGTCTCTGCCTCCTGACTCGCTGCAGTCTGGTTTTACCCCCCATAGACCACTAAAATTGCTCAAACATCATCCATGATCTACTAATTATCACAGTCATTTTTTCTCTTCAGTTTCTCTTCAGCATGGAAAACTCTGATATTCCCTTCCTCCCTTTGTTTTTAAGATACTGACTCTGTTTTCCTTGTCTTTCTTCCTAAGAAACGGCCCTTTCTCTTTGCACTGAGAAAGGGAGGTGACCCTCATGGTCCCATCCCTGGTCCTCCTGTCTAGATGTATGTCCTCCTTCAGCAACCTCGAGGAGGTTCTCCATCTATACTCAGAGCTTTAACCAGACCTGTTTGATGCATAATTCCCAAATCTACTCTCTCCAGGACTAACCTCTTTTAAGTCACAATCTTTTATTCCTCATTAGCCCATTTTGCTAAATGATTCAAGTACAGTATGTCCAGCAGCCAGTCTGAAGTCCAAAGATCAGCATCAAGCACATCACTCCTTTTTTATTGCTTCTGTGAGAGGCACCACCATCATATGAATTCTTTGTGTAATCTTTGACTTTCCCTCTTCCTGATCTGCCACAATCCAATCAGTTATCAAGTCTCATTGATTCTGCTTCAGTTGTGTATAAATACACATAAACATCTACTCTCTCTAAATCATACTTCCTCCTCTCCTAAGTCTCCTAAGTGATCTCCCAACCTTCAAACTCTTGTTTCAATAGTGGAGGCAGTTTCCTATTGTACAACACTAATGTCACCCTGCACCTGTAATCCTAGCATTTAGGAGGCAGAAGCAGGAAGATTGTTGAGTTCAAGGGCAGCCTGAGTGAGTTCCAGTGTGGACTATCTAGTGAGATACTGTCTCAGAAACACTAATTTAGCAATAAGGAGACTAATGGATTACAGCAGGCAAAACAGAGCCAAATTAAAACACGAGGAGCAGTACCAGGATGGGAAGGACTTTGAGGTGATGATGAGTCCAGACCACTTATTCAACCACTTTAACTGGGAGAGAAAAGTAAGAAACATAAGGGTCCATAGGGTGCCTGTAAACAGACAGTAGCAACAAGACAGAAGAACAAGGGGCGAGCTGCTAGAGAGGCAGCAGGAGGCACCAGCTGAGGACATGAGGTCCTGGGAGAGAGAGAAAACATGAGCAGTCGTGGCATGGCAGACAGGCCCTGTGCACTGAGCAGAGCAGCTCACCTGAGAAAGCCCAGGCATAGCAACCAAGCCACAGGGACACGCACCTGCTTAGGGAGGGAAGTGGAGGGTTTTTAAAGTGGGAAAAGTTTACAATAGTCCCTGAGATAAATCTTCTGAAAATTCAATGGCAAAAGGAGTAGAGACTGTGAAGGTAAGAATACCATATAGCCACATCTAGAAATAGTAATTTCCTAAATGACTGGGCAAAAAGTGGCTACTTACATGTTTTATATGCAAGTGTGCCTGGCTGGCAATGTCGTATATCACATCTCTCACATTTTTATCTTGGTTCTTCCTCAGAAAGTCCTCTTGTGAAACACCATGCTATGAGGGAAAATACACATTATGTTAGGACTCTAGAAGCACACAACATCAACAAAGCTCAAAAAAACAGGTACTTTATAGATAGAACAGTACATATGGTACTGTTTTTTCAATCTGCATGAGTGTGTACAGAAAGAAAAAGAGACACATATACACACCTGGAATATCCAACAAGATGTTAATTAACAAAACAGTTGTAGGTAAAACAAAAATACAAAAACAAGGAAACCAACACAGACAAGTTTAAAGAATCTCATACAGAAAGCAAAAGTTCTGAAAAAGAAGATTTTAAGCCAGGTGTGGTGGCACATGCCTGTAATCCCAGCACTCTGGGAGACTGAGGCTGGAAGACTCCAAGTTCAAGCCAAGCCTGGGCTAAATTTAGCAAGTTAATTCAAAATGGGGGTGGAGGGGGTTGTAGCTCGATTCAAAGGCCTTGGTTCAACCCCCAGTGGATTATTTCCTCCAATAAAACTAGGACAGGCCAAGGTGAACACTAGGAATAATTTCTGAGATTGCCTGGACAACTGTAAGACATCAAGGAAAAGCTACATCAGATGAGGATTCATAGACCTTCTTACTCATAGCTCCTCCAGAGCCCTAATATGCTACGGATCAAACCTAGGCAATACTCTACCATGGAGCTACAGCCCCAGTTCTTTTTATTTTTTACCTTGAGACAGTCTTGTTAAATTGCCCAGGATGGCCTCAAACTTGGGATCTTCCTGTCTCAGCCTCCAGTAGCGAGGGTTGCAAATGTGTACCACTACATCAGACCCTGACAGATAAAATTCTGACTGGATAACTATTACATGAGGAGGAAGAACATTTGCAGGAAGCAGTAAACATTCCTGTCAAAGCAGTTAGTAGAAGAGACTAAGCAAAGAACCAAGAAATAACTTCCTCCCCATATTACTGGGGTGAATTCTGAGAAGTAGCACACCACACACCACACCCTTACCAGCATACAAATATCCATGGGAAGAAACACTTTTCTTCTGCTGCCATGATAGGGTGCTGCTCTCAAGCAAGTGACAATGCCTTGTGCCTTTCCTATGTGACTGGCGGCATGATCTGCGTGGAGATCCTTTATACCTATGGTTTAGAAATGAAACAAGGCTGCTTTGTTCTCTTTAGGCACATAAATCAATAGAGCATAGAAAAATCACCTAAAGACATAAAACTAGGTGTTTAGCCTGTTTTATTTCTGAAAAATAGGATTTATGTGGCAAAAACTGGGCTCCAGGTAATGATGATCATTTTCCTACTAGAAAGTATCTGAATCAAGTTTTCCTCAAATACCAGAACACTGAGAACACAGTTAGAATTTCAATCAGCTATCGTGGAAAGTAATTAAAAGTCTCCATTTCTTCTCCACTGGAATTTCCGCATGAGCTCACCTCAAGTACATGCTTAACAAACATTCTACCCTTTGCTATCTGCTTCGTTACAATGGCAAACTGATGGTAAACATGGCTTCCAGGGATGCAGGGTGAACAGTCCAGGTAGTTTGACGGGGACTGGTATTATTCTTTCAGGGTAACATAAAGACATACTACCGCCTTCAAATGAGATGGTACTGTCCTGGTCCCAAATGTTTTCCTCATTATAATAAGATGTCATTAACTTGGGACAAAGTCAGAGGAGGAAAATACCATCGAATATTTTTTTCCAGTACTGAGAACTGAACCCATGGACAGGCTACCACTGAGCCACATCCTTTTATTCTTTATATCGAGACAGCAGCTGGCTCAGCTGCCCAGGCAGGACTTGAACTTGAGATCCTCCTGCCTCAGCCTCCTGAGTGGCTGGAATTAAAGCTAAAATTTTTTTTAAAAGAGAAGAGAGAAAAATCTTTCATAAATAATTTATTTTTCTACTTTTTTTTTCTTTTACATGAAGAAATGTCATTGACAGAAAAGGAAGAGTTAAGATATGAGCCTTTCAAATTAAGAGATGCTATAGTTTAAAAAAAAAAAAAGCAGCTATCTGCAATTATCAGGTTATTTACTAGAGTTTTCCCATGAAATATCTGTGAGAGCCTGAGTACTATATTTGGAATGTCTGCACTCCAAAGATAGAGAGAGAGCTAGAGATCGAGATCGAGATCGAGATAGAGCTAGAGCTAGAGCTGGAGCTGGACAGAGATACAGATACAGATTCTCCTTCTGACTTCTTTTTAAGTGTACCTTTATAGAGTACAGTACAAGGCAAATTCTAGTGCTAATCTGTTTAGACTGTCAAAATTAGGGGTGAAATCTGAAAGGTATTTTTACTTGAAAAAAGAAGTATGAAATAGAAAAACAACTTACCCAATATTTCCAGTGTTAAATACAGAAGACAACTCTGTGTGTTTTCAGCATAATTTTCAAGTTCCTGGATATTACGATATGCTTTGTCATCCAAATTTTTTTCCTATAGTCAAAGAAAATACAAAGAAAGTTTGTTTAATATCAATATTTTATGAAGAAAAGATTCTATTTTCCCTAATGAACTAAATAAACTAAAATATCAAAAAGAACTAGGGCTGGGGATTTAGCTCAGTGGTTTTGCTCCCTGCTGTGGGACCCAAGTTTGATCCTCAGTACCAAAAAAAAAAGAACTAAAAATATCAGCCAAGAATGGTAGTACATCCCTGTAATCCTGGCATTCAGGAAGCCGAGGCACGAAGATTGTGAGTTTGAGGCCAGCTTTGGCTACATAGTGAGCTCAAGGCCAGCCTGGACTATATAATTAGAAATTAGACCCTGTCTCAACTCTCTTCTCTAAAAAAATCATTTATCATATTCAATACACCATAAAATAAGATTAAAATAACATTAAAGCTGGGTGTGGAGGCACCCACCTATAACACCAGCACTCTGAGATGCTGAGGCAGGAGGATAGCCAAGTTCAAACCTAGCCTAGGCAACTTAGTGAGACATGTCTCAAAATAAAAAATAAAAAGGCCTGAGGATGTAGCTATGTAGTTCAGTGTGAAGATCCTGGGTTTGATCCTTTGGACTGCAAAAGTAAGTAAATAAGTTAAATAAAATAAAATGACTACACAAGTAAGGCTGGGCCACAGAGCAATTAATAGGTTTGACTGGACCCAGAATTCAGTTCTAAGAATTAGTAAGCATTCCATTCACTAGACTCGTCAGACTTTCTTCATTCTCTCTACTCAGGTGAACCTGAAGGTATGTGAATCACTACTCAAGTATTTGATAATATTAAGGAATTATAACTAATGATATGGTACACAATCATATTGTGGCTATGTTTCTGAGAAGTCTTTATCTTCCTAAGACACATGCATCTGCAGGTCAAATGATATTCTGGGCTTTACTTTAAAATAATTCAATGAGAGTCAGTGAGGAGGAGCCAGAATATACATGAAACAAGATGACATATTTTGATAACTATTAAAGCTGAGTGACAGATACATGAAAGTATATTATTTTCTCTACTTTTGTACAAGTATAAAAATTTCCATTTATAAAAACCATAACTATTCAGGGATGGTGGCAAATGCCTGTAATCCCAGTACTCTGGACCACTGAGGCAGGAGGATAATAAATTCAAGCCCAACCTGGGCAATTCAATAAGACCCTGTCTCAAAATTAAATAAATAACAAAAATTTTTAAAGGGGTCAATTTTTTTAGTTGTCTATTCTAGATATTAATCCTGTATCTGAGAAATACCTGGCAAAAATTTTTCCCATTCTGTAGCAATCTCTTCACCCTGCTGGTTATTTCCTTTGCTGATCTGACATAATTCCATTTATTGATTCTTCCAATGCCTTCAAGAGTTTTGCCTATTGTATCTTCCAGAAGATTGTTTCTGATTTATTTTGTGGTTTGTTTTTTGAGACAGGTTTTCACTATGTAGTTCAGGCTAGCCTCAAACTTTCAGCGATCTTTCTGCCTCAGCCTCCAATGTGCTGGGATTAGAGGTGTGAGCCATCATACCAGGCTGTTTTAATATTTAGATTTTTTTATCCCTTTTGATTTTATTTTAGTACATGGTGAGAGATATGGGGCTAGCTTCAATCTTCTGCATGTGCATAGCCAGTTTTCCCAGTACCATTTGTTAAAGAGTGTATCTTTCCCCTAGCATATGGTTTTGACCCCTTTGTCCTTTGAGTGATGGCTGAATGTGCCTAGGGGTAGTTTCTGCATTCTTTTCTCTGTTCCACTGATCCACATCTGTTTTTCTGCCAGTAACATGCTGCTTTTGTCACCACAGCTTTGTAATATAACTTGAAATCTGGGATTATGATGCCTCCTGCTTTGCATTTGTCACCCAGGATTGCTTTTGCTATTCTAGGTCTCTGTTGGTTCCATATAAATTTCATGATTGTTATTTCTAGTTAAGGAATGCTGCTGGTATTCTGATTGGGCCTACATTAATCTATTTATGAGTTATGGCCATTTTCACAACATTGGTTCTCCCTAGCCAGGAACAGGGGATATCTCTCCATTTTCTGTTGTCTTCTTCAATCTCCTTTTTCAGAGTACTATACTGTAGTTTTTATTACAGAGGTCTTTCACTTCCTTGGGTCAGGTTACTTTCAAAGTATGTAATTTTTCTTGAAGCTATTGTAAATGGTATTGTTTTCCTAATGTCTTTCTCGGTGAGTTCATTATTGGTGTACAGGAACACTACTGATTTTTGTGTTGACTTTATTATCTTGTTGAATTTATTAGATCTAGGAGTCTGTTGGTAAAATTTTGGGTGTCTTTATGTAAACAATCATATTGTCTGGAATCTCTTCCTTTCCTAAACACATCCTTCCTATTTTTGTCTGATTTTTCTAGCTAATGTTTCAAGCACTATATTTAGAACAGGACTGGTTGATAGTAGACATTCTGTCTTGTTCCTGATTTTAGAGAAAAAGCTTTCAGTTTTCCCCCACTTAATATGATGTTGGCAGTAGGTTTGTCATAAATGGCTTGTAAGAGATTGAGATAAGGTCCTTTTATACCTATTTTCTTCAGGGCTTTATCATGAATGGATGTTGGATTTTGTCAAAGGCTTTTTCTGCCTATTGAGATGATCATGTGGTTTTTGCCCTTAGGTCTGTTTATGTGATATATTACATTTATGGATTTGTGTATTTTGAAATATCCTTGCAACCTTGGAATGAACCCTACTTGGTCTTGACATATAATCTTTTTTTTTCCTTTGGTACCAGGGATTGAACTCAAGACCTTGTGCTTTCAAGGCAGGTGGTGGCACCACTACTGAGCTAAATCCCCAGCCCAATATATAATCTTTTTAATGATTGTTGCATTCTGTTTGCCAGTACCTTGAAGATTTCTGCATCTATGTTCATTGAAGGGACTGGCCTATAGTTTTCTTTTTTAGTTGAGTCCTTGTCTGGTTTTGGAGTCAAGGTAATACTACCAGTATCTTCCAGGAATGAGTCTGGCAGTACTCCTTCCCTTTCAATTTCATTAAAGAGTTTGTGGAGTATTGGTATTAGAGCTTCCTTGAAGTTCTGGTAGAATTCAGTGGTAAATCCATCAGGTCCTAGATTTCTTAGTTGGTAGGTTTTTTTGTTTTGTTTCACTACTGCCTCAATTTCATTGGCTATTATTGGATTTTCATTGCCTATTCAGGATTTTTATATTTTCTTGGTTCACTTTTAGTAATTCACACCTATCTAGGAATCCATTTCTTCTGGATTCTCCAATTTATTTGAGTACACGTTTTCAAAGTAGCTACTAATAATTCTCTGGATTGCAGACGTATCTATTGTTATTTTGTCTTTTTCAATTTTGGTGGGGTTTTTTTTTTTTTTGGTACCAGGGGTCGAACTCGGGACCTTGTACTTGCAAGGCAGGCAGCAGAACCACTGAGCTAAATCCCCAGCCCCTATCTTTTTCATTTTTAATTGCATTGATTTGAGTCTTTCCTTTTCTTGGTAAGACAGGCTGCAGGTTTGTCTATTCTGTTTATTCTTTCAAAGTACAGCTCTTCAATTCAATGATTCTTTATAAATTTTTTTTAATTTCAATTTCATTAACTTCTGCTCTGATCTTTATAATTTCCTTCTATGCACTATCTTTGGATTTGGATTGTTCTTGTTTTTCTAGGACTTGAGGTGGATCAATGGGTTATTTACTTGGGCTCACTTTGTTTTTCTGATTCACACTTATAAACTTCCCTCTTAGGACTGCTTTCACTGAGTCTTACAGCTTCTGGTACGTTGTTGTGGCAGTCATTTGATTCTAGGTACTGTCTAATTTCTTACTTTCTTCTGTGACCTACTGATTATTCAAGAGTATGTTGTTTAACTTCTATGTGTTTGCATACTTTCTGTGGTTTCTTTTGCCATTAATTTTTAGTTTGATTGCACTATAATCTGATAATATGGATGAGATAATTTTAATTCTTTTGTATTTATTTAAGCAAGATTTACAGGCCACCATGTGGTCTATTTTAGAGAAAGTTCTATGTACTGCTGAGAAGAATATGTATTCTGTTGTTTGGTAGGACACCCTGTAGATACCTATCAAGTCCATTTGTTTGAAAGTACAGTTCAACTCTGATATTTCTTTCTTGATCTTTTTTGTCCAGTTAATATGTCTATTTGTGATAGTGGGGTATTGAGATTTCCCCACTAAAATTGTGTTGATGTTTACATACTCTCTTAAGTCCAGTAGTGTCTGATTTATGAAGTTGAGTACACCAGTGTTCAGTGCATACATACAACATTCCTGTTGAATGTTTCCTTAACTAGTTGTAGTAAAGTTCTTTGCCTCTTCTGATTGGTTTTGGGTTAGAGTCCACTTTGTCTGAAAACAGTGTTACTAGTCCTGCTTGTTTGGGGGCTCCCATTGGACTATTGTTCTCCATTCTTTGATTTTTAGTCTATGAAATCAATCAAAAAATGAGCAACTGAAGTGAATAGATACTTCTCAGAAGTACAAATGACCAATAAATACATGAAAAAATATTCAACATCTTTAGCCATAAGAGAATGCAAATTAACACAAAATTGAGATTTCATCTAGAAAGAATGGCTATACTCCAATATCAAATAACAAATACCAGCAAGGTTGAAGCAGAAAAGAAACCTTTCTACATCGTTGGTAGGAATGTAAACTAGTACAACCACTCTAGGACTCAAGATGGAGATGCCTCAAAAAACTAAAAATAGAAATTCCATTCAACTCAGCTATCCCCATTCTAGTTATCTTCCCAAAAGAGGCAAAGACATCATATAACAGTGTTACACGCATACCTATGTTTATAGTAGAACAACTCACATGAGCTGCTATGTTGGGAGCAAACTATATATTCATCAACAGATAAATGGATAAAGAATATGCAGTATTTACACATGATACAGTACTATTCTGACACAGAGAAAGATAGACTTGAGTCACTTGTAGGAAAATAGATGAATCTTGAAACAATAATGTTACGTGAAATAAATGAGACACTCAAGCTTAGAATTGCATGGTTTCTCTTATATGAGAAACTCAAAAGTACAAATCATTTAAAGAGCAAAATATAATATAAATACTAGGAAACAGGGAAATAGATCTTTTGTACATGGGAAAGGAACCAAAAGATAGAGGGAAAGAAAAAGGGAACTAAAAAGAATTAAGATGTGTTATGTACACATACTAATTCCCCATGATGAAAGCAATCATGAGGTACTACAAACATGTACTAATAAAAATCAGAATAAATTTTTTAAAAGAATAATTGCTAATTACCTTGGCTTGACCGGTTCATGTTTATGTATGTATTGAAATATCACATTGTATCTCATTAATATGTACAATTATTAAATATTAGTAAGAGTACAGTAATTAGAAAAAAATATATAAAGGGCTAGGGATATAGCTCAGTGTGAAGGCCCTGGGTTCAGTCCCTAATATCACAAAAAATAAAAATAAAAGTTAAATTTAAAAATCCAAACTAATAAAGTGTAGTTGTGTACATGACTTTGCCTAGGTGTCTGTCTTTGCCTACTATCTCAAAGTGATGAAGCAGAGGGTGGCATGTAGGGACAGAATACAGGTAAAATGGCATAATTCTCATAACGTTTCCTTCCTTCAAAATATTAATATATACATTAGAACATTTCTTCCCTAAAGAATTAGCTTAAGGGTTAAAAAAGGAGAAAACACTTAAGACTTGGACAGCTTCAACTTACTCGTTCATCAATGATTTTCATAAGCCATCTTTTAGTCAAACTGTGTCTTCTAACAGCCTAGAAAGACAAGAGTGTTAGAAGTTTTTAGGAAGTACTAGAAATGACTTCTGTAGATCTGAACAGACAAACCAAATGCAAAACTAAGGAAGGGAACATTTGTAATAATTCATCACGAGACAGACAGCTGTGTTAAGTATCAGAGGCAAGGAAATATCTCTTGAAAACATTTCAAAACATTCAAGATATTTCTCATACTTTTCCACTGTCTTTTCCCCCCAGTGTTTTTGGTCATTAACAATTCCACTTTCAAATAAAAATAAGAAATACTGGGCCGGGGATTTAGCTCAGTGGTTTCGCCACCTGCTGCGCAAGCGCAAGGACCCGAGTTCGATCCCCGGTACCAAAAAAAAAAAGAAATACTGAGCTTTTCTATTATATAATGTACCCTACATATTATATACAAACTTCCTCCCACAAGATAGTCTAGTTAGCAAAAATAACCACTTCTCCAAAAGTAAAAGACTAACTAAAAGTCAACTGAAAATAATCTGCAGGGAAAATTGTTACCTTAGCAAGTTACAGACACTCCGGCAGGAACGAGGCCACGGCGTACCAGACCGTGGTCTCTAAATAACTTGTCCCAAAGGAATCAGGGTTCTAGGGAAACAGGTGATTCAGGAGGAGTAAGGGAGCCGGGCATGGTGGCGCACACCTGTGATCCCAGCACTCGGGAGGCTGAAGCAGGAGGATCGGGAGTTTGAGGCCAGCGTGGGCTACACAGTGATGTCAAAGCTAGCCTGGACTACATAGCAAGACTCTGCCTCAAAAAAACAAAGAGGAGTAAGGAGAAGTTCAGATAATCCTAGAATATCTTACTGTGTCAGAAAACAAAAAAGTGCTTTAAAAAAATGGAGGCCTGTCAAAAAGACCTAGGAGCCAGTCTGAAGGGGCTCCCACTGTCCAAATCTGGAACCATCTGAACATCAAAATAATTTTGTGCAGTAATGAATTACAAACAACTAGGAACAAACAGGAATCTGTAAATCCACACCAGGACTTATGAACAACAGGAGAGGAAGAGCTCATTCTCACAGAAGGCCAGGTGCCAACTGGTAAATGTGGACAGACTGTGCTGGGAAATTATCATTTTGCAACCATAATAGTAGACTGAGTCATAGAAAACCATGAAGGACTGCTAAGCAAAGGGAGGAACTTGGATGAAGAGCAAGATAACTACACAGCTTTAAAGTATCATGGCAAAGGTGGCTGATTAGTTCCACAACAATTGCACAACAAGAAAATCAGGAAAAATCCTGACTGGGCAATAAATAGCAACAATGCCAATAAAGGACAGATAGACAGAGCCCAGGCATCGTGGTGAACACCTGTAATAGCAGCTACTTGGGAAACTGAGGCAGGAAGATTGTAAGTTCAAGGTCAGCTTGGGCAACACAGCAAGACTTTGTCTCAAATGAAAAATTTAAAAGACTGGGTCTGCAGCTCAGTAGTAAAGCTCTTGCTTTCTAGGGAGGAAAAAATGGCAGGGGGATATAGCCTTTTAAAATGTCAATGTCAGAGAAGACAAAAGCCACGGAAATGTTCCAGATCAAAGTAAGCTAAGGAGATATGACAACTATATTCTTGACCCTATATGGGATCCCATACTGGAGGGGAAAAATAAAATTATAATAGAAATATGAAACTAGTATTATACCAAAAGTAATACACCAAAGTTAAATTTACTAAAGTCAGTAACTGTTCTTGTTTTAAAAGAGAATATATCTCTCTTCTTCAGAAATACTGAAATATTTAGGTTGAGGTCCAAATAACTTTTTAAAACATTAACTTTTTGCCAAGTCAAAGCTAAGTACCTTTTCACAATAAATAAATACAGTGGTGAAATGTAAAGTCTGAGAAAGATCCTATACTTCAACTAATACTCTCAGATGTCATGGACGCTAGAATGGAAAGGTTGGCGTGCTCATCAGTATGAATTTATGGATGAAGGCTGTAAGTATGGAGAACAGAGCCCACTTTGTCTAGCAGGCACCTGAGAGAGCCGAAAGGGCTGTGTGGAGCGAGTTCCAAAGCGCTCTCAGCTGCTACTGCCCCATGGCAGGAACCCCGGCAGGATTGCCCCCATGTCCCAGGAAGTGGGCAGCCACCATTGCAGCCTCTTGTCTTGGTTTATTTTATATGTGTCCGAGTAGAACAAGGAGGTTTGATCTTTGTAAACACACCACTAGGCATGTTCCTGACATATAGAAGTACTCACTATATATTTAATAAATGAGACATGAAACCCATATTCACTGAAGGCTAAAGCAAAAACACCTACAGTACACCTTGACCACAAAACATGGTTCTGTTTCTGAAGGAAATTAGAGATCAAGGTAAAAGAAAAAATACTTTAAAATACTTAAAAAATACTTAATTTTGGAAAATGAAGCCAAATAGAATAAAAATCTTGGCTATAAAATGTAAAATCAACTAATATTCATATGCAGAGAAACTGAAAATCCTATACAGAATGAAGAAATTGCAAATATTTGCCAGATGTGGTGGAGCACACCCATAATCCCAGCACTTTGGGAAGCTAAGGAAGGAGAATGACCAGTTGAGCTTGGGCAATTTAGCAATTTAGGGGCTGGGGATTTAGCTCAGTGGTGCTGCTGTCTGCCTCGAAAGTGCAAGGTCCTGAGTTTGATCCCCAGTACCAAAAAAAAAAAAAATTCAGCAATTTAGTGAGACCAGGGGCAGGGCAGGGGATTATAAATACTCAACTATTTTGTACTCTGAAAATACCAGTGACACACTATAGCAGAAAAGTGCTCTCTAGACAACATAATGTCACCATCCCCTCTCTGTAAAAGAATCTGACTTCAGAGTCTGTGGTGCCAGGCACAGTGGCGAACACCTATACTCCCAGCTACTTGGGAGGCTAAGGCAGGAGGATCCCAAGTTCAAGGCCAGCATAGGCAATGTGGCAAGATGCTGTTTCAGAATAATAAAATTAAAAAGGCTGCTCAGTGGTAGAGCACCCCTGGTTTTGCTAAAAAAAAAAAATCTATACATCTTATTAAAATTGGACAAATTGGTAATCCTAAATCAGCACATATATAATTAGATATATAATATGTAATTAGATGTATAATATGTACTTAGATGTATCTTCTGCTTTTTAAAAAGAAGCCAAAGATAAATCTGCATTAAAGGAATCTCTGATCTTCCACCATATTCCTGACAAAGGCCAGGATCTTTGATGCAAGTGTTAACACAAACATCCACTGAAATCAGGCTTGTGTACAAAATAATAAGCAGGAAGGGTTTCTGGAGTTTAGAGAAACTTTTCTCTACTCTGAGTCACCTGGCTTGAGCTGCGTGAAGTGGAATGAGAAGAGGTAAACAACTGATCTAATACTCACAGCTTCCCATCCACTTTTTCTTCTCAGTGCCTGGTGTGGGGCAGGGAGTCTGGCCCTCCATCTTTACTGGGGCTCTGTGGAGTCAATCTGGGGCCCCAAAACCAGGTCTGCCTCTGCTGGCGCACAGACCTGGGAAGAGGCGTACCACTGTCAGGTCTCTCAGTGGCTCCTGTTGCAAAACCCTCTTTCAGCACTTATCACATTACAATGGGGTCACAGATCAGTGACAAAAGACACCTAATTCCCTTCCTCCATTCACAGTTTAGCTGGCAGTGATGGCGAATCTTTTTGGGCTTTCAATGGTAACAAACAGCCGGCTACAGCACCTGTGCCACAGGTTCACCACCACTGGTTTAGCATACTTCTAAACTATGCATGGTCATTTATGAATGAGTAATCTATATGCCTGCTTCAATATAAAACCATTCACTCTATACATCTAGCTATAAAAACAATACTGTAGCTCAGTGGTGGTGAACCTATGGCACCCGTGCCACAGTGGGCTCTTGGTATCGTTGAAAGCTCTAAAAGGTCCGCCATCACTGCTCTACCCCATAGGGTCCCAATCTCAATACCCCAAATTCACCAACAAATGGGCAATTCTACAAAGTAGTTTCAGATTTGTAAGTGGAATATGCTGAGAGCAAGTCTCCTTTCGCAAAAGATATGTCATTCTACAGTACAGAAACTGGTATAAGGAGCTAGCTACTGTGCAGAAAATAGAAAACTATGGGCTGGGGATTTAGCACAGTGGCACCGTGCCTGCCTCACAAGCGCAAGTTTGTGAGTTTGATCCCTGGTACCACAAAAAAAAGAGTAGAAAATTTACCTTCCATTGAATCAAAATTTGAGGGATTTTAAATTCTACAGCTAAATGTGGATAAATACATAAGTAATCCATAAGATACCAAATCGTTCTTTTTTTTCCTTAATAAAGAAATACACCAGACCCTGAGGCAGGAATCTGAGGCCAATGTGGGGCCATATATTGAGTCCAAGGCCAGCCTGGACTATATAGCAAGGTCCTGCCTTAAAACCTCACCCCAACCCTTCAACAAAAAAAAAGAAAGAAGTAGCATACCAAATACCTCTTCAAATTATCAGTGGATGATTGGAAATTCCTCTGACAAAATCAACATGGATCTGAACATTACATTAGTTTATGATAATTTGCAGGGTAGATTCCACTATCATCATCAAAAAGTAGGCTCAAATAATATTCTTACAAATTAAAAGTAGCAGTTTGTTTTTCTTACCTTCCATAGTTCAATGGCCACAGGCTGATGTGGTGGGTTGTCACAGTATATATCTTCCACAGTTTTTCTCCAAAACTGCATTCGCATCAGTCCAATTGTTTTCTCAGAAACTGAGTCCTTTACCTGTAAGAAGGGTTTAAAACTTTAACAAATGCACCGTGTATGTCTCAAAAACCAGTATTTTTTAAGGGATTCTTTGAGTCAGCATGCTCCCACTGGCTTGAACCACTGGTGGTACATGTATGACTGTCCCACTGAGCAGCTTGTACCACACGATGGGACTGTCCCATGCTGCCCATGGGACAGCCATGCACATACCACTGGTGGATCAGAGCCACCTGGCAGCTAAACATATGAATTATGACTCCATCATAAATGTGTTAATTAATGGAACAGTACATGATTATATGTGGTGAATACACAACTCTACATTTTTTAGAACCTAAGGAACTTACACCACAGAGTGAATTTTGTTATACGTGTGTCTTAGTTATTTTTCTCATTGCTGAGACAAAATAACCGACACCCATAATGTTAAACGTAATGAGACACATGAGCTTAAATATTGTATGGTTTCTCATATATGAGAAACCCAAAATATAAGTAAAGAGCAAAATAAAAGACAGACAATAGGAAACAGGGAGATAAGACTTTTTGCATATGGGAAGAGGACCAAGTGATGGAGTGGGAGGGATGGATGAATAGGATTAAAAAAAAAGAATTAAGATGCATTACATACATGTACCAACTCCTCATGAGGAATGTGATCACTATGTACTATAAACATGTACTAATAAAAATATATGTATATACAGAATACAAACCAAGTGGGGCAAAATATTGACAAAAAGGTATATGGGTATTATTTGTATTATCTTTACTAGGTGTGAAATTATTCTCAAATAAGTTTTTCTGGGGGCTGGGGGCATAGCTTAGTGGTAGAGCCCTTGCCTAGTATGCACGAAATCTTGGATTTGACAACCAGCACTACAAACAAACAAACATAAATATATATATATATATTTATGTTTGTTTGTTTGTTTTAAATACTCCTGGTGGAAGTTTCTTCACAAGTTCAATGTTCGGACCCCAGTGGCATATACTACAGTAGTATAGCAGCAGGGTGAGCCTTTTAAAAACTTGACCACGAGGTGATGTCATTGGTATTGCCTATTGCATCTTCCAGTAGATTGTTTCTGATTTATTTTATTTTATTTTGTGGTTTTTTGAGACAGGTTTTCACTATGTGAAATTTGTATGGAACCAACAGAGACCTAGAATAGCAAAAGCAATCCTGGGTGACAAGTGCAAAGCAGGAGGCATCATAATCCCAGATTTCAAGTTATATTACAAAGCTATGGTGACAAAAACAGCATGTTACTGGCAGAAAAACAGACGTGAGGACCCTCACGTGGCTGCCCATCTCAAAGTAAAGGCTAAAGGGAGCTCAATGTCTCCATGCCCCAGTATCCAGTCACATCTAATCCAATTTCTTCCCATGCTCCCCTCCTTTCGCTTCTGGCCCACACTGGTCTTCTCCTCTCCTCTGAATGTAACAGGCACACTGTACCTCAGAACCTTTGTGCTGTTGTTCCTTCTACCTAGAATACTCTGCCCAAATATCTGTGCAGCTGCCTCCTGCACCTCCTTCACATCTTTGCTCCGATGCCACCTACTCAGTGAGATTTTTTTCCTGACCACCCTGCATAAGACAGAAACCACTGCTATCCTCAGCCTTCCCTGGCCCCTTACCCTGCTGTAGTGTTTGCCACAGCATTTATCTGATAACATTACACAGTTATTCATTTGTTCACTGAGTGAAGTTTTTGCATGTAGTCAATGCTACACCCACAGGCCTACAACAGTATTTAGCATACTTTAGAAAATAGTTGTTGAATAAATGGAAGAACCAAACTGTATATACAAAGAAGGGGCAAGATCCTCCTAAAAAGTGATGAATTCAGGAAGAATCTTGGCGGCTTACCTCATTAAAATGGAATTATAGCTGAGTATGATGGCACCTACCTATAAACCCAGTTATCTGAAAGGCTAAAGCAGGAGGATTACAAGTTTGAGGATGGCTTGTATAATTTAGCAAAACCCTGACTAAATAAACAAAAAGCCTGGGCATGGTGGCACATGCCTATAATTTCAGCACTCAGGAGGCTGAAACAGGAGCATTGCACGTTCAAGGGTGGCCTGTACTCTGTCTCAAAAAAAAAAAAAAAAAGTTTAATCATCTAAAAATTATAATGGAAAACCACTGTGGGGACTTCTATGGCTAAATTGTGACTGCCTTAGGCTGGGGATAGAGATTTAGCTCAGTGGTAGACTGCTTCCCTGGCATATGTGAGATCTTGGGTTCACTTTCCAGTACCTCAAAAAATAAAACAAAAACTGACTGGCTGAACACACTGACATATAATTTATACCTGAGAAAGGATGAAGTGAAAAACTCTGACCCACAGTTAACAGGAATACCCCAGTGGAAAAAACAGCCAATCTGGTAAAACACTGCAGATTCATGGCTGCGATCTCAGTTGTACCTTGGTGCCATCCTTGTTCACGTCCTATCACATTCAACACAGAACCCGTGCCAAACCTGCCCCTCTCTTCGAAACCCCATATCCTGCCTGGGCCCTTCACTCCCAGTATCTGACCTCTCTATTCAATTTACTGAGACCGAGGTCATTCTACCTAAACTCCCTCCCTTCTATCTCCTATTTCAATTTGTTTTATATCTGCACACATTTATTACATTTGAAGAAAAACAGATCTCTCCTTTGTTTCTTACATAAAACTGAGTACACTTTAAGATCTGGGTTTGCTAGAATTGCTTCCATTCCCCACTTCACATTAAAGATAAAGCTTCAATTTAAAAAGTGCTTTGAAAAACTGCTATGTACATGTACATTACACAACTGCTGGAGAAAATACACAGTTCTACTGTGATTAACCTATTCAGTTAACAGACAAATGTGTACTTTTAACTGTACAGTGTTTTAATATTTAATAGCCTCAGAAAAAGAAATTTAAACTCCAGAATGGCAATTTCCAGAAACATTAAGGTTATTAGCTAGTTTTATTTTTGGTGCTGAATTAAGCCTGAATAGTTAGCAGGAAAAAGTACCAGCAGAAACCTCAAGCACATCTAAACGTATAAATTACAACTACTGTAATTTCTTTATTGTTCAGCATTAAAAACATTATATCATCATCTTGCAAATAATAGCTTAAATATCTTAATACCAGCCTGAGCCAGTTCCACATTGAAGGCCCTCAGTGCAAAAGCAGAGCTTCGGGATTCTGAAGGGAGCAGCAGGGAGCATAAATAATTTTCATAATCTCGTTTCCTATAACAAACATGGGAGAGAAAAAGGTAGTTACTCTTCACTTTCCCTATTGCACACAAAAACACCGACCAAAATTAACTGAAAACAATGAGGCTTTAGTTCAAAATAGACCTGATGTTTCTTATCTTTTTTATGACTATTTCTTTACTACTATGAAAAATGTATCTGCTCCCATCCTAGGCCAGTTAAAAAAGAAATCTCTTTATGTCTAATCTATATTTATATAGTATTTAAAATTTTGTTTCCAAATCCCTTTACTTTTAGAAAGAATTCATACGAGCTACAAAAGAAATCAAGTTAAGAAAGTAAGCAAGTATTGGTGTGAACTCAGTTTTTAAAACACAGATACACAGAAAGACACAGAAACTGATGTAGGAGGTGTGTACACACTTCCCAGCAGCATTTGCTCAAAGAGCCTAGAAGCAATGATCACCTCCATATTCTCAGTATCAGGGAATACACCGAGCTCCTGGATCTTGGTTCCTAACAGTATTCCCCACTGAATGAACCTAGGACTCCTTGGAAAATGACTGACTCCAGGGATGGGACATGGAAAACACAACCTCTTGAGCACAACGTAAAGAAACATTCAAGGAACAGAGGAAATTTATCAAAAGAACACACAAACTGGCTTGAGAGAGTCTGCAGCAATTTGAGCATCAAAATAATAATGTCAGGCTGGACACAGTGGAGTGTGCCTATAGTCCCAACTACTCTGCCGGCTGAGGTAGGAGGATCGCTTGAGTCCAGTGGTCGGAGGTCAGCCTGGGCAACATAGCAAGACCCTGTTTAAAACAATAAAATAATGAGGGACTAGGGGTGTTGCTCAATGGAAGAGTGTTTTCCTAGAATGCATTAGGCTCTGGATTCAATCTCTAGTATTACAAAAATAGCCAGGTGTGATGGTACAGACCTGTAATTCCAGCTACAGGAGGCTGAGGCAGGAGAATCACAAGATCAAGCCTGGGCAACTTAGAAAGACCTTGTCTCCAAAAAATAAAATAAAATAAAGTGGGGGGGGGGGCTGGGGCTGTAGCTCAGGGGGGAGACCCTGTGCTCATTCCCCAGTACCACAAAAAAGGAATGTGGGAGAGGCACTGAAGACATAGCTCAGTGATGGAACACTTAGGAACTAGTCCATGGATCCAAACCCCAGTACCAAATTAAAAACCAAAATGAAATAAAAGCCAGGTTTGTCGCTCCGTGTTGGTACACTTCGCTGGCATGCATGAGACCCTGGATTTGATCCCCAGTATGCCCACGCACGCGTGTGCGTGCGCACACACACGAAATGAAGGTGTTTTACTTGCTCAATCAAATCTAAATTCAGTCATTCCAGTATTTATCAGAAGCCCTTGAGACCCGGTATTTAAAAACCTGATACTGTACACTTTTGCAAACGAAGGACAGAGGGCAGCTTAGCTATTGGTCTCTACAGTCAGGCCTGGGCTCCAAGGAAGGCACAACCCACCTCCACAAATAATTAAGAAGTGACTCCCAAATGCTCAGGCTTCGTAGTGCTACAGGGGCACAAAACACCTCAAGTCCCTGGCTTTATGATAATTTACCACAGTGAACCTCAGGCAAATTCCCTACAGTTAGCCCATATAATAATGACTTACATTGTATTTACTGTCCGGTAACTCTGTGTCAGGCGCGGTCA
Source organism: Heterocephalus glaber (assembly GCF_053883595.1). NCBI lineage: Eukaryota > Metazoa > Chordata > Mammalia > Rodentia > Bathyergidae > Heterocephalus > Heterocephalus glaber. The sequence goes on along the minus strand of NW_028258346.1, from coordinate 2,361,760 downwards.
CAATCTGTAACAGACTACTTATAAACTACTTGTAACAGTGCAGAAGGTACAGAAAGAAAGCAAAGGTAACTACCGTTGCCATTAAAATTAATTACTAGCTGTCCCATAGATAAAAAGAAATATGCATACAAAAACGCTGAAGTTAACATTAAGGGTCAGGCGAGGTGACATTCTTCAGGCACCCAAAGAAACTTTTGCAAAGACTTTGTGCCCATGCTACGGCTGCTGTTGCCTCACTCCCTCCACACATTCACACGCCCGGACCCAGAGATCCTCCGGCTGCCAGCCTGGACCGCACACAAGTCCCAGCTGCGCCGCCGCCCACCCCGACCCCCAGTCCCCCAACTCCAAGGCGGCTCCCCAACTCGCTCACCGCAGCAGCTCCAGGCAGTACCCGGCCGTGCCTGGGCCGCCCGCACCACTGGCCGCCGCCACGCTTCGCCGGGTCTCCGCGGGCCCTGGCAGCAGCCGCGCGTGCACCCACACACCCCAGGGCAGCCGCCGGCTGCACAGAGCCGGCCCAACGAGCCGCAGGGCGCCCCAAGGGGCGAACAGCATGGAGGCAGCCATGATGCCGGCGTCGCGTGACCTTCGACCTCGCGCCGCTGGCGCGCGCAACGCCCCCGCCGCTCGCGGACGCTGCCCGGAGGAGAGGCAGGGGTCGCTGTGGTCCTCTGCGTCTGGCCCGCGCCTGCTCCGCGCCGCAGGTCCCGGGAGGCCTCGCCTGAGTCCTGCCGACCCTTCACGGAGTCCCCTTTCCCCAGACCTCTTCACGTGACCGCCCAGCACCAGAGAGAAGTGGTGCCTTGCCCTGTTTCTCAGCCGGGGCGTTCTTGGCACTTTGGCCGCGACGAGACTGTCCTGGGAGACTCAGCCCAGCGCGTTGCCAGACGTTTGCTGTCCGAATGCCCAGGCGTAGTGACAACCAGAAGCCCACACACATTCCACGGGCTGATGGAATGTCGCCCGAGTTCAGAACCATTGGCCACCTTGCACCTCCAGGAGAAAAAAAAGATCCTTGACAAGGGCAGTCGACCTATCTGTAGCTCCCGTTTGTTGACTGTCACTACTACTACACTCTAAACAGGTTTCAGGAGGGCAGGGTCATTATTTTGTTTCTTCTTTTATCCCCAATACCAGTCCCTTGAACATGATAGATGCTGACATGCTTCCATTCACATAAAAGTCAAGGTGCAAATGTTCAAACCAGGTGTGGTGGCACATACCTAGCTAGGGAGGCTGAGGCAGGAGGATTTCTGCGAGTTTGAGGCCAGCCTGAACTACAGAGAGATGTTGTCTCCAAACAAACTAAATTTAAACATTCAAAATATTTGTATTACTCCAAAGTGTGTGCAGAGGGAAGAGAACCAGGGCAGGCCATAGGTGAGAGCCTGTTCTGGGCTTCCAAGGTCCAGTGGGAATTCTAAGGAGTTTGAAAATTCTCAATTTAAACTGATCTTCCAGGTCCTTATGAAGATGTATTTATCAAGGTAGGAGGATAAGGTATATTTTGACAGTTTATTATCTTGATTTGTAGCTTTTAAATATTTGTTTACATGGTATTTGGCCCTCTTTCAACATTTTTATCCTCAGGCCCCTCAAATATTAGTTGAGTCTGGGCCGGGGATTTAGTTCAGTGGTTTCGCTGCCTGCTCCGCAAGCGCAAGGACCTGAGTTCGATCCCAGGTACCAAAAAACAAAACAAAACAAAACAAAATATTAGTTGAGTCTAATTGTCACTGTCACCAGGAATCTGGGTCCTAATGCAGCGAGGAGCCAGACCCTCACTTCCTTGGTCCTTGGTCCTTTCTGCCCTTGATGTAGGAATTCAATCAAGACACATAGGCCATGGAGAAGTATAGGCAGAATTTATTATAAAGTAGATGGCAAGAAGGTGGGCAGTACAAGGAAGGCATCTGCACCAAGTGTGACTTTGGATCCTTTCTAATCACACAAAGGTTACTCCTGGGGTTTAGGGAACTAGGATAATTAGGATGTTTATCAACATTTTACTTAGTTACTTTGGAAGTGCAAAATGTCTTCCTGTCCCTTTTTAGATGGTCGGTGTTTCCTCAGGGGCTTTAATTATGTAAAAAGTTTAGGAAAGATAAGTCCTTAATTTAAACCAGGTCCCAGTCCCAGGCAGGAGGGTCTTTTAAGAAACCTTGCTTTTCTGGGCTGTAGAATCAGGAGGAATGTGCACAATCTGTAACCTTAAAATGTCATTGTGCTCTGTGGATGGCTTTAGGTCTGAGACCTAACAAATGATTATAAATGTATTCTACGTTGAAGTCTTTCTTTATTTAACTGGCAATGCATGTTAGTTTGGACCCCCTCTCTTTGTTCCTCAGGCTGGATAATGTCTAACTAATCTGCCTAACAGCCACCACTGACCTAATCCAAGCTAACAGCTGCCTACCCCTAGATACCAATTGTATTTGCATTGACTCTACCCTAAACCCAAAGGACAGCACCTTGTTCTCTGGCCCTAAGAACCCTAAGTAATTCACCTAGCTTTGGTTTTACTCCCTGACACTATCTTTCCTCCGCCTATACAGTAGCCCCACCCTACTACTTACTATTAGTCCCTCCTATGCGTTTCTTCTCTTCCCTCTGGGCTTCTGTTCCCTAGCACTCACAGACATATGCTACTGTTCTCAATACCACAGTTTAAACCTGCTCCATTAAAATCAGGGCTGGAGTGTAGCTCACTGATAGAACACTTGCCTAGCATGCATGAGACCCTGGCACTAAAAAAAAAAAAAAAAAAAATCACCAGCTCACATTTCCAATTCTGATCTCCTACCTAACTAGTCTTTTCCACCTGGAAGGCTTGTGTTTACTTCTGAGTCCATGTGTCTGAAAAACAAATCAAACCAACTCTTCTTCCTAATCTATTTATTTGGACAACATTCCCCTTACTGCCATCAAGGGAAACACTTTGGAATCATCTTTACATCTTCTCTGTTCTGTATCTTCTGTAATCTAACTTGGTAAGAGCCTACTAATGCTTTTTTGTTTGCATGTGTATCCATGCAGCTCAGCTGGTATAAAATACCTGAATTCAGATCCTGGTTTAACCTCCTGCCTCCACCTCCTATTACTTTGTGACCTTGGGTAAGTTACTTACCTTTTCTGGTGCTTTAGTTTTCTCACCTATAAAATGGAAATAATAATAGAACCTAATAATAATAATAATAATGGAAATAATAATAGAATATGAGATTGTAATGAGAATTAAATGAGTTAATACAGGAGAGTTCCTGGGCCATTATAAGGACTCAGCAAAAGTCAGCTATGTAGGGAAAACATTATGGAAGGCTTTTCAACCACCGCTGTTAAATGGACCAAAAGGATTGCTAGGTATCTTCAGTGGAAAGCCAGACATTGTCCAGAATATTTGCTTCTCTGGGGCCTTTGCACCTTTCATTGTCTAATTTAAGAATTAAACGAGTTAATGAAGGAGAATTTGAAACAATATGAACCCATCAATGAGTACGTTTGAGTATAGCTCCATGATCCAATTATCTCCCCCAAAGCCCCATCTGTATCACATGAGGCTTTGGGGGGACAGTTAGATATAAACCACAACAAAGCTACATACCTAGCCCTTTTTATTTTTTATTTTGAGACAGTCTTGATAAATTGCCAAGGCTGGGCTTGAACTTTCCATTCTCCTGCCTCATCTTCCTCAATAGTTGGGATTATAGGTATGCATGACCACACCCAGCCACTAGTACAGGCTTTTTAAAGAACTATAAGTATATAAAAATATTTCTTTACTACCTAGCCAGCACAAGGTCCTGAGTTCGATTCCCAGTACCAGAAAAAAATAAAAATATTTCTTTAGTTCCAAAAAATCAAAACTATATTTTTGATATATGCATATGCATTTATTCAGAGTTATAGTCGAGGTAGAAGCTCAGTGCATATGTAGAAAATTAATGTTGACTTAAATGACCACAGAAGCACCATTTATTAACTTGGCCTTTAGCTGAGTCGCTTGCTCACTGTACTCTCATAAGTATATGACTCTATCCATGATAATGATAGATCTGTGTAGTTGTGGATAAAACATAGTAACATTTCTTTCCAAGATTTAGCCCAATAAAGACTGTTCTTTGGTTGATTGTACACTGGAAGGAGTTATGCCTTATTGTTCCAAATTCTACTCCACGTCTTATTTTTTCCATGGCCTCTTTTAAGGAGGGAGCTCCTATATTAAGAGTCAGGCTGCCTTTCAGCTTTTACACAATACCTGTGAGTCTGAAGGGTCTTGCAGTCCATCAGACTACAGGAGGTTAAACCTGCCTGGACAAGAATTCTCTCTCTTCAAGGTCCTCAGGGATCAATGAACTTCTCCTCCCTTCATTTTATTACGTATTTTTTATTATATGTATATTTAAAGCTTAATAAAGGGAATCTGGAAAACACAGGCAAATGTAGGAAAACATCATGGTAAGACTTGTAATTCAAACAATTACTGTTTACATTTTTACATTTTCTTCTATCCCTTTTTCTATGCATAGCCTTTTTGCTTGTTTTATACATTGCTTGTACAATATTATTTGATAGGGCTAACATTGCATAGATATTTTATGATGCTATTATTTTATTCATTTAAAATATTTATTCAGAATCTAATGTGCCTACACTGGGCCAATTGCTAACATGCCAGGAAGGACAAATAGATATGTCCCATGTCCTCAAAGAGCTTAATCTTTAGTGGTAAAGATTTAAACAAAGAAAATTATCACAAGGGACAGGGGAGTGTAGCTCAGTGGTAGAGCACTTGCCTAGCATTCAGGAGGCCCTGGGTTTGACCCCCAGTAGCACACAGGGGAAAAAGAAAAAAAAATCATTTCAAATAAATACAAAATTACAAAATGTGAAACCTGCTATTGTATTAATAAGAATATAACTTTAGCTCCTCAAACAAAGACACAAAATAACAGTGATTTAAATGAGGTAGACTCTCAAGTAGCAGTTTGAGTGTAAGCAGTCTAGGATATCCCAAGGTCATACAAGTCCTGAACCCTAGGAAACCCCTCAGGCCCAGGCAATGTGGACAGTTGTCACTCCGCTGATACTATTGTCATCACTCCCATTTTATTTTATTTTATTTTATTTATTTATTTTGGTACCGGGGATCGAACTCGGGTCCTTGCGCTTAAGCAGCAGGTGACGAAACCACTAAGCTAAATCCCCGGCATCACCCCCATTTTATAGAGAAGGAATTCAAGGTATAGAAAGGTGGAAGTAACATTACACACCTAGCAGTTTGCAGAGGCAGAATTTGTACCTAGGAAGGCTTCTCTGGAATCTACCTGATTCATCTCTGTATTTTACTGCCAGCAACGTTTCACAAGAGGGAATTTCATTTTCAAAAGCCCTGAGTCAGTTAAGGGTTCACTGCCCTTGAAGAACAGAGTGAGAGCTGTGTAGCTGGCATTTACTGCGTGTGCAGAAGGGGGGACCATGTGAGACTAAGAGGTAAGCAGGGATCAAATGATGGGAGGCTTTGTAGGCCAAGCCAAGATTTGGGGATTTTATGTTAAATGTAATGGGAAGCCGCTGGACAAATGAAAGCAGGGGTTTGGCATATCTGACTTAGATTTGAAAAGACAACTCTGTTTAGAGGAAGGGAGGAAGGAAGGAAGGAAGGGAGGGAGGGAGGGAGGAAGGAAGGGAGGGATTGTAATGTTGAACATGAGGACTATATTTAATAAAACTGGGTTGTATTAGGAATTTTTGTTAAGTAGATTTTAGTTGCTACTGTTAACACACAAAAATTTAATTATGTGAGGTGGTTATGTTAATTTGCTTCATTTTACTAACTACACACATCCCATAACATCATGTTGTATACTTCAAATCTATGCAATAAAATTTATTTCAAAAAGAGGGCTGGGGATTTAGCTCAGTGGTGCTGTTGGCTGCCTCGAAAGCACAAGGTCCTGATTTTGATCCCCGGTACCAAAAAAAAAAAATTATTTCAAAAAGAAAAGAATAAGACTTCCACATGAATTCTCCTTTAGTAGGTAAAAATTTCTGGATTAATTTTGAGTTCATTAATAACTCTGTCCCATAGCAAAGGGCCAAAGACCAAAGACCTGCTGTGGTCATAGTCCCACATGCTGTTGACGGTTGTTTTATAAAGTAGATGGGAGGAGAAAGAGATTTCTTTACAAAAAGAGCAGGCCAAAAAAAAGAGTAGGCAAAAGTTGTAAACATCTATTAGAAAATGGAAAAGTACATTCTCTCTGAAAATGTCAATTACCCCCACCCCAGCTACTAAGCATGGCCTCACATGGGGAAGATGGCTCATGCTCAGTATTTAAGTATCTCAGAAATTCTCTCTTGTGCCAGGGTACAAGATGCAGAGAATCAGTAAGCTACATTCCCATTCTTCATAGAGAGAATGCCTCCTACACTGCAGACTGAACAAGGAAGTGTATGCATGTTAGTAAGAGTATAGGCCTGGGAGGAAACGTGGTCCTACATGGCTTCGAAATGATGGGCAGCTTGGATAATGCTAAGTAACCAACTCTGGTTTGTGTTTGGAAAATAGCATGGAAGCAGGGAGTGCAGGCAGGAGCTTACTGCTAGAGACCAAGCCAGAGTCATTGGTGACCTGGGTGGGGTAATCATGGAGAGAGAGAGAAAACTGGGTAGATTTCAGATATGTGGTTAAGGTTGCATCAGCAGAACTTGCTGAGGCACCGGAGAGGCTGGGAAAGGATACCATGGGCTTCCTCCTCATGGAGAAGCCTCTTCCTTCAGGTGTCCATCCTCTGCCTCTAGAGGAGCCTGCCCCAGTGGTTACATCTGATTAATAGTCTTAAGTGTAATGTGCCCACTTCTGTCCAGCTGACTGTGGCCTGATCTGGCCGAGGAAGGTGAGAAAAAGTCCACAGCGGGGCTGCTCAGTGCTAGCTCTGTGGGAAGTGCACTGCCATGTCATTTTTGGGAGATTACCTCTCTGCAATGTAGATCACAGATATTTCTCCCAGTTTGGTTTTGGGGTGGTCTTTGTAGAATCCTTTCCATGTAAAAATCTTGTAATATATGTTTAAGCTGTCAAACTTGTCAACATTTACTTTCATAGTGTCTGGATTTTGTGTCATCTTTAGAAAGGCCTTCCTTATTTTCTTTTTAACATTTTTGGGAGGGGTAAATGTTATAAAGGTAGAGACCCAACTTTTTTCTTTATATCCACTACTTGCTCACTGTGATTTATTTAATAGTCTACCTTTTTCCCTTTAATGCGTCCCTTTTCACAAGATAAGCTCATGTATATATTTTATGCCAATACTGTTGCATTTGTCTATTAATGATCTACCACCACACTGTCAGTTGCTGAGGATTTACAGTATGTTCTCATAGGGCTGAGAATTTAGTTCAGTGGTTTTGCCGCCTGCTGCGCAAGTGCAAAGACCCGAGTTCAATCCCTGGTACCAAAAAAAAAAAAAAAAGAAAATTCTAGTTACAGTATGTTCTCATGTATATCTGGTGGGGCTGACCCCTGCTCACTGTGCGTTTCCTCTCCCAAAAATTTCCTGGCCATTATTTTTCCATTTGACTTTTAGTATCAGTTTTTCTATTAAAAATTCTCCAGAATTAGAATTGTTATATAACTAACTTATAGAAAACTGGTATTATATTGAGCTTCATAAACATTTTTGACAGCAGCATTATAGTTCATTTTGTTGTAGTATAGTTCAAACTGTGGCCTTATTCAATCCATATTTTTGCCAATTATGTAAATGATTATTAGATTAACCACTATTCAAAAGGCAGAACAATTTTTCTGTACTAACAAATTGCTTCTGATACCAAATGTGTGAGCCTTTTATACCAGGCAGTTCTAACACAAACTGCTGAAAGTTAGTACAGTCTTCATGGGTGTGAGGCTCATTCTTTTGAGATAATCCCCCCTTCCTACACTAATGAAAAGGAGCAGTCCCCCATATCTCCTTTTACCTTGTCTATAAATCAGAGATTCCCAGGATTCTCTTTCTTAGTTTAAATAATATGCTGTACTGGCTCACAGAACTCTGGGAAACATGTGCAGTATATTTACCAGTTTATTGTCAAGGATGTAGAAAAGGATACAGATGAGCAGCCAGATGAAGAAGGGAACAAGGTAAGGTTTGTGGGAAGGGGCATGAGGCTTCTATGCCATCTCCCACTGGTGAGACTAGTGGGGCTAGTGTACCACTCCCCTGGCACCTTGATATGTTCATTACCACATCTCTGAACCACATAGTTGAGAAATTTTTTTTATTTGGTGAGTACATGTTTACAGTAGATGAAGTTTACAGTGATCTTGGGAGTAGGTCCATGCAGATAATACATCTGGATTATTTTCTATCCCTCTTCCCCTCCCCACCCACCTGCTTCCCTCTAATCTAACTCTAATCCCTTTCCCCTTCATTATTATGTTATTATGCTGTTTTTAGTTTGTGTTTACACCATACAGTGTTTATGTTCCTTGTGGGTATTTGGTACATGTGCATGGCACATCTAAAATCTTTTTACTTCCCCTCCCCTCACCCCCATCCTTGGTCTCCTGAACCTCTTCCCATTGGCAAAAGATCTATCTCCCTGTTTCCTTCTATCAGTCCTTTGTTTGGCTTTTTATTTGTGCTTTGCCTTACTCAAATGAGAGATTCCATACAGTATTTAAGCTTGTGTGTCTGATTCATTTCACTTAACATTGTATTTTCCAGATGTATCCATATTTAATCTTTGTCTTTGGTGCTGGTGATCAATTCCAAGGCCTTACACATGCAAGTCAAATGTACCCCTGAACTATACCCTCAGAAGCTGAGAGATTTTATGGAGGTTTCATCATGCAGGCATGACCGATTATTAAATCGGTTGCCAGCTTCACTCCCCTCCCCAAGGGTGTGGATGGCACTGGTAGTTCCAAGCTTCTAATCAAGGCTTCTTGTGACTAGTACCTATCTTCACGCATGCGGGAGACCAGCAAGAGCCCCGCCATGAGAGCAGAGCTGCTCCTACCATCCGGGAAATGCTAAGGAATTCAGAAGCTCAGTTCCTGTGCTGAGAACTATGGCCAGAGACCAAATGTTATAACAAACACAGAACCAAAAAATGCTCCGTCGCCCCTGTTACTCAGGAAGTTACCAGAGTTTTGGGAGCTCTGTGTTGGGAACTGGGGGCAGAGATCAAATATATATTTATTACTTTGTCACAATTTATAATTGAATCTTGGTCCCCAACTGTGATTATTACCTAACTGTATATTCCTGGAAATAGAATTGCTAGTCAAAGGAGAATCTTAGAGATATTTGACATTCCCACACTTCTTACTGAGTAAATTTTATACTTCCACAAACTCTGGATGCAAATGTTAGATTTATTATATTTTATTTTTAAAAGCTCACTTTTAATATTGACTTATATGAATAGTGATATCAAATTTTTTTGTTTACTTCGTATTTGTATTTAACTTTCAGTATTTTATTGTTAACATTTTTACCTTTTTTTGTTAAAAACTTGGAGTTTATTCCAAAGTCTAATTTTTTTCTTATAACTCCTCCCTCCATTTTGTGGTACTAGGGATTGAACACAGGGCCCTTGCGCCAAGGTACATTTTCAGCCATTTTTATTTTTATTTTTTATTTTGAGACAGGGTCTCTCTAAGTCACTAAGTTGCCCAGAGTGGGCTTGAATTTGGGATCCTCCTGCCTCAGCCTCCCAGAGTGCTGGGATTACAGATATGTGCCACCACATCCAGCTTTTTTTTTTAATGGAACCCAGGACCTTGCAGATGCTAGGCAAGCATTCAACCCTGAGCTGCACCCTCAAGCTTTCTGTGTTGTCAGATCTATAGGATTTTTTCTTTGTCAGTGTGTACCATTTGTTTATGTTTAGAAAGTCCCCATGTAGAGTTCAGAGGTATGAGATAAGAAATCAGAAGGTCCAAGCAAGAGAGTACTGTGGCTTGGACTGGAATGGTTGCAGTGGATATATTTTAAAAAGCAGATAGATCTGTATATAATTTGGAGGTTGACTTGCTGATTAACTGACTGAAGGAGGGAGGTGGTGAATAAAAGAGAAAATAAGTGATGGTTCCTAGATGTTTGACAGAAGCAACTGGGAAGTGGGAGTCTGTTTTCTTGAGCTGAGGAATGTGAAGTCTTTAAGGGGTGACTGAGGATATTTTGGAGCATATTTTCCAGATGTTCTCACGGACATGTGATCCCTTTTAACAGGGTCCTTAAATACAAGTTGACATATCCCTGGACTCCATGCCGCCCTGGACTTGACATGTTCTAATGTGCCCGCCTCCTTTGTCAGAATGTTCTTTTAGTGTTTACAAAGTCTGCCTCCAGTTCTCTTCAGGGACCTCATCCCGGGTACAGATATGGGCTGGGTTTTCATTACCTGGGCCATGGAGTGCTTCCGAACTGGTATCTGTGCCCTGGAGGATCATGGACAGGGGAGGTGCTCCCCAGGGCTCTGGGCTTTATGGGATCCGACATCCCAGAGGGAAGGTGCTGCCCAACTCTCCACCCCCTTGGTTTCAACACAGGAGTCATAAAAGAACATAGCTCATGATGTGTGGCCTGGAACGGCCAGTTTTGGACCAGTCAATAAAAACACCCAGTAAGTTCTTTGTTGTTGTTGATGTAGTTACTGTGCAGAACAGTGCCCAGTGAAGCATCCAATCCACCTTGAACTCCACAAACAAGTTCAGAGAACACTGTCACTTCAAAATCAAAGCAGCATCAGAGGGAAGCAATATGACTAAAGAGGAAGAAATGAAGGTCACTGTCTCTCCTCCCCGCCCCAACCCTTGCCCTCAGTACAGTCAGTTTGAGGCCTATATTTTTGCTCTCTTAATGACCCACGATATCTCTGACTTCCTGCCAAGAGCACACATTCTGAGTTGTTTTTATAGAGCTACAGTGGCTCGGGTGGAGCCATTCTGTGCACATACCCACTCTGGATTCTTCTGGCAGCCAGCAGCAAACGCCAGTGAGGGAAAAGGCTCCCCAGAGTTAGCAGTCTGTGGTTTTGAAACAGTTTTCCTGGGCAAAACTAACTGCTTTTTCTTGGGAAATAAGTAGTCTAGGCCTTTCAAAAACTACTTCTGGCTGATCCACAATTAAATTGCATCATCAAAGGACACTCGTGTTTGTCACCAAGAATATTTCCATTTGGCAAATGAAATAGTGTGAGATGCTGTTCCCTCTTCCTGGAATGACTTGTGTGCTGTGTCTTCAAGGAGGCAATTTGGCAGTGGTCCCAAAGCCCTGGCCTTTGACCAGTCACCTAGGGCCTCTACACACTCCCAAAAGAGCTACAAAGAGGGACAGTCCTGGCAAATAAGCACTGTTTACTGCAATGTTTTCACAAACTCCACTTCTGGACTTGTCTGAATCACTTCAAAGGTGAAAAGACACACAGACAAACCCAAGAAAACTGGTGTTGCCCAAGCCTAGGTAAAAGTGACTAAGTTGCTTTCCTGAGGTTTGAGGGTACAGGAGAGAGCTTTGAGTTTGTGTTACTCATCAACAGTTCTACTGCCCTGTTCCTACCTCATGAACTTCTCATCCTTTTGACCCTATTCAAATACCTCTTCCTTTCTAAGAAAAGCCACATCCAAGAAAAAATAAGTTGTTCATTTGTGACCCTAAGTGGTTTGTGTTTCTCTCTGATCACTTTACCTGCCGTTATGGTGGTAATCTGTTTGCATAGCCCTCTTTCCTACCTGCCAAAGGTAGACTCTGTCTCATTTCTCTTTTTATCTTCAGTGCCTGGCTGAGTGCCTGGCATTGGGAAGTTTCACAGTATTATTCTAAAAGCCAAGTTTTTTGGCACTGGGAACAAAGCACCTGGTTGTGCAGTTGGTGCACTGCACAGGCCTGCCTGGCCAAGGGAGCAAGAGGGGATGGTGTGGTTGGGTGTGGAGTTGCCTTCTCCCAGAGAAAGGGCAGTCTTTCTGCTCATGCAGAGGCACGCGCCTACAGGGCTGGTCTGCTCCTAATTTGCACCAACACACAACCCAAGCTTGCAGCCTTAGCAGCTGGAAGAGCAAATCAGACCCAGCAACCTTAAGAATGGCAGAATATGATCTGGGCATGGTGACAAACGCCTGTCATCTCAGCACGCTGAGGGGCTGAGGCAGGAGGATCCCAAGTTTGAGCCCAGTCTAGGCAACTTAGAAACTTAGCAAGACCCTGTCTCAAAATAAAAATGGGCTGGGGGTGTAGCTCAGTGTGAAGGCTTAATCTGCAGTACTGCAAATAAATAAAATAGGGAGAAAATGAAGAAAACACAAAGTTGAAAGGAATACCCTCCGTGTGAAAAGTTTCCACTACTCATTTAATAGTCAAGCCTTACAGTTAACTGGTTTTAGGGAACTTAATGTCAATTATGAGTAAGAGGAACATGAACACATCATGTTTTTCCTACTGTAATTACCCATAATTACCATTTTTTTAAAGTACAGAATTATACAATTTTAGTCATCTGTTGATTCAACAATCATTTTTTGAGCATTTCATACTGGTTATGTGTTTACTATGGAACAGGCACTAGAAATTGTAATAAAATTGGCCAATGTCAAATACCTATTTAGTGGCAGGTTTTTTAGTTGCTAAAATAGTGCCTACCACACTACTAGTATTCTGTCAAAATCAAGAGATGGCCAGGCATAGTGGCACCTGCTGTAATCCCAGCACTCTGGGAAGCTGAGGCAGGAGTACAAGTTCCATCTTCACCTGGGAAACTTAAGTGACTTAGTGATATCCTGGGGAGAGAAAGAGGGAGGGAGGGAGGGAGGGGGAGGGAAGGGAAGTGGCTCCATATGTAGCTCAGTGGTAAGGCCCTGGGTTCAACCTTCAGTATCAGAAGGAAGGAAGGGAGGGAGGGCAGAGGAGGGGAAAAAAAGGGACACGAGAGGCAAAGTGGTCACTGTATTAGTGCACTTGCAGTTTTATCCATTTTACTCTGTTTCCTCTGTGGTCTTGTATTCCCATTTTTCAATACAGAAATTATGTTTGGTGTATTGAGTTTCTTCCTTTGTCTCTTCCACCCACCTACCATAAATAGACCATGAGTCATTTGAGAGATTAGTGCCACTGAATGTTCCATAGACTTAATGCACAAAATCGCACATAGGAAGAAGGAAGATGGATGATGGCCCCTACACAAGACGCAGATAAGACCTGTCAGAGTTGTGATGTGATTACAATGGATTGTCTTCACAAGTTGTTTCTAATCAGATTTGGTGAATCAAAATCTATCTATATCTGAAAATATGAACATATATTAAAGATTCCAGATTATCCCTGTGATCAGGTCATTTCACCCTCAGAGAAAAAAGTTGGAATTACAACTATGCACCAGAAACTGTTACTTTATTCACAGCCCTAACTCCAGCACCTGGGGACCCCCTCGGTGACGTCACCCATTGTGCTGGCTGTAGGGAAATTAGGAGCCTAAGGGCTTTGATGTCACTTCTTTTTTCTTCCTATCTTCTTTCTCCATCTAGTCCTGTCCCTCATTTCTCTCTGGGCACCTGCCATTGAGTTAGCGTCCATAACTGCACCAAGACCAGTTTAATATATATTGCATTTTATCACATTGTCTTTTTCATCCTCTTGTGCCTTTATTCTGGATGTTTTCTTGTCTGTCTTGTCTCTCCTCGCACTACAGACTGGGAGCAGCTTGAGAAAAGGGAACAAGACTCACTACATCCTTTTTTTTTTTCTTTTTTTTTACTGAGTCCCCTTGAGTTGCCCAAGCTGGGCTCAAACTTGTGACTTCCTGCCTCACCCTCCCAGAATGCTGTGATCACAGGTACACACCACTGTGCCCACCTCACATTATCACTTCTATCAGGGTAGCAGTCATGTTGTATTAGGTCCCACCCTAAAGATCGTATGTTAACTTGATCATCTGCAAAGATCTATTTCCAAATAAGTTAACAGTCACAGGTACTGGGGCTAGGACTTCAAGATCTCTCAGAGAAACAATTCAACTCATAACACCCCACTTATGCTGCCTTATTTTTCTGTGTAGTGTGTACCACTCCCTGACATATACTTATGCTTTTGCTGGTTTGTGTCTTTCCTTTGCTAGCAGGTAAGTGCTGCGGATATAAAATTATAGCTACAGCAGTTAAGAGAGCTCGGCCTGGGAGTAGCTCAGTGACAGACACATGTGAGGCCTTGGGTTTGATCCCCAACACGCAAAAAAAAATTTTTAAGAGAAAAAATGAATGCTTAGCATCTAAGAGGTGTGCAATCAATATTTGTTAAATGAATGACTACTAAACTGGGAAATCAGCTTTCCTATTTTAAAAAACTAAAGTCTAAAACTTCTTTTTTCATAGTCAACTATTCAAAGAAGTTTCTCAGATGTTTTCCATGTGTATACTCATAAAGACTCACTGTTGGTGTATCTAAAAGTCTATTTTGATCTAAAAGTAACATTCCCTTAGAAATAAAAGGGTGGATAGAAACACTGAGTAAAAATGGAATTTGGGAGGGAACATGTGAGAAGGAGTAGATGCTGAATGAGGTTAGGAGTGGTCAAGATCCGGTAAAATCTAAAAGTACTGATTGTGGAATGGGGGTGTAGCTCAATGGTAGAGCCCTTGCTTACCATTCAAGAGGCCCTGGGTTGCATCCCCAGCATGACAAATAAACAAAAATAAAAAGAGATTGTTTAGCTGACTATGTGATAAAAATACACCAGTTCAATGGAACTACATTATTTTCATTACCCATTAAAATGTATTTAAGATGAAAATAGCCTGCTGCTGATATAGAAATGCTCCCTCTGCCATTTATTGAGAAGACTGTGTGTAACTTTATCAAACTGTATCATCATTGTGTGTCTTTTATCTCTTGCCCATGAGCTGAGGGGCATGGAGCGGCATCTTTGCTATTCTATAGACCAGTGCTGGTGAACCTATGGCATGGATATCACTGTGTGTTCTTTTAAGACAAAAGATGTTAATGTATGAGTTGTTTTTTTCTAAACTAAAGCCTTAGTATTCAGGTTTAATTGTAGTGTTGCACTTTGCAATAAAAAAGTGGGTTTGGGATTACAGTTTGGGCACTTGGTCTCTGAAAGGTTCACTGGCACTGCTATAGAAAGTCAAAACACAAGTGATAAATTAAAAGAGAATATTTGTAACATAAACATGATTTTAAAAAAGAGTTAAAAGCCCTGGTTTACAAAGGCTTTTATAAATCAGTAAGAAGACAAACGACCCAAAGAATCAAAAGAAGTACAGAGGCCATATAAACATATGAAAGATTGCTTAATCTTGTTACAAGACAGGGAATTGCACATTAAAGTGATAATAAAATTCCATTTTGCCCATCAATTCAAAAGATTGATGATTTCCAGGCTGGTGAGAGTCTAAATAACTGGACACTCATAGTTTTGAGAGGGAGACAGTATTGGGACCATATGTTTAAATTCAAAATACTTATCCTTTGAACTAAAGGAACCCAGCTTCAGAAAGGGTGGCCCTTATAATAATATATGTGAACTAAGCTCTAGAAATTAAATATAAGAATATATTAGCTTTCCTGTCACTAGAACACAGTACCTGACACCCACAACTTAAAGGAGAGGATCAGTTTGGCTCAGATTTTAAGGAGATTCGGCCAATGGTCACCTGGCTCCAAGGCAGAAATACCATGCTCAAAGGGTATGATGGAGCAAAGCTGCTTAGTTCACAGTGGCTGGGAAGCAAAGCAAGGGAACAGCTCCAAAGAGAAGGGGACAAAGAATGAAACACAGACCCTGTGGCCACTCCCCGTGACCCACCCAGACACACCCAGAAGTGTGTTCCACTGACTCCCCAGCCAATCAAGTTGACACTCCTCCCTAATAGCCACATTCTACCCTTTGTCAACAAACATCTCTTTAAGCCATACTTAACCTCCAAATAAAGACAATAATTCATAATTCCACCTACCATAATATAGTTTCATACAACTAGAAATGCAACAATCCCTTTCCCAAAGTCTCAACAGTTCCAGCATTTCTTTTTTTGGTACTGGGGATTAAATTCAGGACCTTGTGCTTTCGAGGCAGGTGGCAGCACCACTGAGCTAAATCCCTGGCCCAGTTCCACCATTTTTTAAAAGTCAAAGACAAAGTCTCTTCTGAGACTAAAGGCAAACTCTTAGCTGTGAACCTCTGTTAAAATTTTTTTTTAAATTATGTAATCCCAAAGTACAATGTCATAGGGTGAACATTCCCGTCCCAAAGTGGAAGAACAGAAAAACAGAAAAGAATCAGACCAAAGCAAGACTGAAATCAAGCAAAGCAAATATTAAGTCCTGTTGCTCCAGAGGATATGTTCGTGAGTTTCATAGGGCCTGGACAGCCCCATCCCTGTGGCCTTGCCAGTGGTAGCCCATATGGCCTCTCTTTTGGATTTGCTTCACTCATGGCCTACAGCTTTCCTAGGGAGACATTCCACATTCCTGGCATCTCTGACTTCCAGGTATTGCCACTGCACCTTTGGTTTCATTTCTACAGGTTCATGCTCTGCCCTTTCAGGGGCTCTTTGCCCGGCCTCCCAGGCTTTCCTTTGAAATTTAAACAGAGGCCTCCATGGTCCCACAAATCTTGCATTCTGCATGCTGGTAAAACAAGAATCATGTGGACAATACCAAAGACTGTTGTCCTCTCCATCCCTGGATGGCTGAGCATAGTGAAATAAATCCCAGGGAACCAGTTCCAGGGAAGCCCTTCTCAAGCAAGGGGTCTCAGGGACTTTCTTCTCAAATAAAAGGTTGACATTTTTACATCCTTGAGTCTGTGATGAGTGGAGTCTTGATGATTTCTGGAATGCCCTCGGGGCATCTTTCTTCTTGCTCCTGTACAAAGTACAGTGGACCCTTGACTTCATTCACAAGGGCTGGTTGTAACATAGGCTGGTCAATTGAAGACTCAGGCTCCTCTACACAGGCTTCAAAGTCTGTCTTCTGTATAAAGGCAGATCTCAGTGTCCTTAGAGAAACATTGGCTAAGGATTTCTCAGTTAACCCCACACAGAAAACGATGTTGTAATGTTCCTTCCAGAACTTTTTAAGGGCTAAATCTGTATCTGAGACTCTGAAAGCACAAGTGGATAGAATTCAGGATATAACTCAAGACTCTGTTTGTAAATTAAAACTAAAATTCTGGTCAAACCCAAGTTCTTTATATGTCAGGCTGGTCATAACTCAAGGGTCCACTGTATAGAAAAACTTTGGATTGTGAGTAATTTGTTCAGCAAGTGTTCTACAACACAAGCAAATATTTCCTATAAACTTTAACTTGATAAACAAGTGGTGTCTTGCAATACAAGTATTATGTGACACCAAACATCACATGACCATAACTGAGCCAGTGGTTCTCTCTCTCTCACTGTGGGATTGTGGATGTTATCTCCCAACAACAAGAGTTTATGGAGGAAATCTCATCTGCAAAGGAGAAAGAGAAAAAGGCAGAAGAAACTTTCACTTCAAGTGAGGTTAGGGAAATGTGTAAAATGTGGGAAACAGTGCAAAATTGTGTAGAAAAGCACTACCTGAATAAGGCTGTAGCAATGTAAGTGATGAATCTGTTTAACAACAATGCAATGTTAAATTTCCACAAAAATCCTCAAAAGGAGGCAAAAGCAAGTGTCATTGGATAGGTTCCTTGTTAAAGATTGCATCAAGCCAATAGATAGCAGTGATTCCATTAGTGATAGTGAAAGTTGTCCTCCACAATAACCCTCTTTTCTCTTGTCTCTCTCATACTAGCCACAAAGATTTTCGAAGGTAAGTGGAAGTTAATTTATTTTTTCTTTATGTTATATATTTTCTTTATTATTTTGTATTGTATTAAAGTATTGTAATCATTTTTATATGAATATCTTTGGGTTGTGGAATGTATCATCTGAGTTTCATTATTTCTTAGGGGGAAATTCTGTTTGATGTGAAAGTGCTTTGGATTACAAGCATGTTTCCAGAATGAATTATGCTCACAAACCAAGGTTCTACTGTACTTGGCTTTTTGTTTTTATTTTATTTATTTTTTTGGTACCAGGGATTGAACTTAGGACCTTGCACTTGTGAGGCAGGCAGCAGCACCACTGAGCTAAATCCCCAGCCCTTGTTTGTTTGTTTGGGGGGTTTTTTTGGTACCAGGGATCGAACTTGGGACCTTATGCTTGCAAGGCAGGTGGAAGAACCACTGAGCTAAATCTCCAGCCTCCTTTGGATTATTTTTAATAGTAATAATCTCTTCAGCAACCACACCTCCTTTTGCCCTAACATTACACATGGTTTTGTCAGGCCAAAATTTAAGTTTTTTAAAAATTTTCTGCTTTCCTTTCTGTTCCTGCTTCTCACTCTAAATATGGATAAAAGTAGCCTGAGTACCCATGCTACATCCTATATGTTGAGGTGCTTTGAAATTGCATCAACCAGATCAATTAGTCCGCTACCCTTAATCTCAGACTCCTGCAAAGTATCAGGACATGGGCAAAATGTAGACAAATTTTCTGCCAGTGTAACACAGATGGCCTCTAGTCCAACTGTCAATGGAGTCCTTGTACCCAACTGAAATATCCAGAGCCTGGTCTTTATGCCTTGCATTTCTATTAGAATTCTGACAGGTCTTCTGAGCCCTGAGCAAAATCACCCATCAAGCTCTTTTTACAGCATTTAGCCCATATCTCCAAACCTTTCCAAACTCTTCCTACAAACCAATTCCAAAGGCTTCTAAACCACATGATTAGGTACACTGACAGCAGCCACCCCACTCTAGTACTGATTTTCTGTATTAGTTTTCCCATCACTAGTTCACATGCCCAGTACCAACTTGAAGAAGGAGAGGTTTAATTTGGCTCACATTTTTAAGGGATTCAGTGCATAGTCAGCTGGTTCCAAGGCAGAAACATCATGGCTTGGAAAGCTTCTTAGTTCATGGTGACCATGAAGCAGAGCAGGAGAACAGTGCCAGAGAGGAACGGGTGAGGGACCAACCATGGACCCCAATACCACACCTCCATGACACCCAGACACACCCTAAAGTGTGTTCCATCAATCCCTCAAGTAGATCCCAAAATGAATCAATTTGACACTCCACCCTAACTGCCATATCAAAGACATAGAGGTGCTCATTTGGTTTTGAACAAATCAAGAATTCACTTGTTTGTTTTTTAAGATAGGATCTTGCTATATAGTCCAAAGTGGCCTTGAACTCACTATGTAGCCCAGGCTGGCATTGAAGTTGTGATTGTCCTGCCTCAGCTTCCTGAGTATTGAGGTTATAGGTGTGTGCCACCAAGCTTGCCAAGAATATAAATCTTTATGCTTCTGAATTTATAGAGTAAAGCTTCCACTCTCTAAAGAATTATTAAACATCATAGTCAACATTGTCAAATGTCAACAACAGGAAAGTATCTGATTAGAATGTTATGAATGTTTAAGAAAACTCTTGAGCTTTTATACCACTCCCACCTTAAACCAATCCCACATGTATATAAAACTTTAAGCTGGGGCCGGGGACTTAGCTCAGTGGTTCCAGCGCCTGCCTCGAAAGCACAAGGACCCGAGTTCGATCCCAGGTACCAACAAAAAAACAAAAACAAAACTTTAAGCCTCAAAGGTGAGCTTAGAAGATAAGAGATCAAAAGGATGGGCACCAGGAGGTCATCCCACGCATCTAGGGCTGTGGAGTTCCCACTTTTGCTCCCAAATTTTACATTTCACTCTCCTCTCGCAATCTCTGATTGCTTTGGTCTATAATGAGAGGAAGCTGCTACTTAAATTAAGAATTTCTGGCGCCGCCATCTGGGAGTCTGAGGCGGTGCCATGTCTCCGGGCAGCCTGTGCCCAGTGGCAGCCTGAGCTGATCCTGGGGGTGCCGCCTGCACCGCAGGGGTCTCCCCGGGTGGGGTGTCCAGATTCTGATGGCTGGAGGTGCTAGAGAAAGAGTTCGACAAGGCCTTTGTGGAGGTGGACGTGCTGCTGGGCGAGATGGACCTGGGACAGGCGGACATCACCTATGAGGGGTGGCAGAAGATGACGAGCCTGAGCTCCTGCTTCGCGCAACTGTGTCACAAGGCGCAGACCGTGTCTCAGATCAACCACAAGCTGGAGGCCTTTTGAAGTTTTATCCAAGATTGTAGAACACTGATAAAAGTAATTGAAGAGGATAGACACACTCAATAGAGAAAGATTTCATGTTCGTGGATTGGAAGAATTAATGTTGTTAAAATGTCCACGCTGCTCAAAGTGTAGTCCCTATTAAAATGCCAATGACTTGTTTCACAAATATAGAGAAAATAACCCTACATTGGAATGGTACCACAGAAGACTAAATAGCCGGAACAGTCTTTTCCAGTGGGCTTCAGTTTTCATCAAGGAGCCTGAGAGAGGCCCTCTCAAGAGGCCAGGGGCTAGGGGCTGGGGGCGAGGGGGCGGGGGGGGGGGCTGTTGTTGCAGGCGCCCGCGTAGCTAAGCTGCCGGCTGGTGGGCTTGCCTGGGGGGGGGGGGGGTGTCCTCACAGTCTCCTGGTCACAAGTGGGCGGAGTGAGCCGGACTGAGCAGGGCGCAGTCAGCCTGCGCCTGCTCTGCCCGTTCGGCTAAGCTGGCAGCTGGTGGGCGTGCGGGGTGGGGGTTCCTCACTGGCTAGGTCTCCGGCACGGTCTCGACTCGGTCTCCGGCTAGGTCTCCGGTTCGGTCTAGCCAGAAGAGTCTTGAGAACAGAAAGAACAAAGCTGAAGGCATCACAGTACCTGCTTCAGAAGAGACACAGAGGTGGCCGGGGATTTAGCTCAGTGATTTCGCCGCCTGCTGCTCAAGCACAAGGACCCGAGTTCGATCTCTGGTACCAAAAAAAAAAAAAATAGACACAGAGATACAATAACTGAAACAGCATGATGGTATAAAAAAGACACCTAGACCAGTGGAACAGAATAGAGACTACAGGAATAAATGCACTCCTCTACAGTAAGCCAGCTTTGACAAGGTGGCAAGGACATACAGCAGGGGAAATGTCGGCTGCTTCAGAAAGTGGTGCTAAGAAGGTTGGATAGCCCTGAGACGAGACCTTTATTGTTTACTACTTACACCGCCTGCCTCGCAGGCGCAAGGACCCGAGTTCAATCCCCGGTACCAAAAAAAAAAAGTAGATCTCTGTTTACTACTTGCAAAAATCAACCAGGAATGGATCAAAGACTTAAACGTGAGACCCGACACTGTGAAACTACTAGAGATAAACGTACGGTGACTTTGTTGTTGATCGTTCATCTGCCTCCCAACTCATTCCAGCTGATACTACTTGTCCAGGGACCTCATTTTGAGAAGCACCGCCTTACGAAATACCTGCAGCTGATTTAATGAATTGGGTGAAGTAAAGGCCAGGATTTCAAGGCCCAGGGACCTACCTGGAATGAGGTTGGTTTATCCTTAATGAGTTCTAGGGAAACAATGTCTTGATGATCATTTTATTTTTTTCTGTAAATGTACCTTCATGATCAGAGGTAAATAAATCTGTAATCTTAAAAAAAAAAAAAAAGAATTTCCGGGCCATGGATTTAGCTCAGTGGTTCCGCCGCCTGCCTCACAAGCACAAGGTCCCGAATTCGATCGCAGGTACCAAGAAAAAAAAGAATTTCCCACAACCATTTTCTCTTCCCCTTTCCCTTCCTGTGTCCCTGTCCCTCTCCCTCCCTGGAACTAAACCCAGGGCTATATCCCCAGGACTTTTTTTTTCCAAGATAGGGTTTCACTAAATTGCTCAAGCTGAGCACAGACTTGCAAATTTGTGACCCTCCTGCCTCAGACTCCCAGAGTGCTGGAATCATAGGCACACGTCACCACAACACTACCATTTTCTCTTATTAAAGGAGTGGCATATTTACATCCAGGGAAAATAACTGGTGGCCCTTTTTGAAAATGACTCCTCAACTCCAGGGGAAAAGAAGAGTCATCTCTGTTGTGTTGAACTGCATATCATACTGAGAGGAACCTAACCTTTCTTTGGCTATAGAGGTAAGGGGCAAGGAAATGGTAAGACTCCAAGGGGGAAGAGTGATCCTAGAAATGTAGCAGAAAGTACATCCAGTGCCTGTCTCCCCAAGCTGGCAACAGCCTCTGATGTGTGCTCCCTCAGGCCAGCATCAGTTTTAGAGCAGAGATCCCACTCTGTCTGGGACAGCCCGCTGCGGTGATGCAGGCAGGTGGGAATAGGGGACTCCTTTACTGTGCAACTGCTCGCTGGGCGCAGAGCTTTTGTCAGGTCCTCTCAGTCCCAGGGCTGCCCTGCCCAAGTCTGCTGCCTTCTGTCTTCACAGCTTTTATGCCCCCATGAAATCTTTGCTGCCCCTGTCCTGTCTCACCATCTGCTCCCCGAGAGCCCTACCACCACAGCTAGCCACCTCCATCCATTTGAAACTGCTGAAGTTTAACACTAGTGGGATTCTTTTTTAACTCTGAAAGGAATTATTCTTTATTTTTAATTGAATTTTGAGAATTAAAATCCATTGTGTTGTTCTCTGCAACACAGACATTATTTAAATTTATATTATGACCAGCTGTATGTTAGTGAACAGTTGCAAATTCCCTTAGAATCATACTCCTTTTAGCTGGGGAGGCTGAGGCAGGATCACCAGGAGTTTGAGGTCTTCCCTGGCCTCATAATGAGTCCCTGTCTTGAAAAGAAAACAAAATAAAAATAAAATAAAATAAAATAAAATAAAAAAGAAACATTCCTTTTTTTGATGTTGATGAGAAATGAAAACAAAAACTGCAAATACTTCTATTTCCTACTTTTTTGAGCACCAGACTCCTAAATTTAGAATGAGAAAGCACCACTACAGCTGGGTGCAGTGGTGCATGCCTGTAGTCCCAGCTACTTAGGCGGCTGAAGCAGGAGGATTGCAAGTTTGAGCCTAGACTAGGCAATTTAGCAAGTACCTGACTCAAAACAAAGAATAAAAAGGGCTGTGGATGTAACTCAGAGGTTAGAGTACCCCTTGGTTTGATCCCAGTACCACAAAATCAATTAGAAAGGAGATTGAAGTTTGTCTTTGTTGTGGTTTTTTGTTGCTGCTGTTGTTGTTGTTGTTTTGAGAGAAGGTCTCCCTATGCAGTCCAGGCTAGCCTCAGACTCTGACCCACCTGCTTCAGCCTCTGGAGTGCTGGGATTACAGACTTGTACAACTTGAAATTTATTTTAATTGAGAGCCCTTAATCTGCATCACAAGGCATGTCCACAGAACCAGTGAAAATTGTAATCTAGTCTACAGTTACAGAACCAAGCAAGCAAACAATGAAAAACAATTATGCAATTGTCTTAGTAGAACAGTTAACATCCCAAATGATTATAAATTATATTTGTATTATTGTTTGTATTATTTGGAATTACTTCAATACCAGGAAGTTACACCCCACTGGATAAACTAATCCTGAAAGTATTAAAAGATAAAGTTCTATTTTTAGGATTTATTTTTTCAATTAAACATAGTCTTTTATTGTGTTTCTTAAAGGTACAATTCAGTTTCCTTTTTCAGAAAAGAAATGATGCTTTCATAGGGGTACTTGGCTCTCCTAATTTATGTGCTGGGGAATTTGCAATGCTGTAGTAATTCAGAAGTATAGTGTATTTGGAGGCAGAGGACATTCTGTATTTTATTAGGAAGAAATAAAAGAAACATTGTTTTAAAAAAGTAGCTTTTAAAGAAACATTAATAAATGATTACTTGCTTAAACTTTTTTTTCAGTACCAGAAATCGAACTCAGGACCTTGCACTTACCAAGCAGGTGCAGCACCGCTGAGCTTTTAAATATATTAAAGGAAATTGACATTCAAAATGAGCATTCTTTAATATGTGTAAGGTCCTGGGTTCAATCCCCAGCACCCAAGAAAGAAAGAGGAAAGAAAAGGAGGGGAGGAGAGAGGAGAGAAGAGAAAGAAAAGAAAAAAGAAAAGAACAGAACACCCTTGTAGGGAGCAGGGTGCTGGAATTGAACCCAGGGCCTCCATCACTGAGCACCAACCCCTCCCCCGTTCTGTGCATTTAATAGGGGAATGTATTTGTCAATTCCCTTTATTCTCTAACCACTTCTTTCTCTGCCCTCTTTTGCCTTCTCTGCTGAAATTACATCTCCAGCTGGTTGTTTCTCCGCTATAAAGAGGAGCTCAACTTCCTACCTGGGCTGCTTAACCTTTATGAATCCACTTTTTGCCCCAGCTGGCCCAGAGCACAGGAGCTTATAGTGAGATTTCTCAGCCTCTTAGGGAGACCTCAGCCCCTGCACCTCTCTCTGTTGCTGCTGTGAGGATCCCTGCAGCACCATCCATTCTCTCTCTCCTGTGACCCACTGACCCAGTAGCTCCCAGGGTGAGAAGGCTGATGACCTAAATCCAACTTTGATCTGGTTTTATCAGTGCCACAGATCAGCCAGTTCATCTACACGAAAGGGTGGTTTCAGCTACAAATTACATACAGATGGCTGAGCTTCCCTTCTGTGTTTCCAAAGCCAGGCAGTGGTCTGGGTGAATGACAGGGCCTGACGTTTGGATATATGTATGATACATTGGTGAACAGTGTCTAGTCACAAGCATGGAGCTTGGGACATTTCTAAATCTACAAGTATAGATGTGTAAATGTTAGTGTAGCCACATCATAAGTGAAAAATTGCTTTCCAGTTTAAATCTTACAACAAACAATTTAAATGGGCATTAACCAATAATACTAATTACTCATTTTAGTACTATCTCAGCATAAGTTCCTTTGAGAGGTGCCTGTGATTTAAACAAGACATATCAGACACCTATAAAAGTCAGCTAAGAAAAACCTAGGCATCAGCATTTGAGGGAGAAAGTGACCTTAGAATCTGTCTTTTGTTGTCCTTATCCATGATGGGAAGATTCAAGGGTTTTTTTGGTTTTATCTGCTTTGTTTTGTTTTGTTTTGTTTGTTTTTAGAGACAAGATCTTGCTAAGTCACAAAGTTACCCAGGCTGGGCTCGATCTTGCAATCCTCCTGCCTCAGCCTCTCACAGTGCTGGGATTACAGGTGGACTTCACCCAGCTTCAGGTGTTTCTTTACATAGTTAAAATGGCTAGGACTTGATGATCATCATCTTCAGTTCTTTATTATTAAATAAGAATATACTTGCCCATTTTCCCCTCTGTACAAGGGATTGGAAAACCCCAGACTTTTTTAATTAGTCCAGGCTAACCTCGAATTGTGATCCCACTGCTTCAGCCTCTTGAGTAGCTAGGATTACAGGCCTGCGCTACCACACCTGGCTGCCCTCCCAATATTAACTAAATATTCTCAGCTTATGGTGAGGGAGAGGGGAAGGATAAGAGAGCACAGAGCCAAGAGACCATTTGCCCCCAGGCCTCACAATTTATAAAGGACAGAATCGAGGCTCCTAACCCTGCCTCCAAAGAGAGGAACACAAAGATTCTCTGACGGGATGGAAAGAAGACCCCCACCCCCAGCCAAATTTAAAACTGAGACTCACGACTAAACTACAGCACCTTAATAGACCTTGGAATTTTAAAATTGAATCTTTTAACTATCTTCTGACTGGCATAACTACTGTGTGTGTGTTTTTTCCTGTTAAAGCATCATTACACTAAAATGTAAACAATCAAAACAGCACAAGTTTTTAAACTTTATTTTACTATTTTTTAAAAAGATGTTAGCTAGGTGTGGTGGTGCATGCCTGTAATTTCATCATTTGGGAGGCGGAGGCAGGAGGGTTGTGAGTGTGAGGCCAGCCTGGGCCATATAGCAAGACCTTGTCTCCAGAAAGAAAGAGAGGGAGGGGAGAAAAAAAGAAATGAGCCTCAAAAAAAGGAAAAGAAGACTGGGGATTTAGCTCAGTGGTTCCGGCGCCTGCCTCACAAATACAAGGTCCCGAGTTCGATCCCCAGTACCAAAAAAAAAATTTGGGCTGGGGATTTAGCTCAGTGGTTCTGCTGCTTGCCTCGCAAGCACAAGGACCCAAGTTCGATCCCCGGTACCAAAAAAAAAAAAAAAAGGAAAAGAAAGAAAAGGGAGGCACCTGGAATCTCTCTCAGCCTTTGAGAACCCTTGGAATCATTTGGCTAGGAAGCAGATATTTCCGTGACATACCAAGAGCATTTTTGTATAACCCTAAGGAACTATAGGCTTTTTTAAAAATCTGAAAAAAAGGAAATGGGAGGCTGCATGTTTTTCCCCCTTTGGATTTTAAGGGACTAGGGGGGTCTTTCAGTCTTCCCATTCCAGCATGTTAATACATATTTAAAATATGCAATATATGCATCTTTAAAACATGCTTCCTTAGTCTGAAGTCACTAGCTTACCTTGGTAAATTTATAGAAATAGCATGTGTATGGGGCCGGGGATTTAGCTCAGTGGTTTCGCTGCCTGCTGTGCAGTGCAAGGACCCAAGTTCGATCCCTGGTACTAAAAAAAAAGAAAAAGAAATAGCATGTGTATAAGGTTGTAAATATTCAAACAGAGTAAACTGAACACTGAGGTTCAGAGGCCTAAAATAAAACCTGGAACATTGAGATGCTTTGAGAGTTAAGTGTTGCAGAGATGTCTTAAAGGGGAAAGAATTGTCAACTAAACAACAGGAAGGTCAATTATCCCAAGTTAGAAGGGAAGTTACTTCTGGGTGAGAGGTCACCAGAGGTCATTACTGGAATTATAAATATCCTGAAAGGGAACATCTTCCTCCTCTCTGCCCAGTTCCTGAAAAAGCATTGTCTCCTGCTATAGTTGCCCCAGCGAATCCAGTAGAGTGTTAGAGATGGTCATTTTTGGTACCTTTTAATGGACTTTAATATGAAGCCAGCTCTCCAAGTTGGAGTGGGGAAATTACGTCTTTGAGACCAAGAGGAATTATTCTAAGGGCAGTTAGAGAATAGGGGAGACAAAGATACAGGACATCAAGGATGGAAGGAAGTTTGGGTCTGAATCCCAGCCCCACTGCAGGGTTGACGTATTCCTAGTGGTCTTAAAATAAAGGCACAATAAAAGGAGGACACCACATAGCATCAGTCCTACCCTGAGCGGCACAGAGACTTAACAGCTAGGACATAATCTACTGATGTTGATGGCCCAGGTTGTAACTTCCTAGGATCCCACAAAAGGCAGGAGAGAGAAGACCTCTTAGGTCCGCAGTGTATTCCAGGAACAGGTGTACACTAATAGACCCTCTCAGTGAACGCGTCAGCCCTGGATCATTCAGACACAGGAACTACTAGCTTGTTTTTGTGGTCACAAGAAATAACCTCAAAGGAAACCCCTGCGAACAGACCCTGATGTCGTGTGGTCTGTGTCACATCCCAAGATGTCTAGCTGGGTGGAGTCTCAGAGTGGGCATAGGCTCTACGTGGATAATCTTGGGTATTCCCCTCAGCAACACTGTGACCTGGGAGATTCTTACTCCCATTTTACAGAGAAGGAAACTTACCTGAAAGAGAGATGTCAAAAACAGGTGGGAATGTTGGGATTTAGATGCATTTGGCCCTAAAAATCCTACTATTTCTACACTTTTGTTCTGTGTTGTTGTTTCTGTGACTGTAATTACTGCTTACATATTAACCTGACACCACTTTGCTTTACAGAGGGAATCAATGCCAGGTGTGGTGACTCAAGCTTGTAATTCCAGCCTGCTGTGAGGCTGAGGCAGGAGGGTGACAAGTTTGAGCCCAACTTGGGCAATTTAATAACTCAGGGGGACTCCGCCCTCCCCCAAAATTAAAAGGACTGAGGATATGGCTTAATGCAAAAGCCCCAGGTTCAATCCTTAGTCCTACAAAAAATGAAATAAAAATAAAAGGGGAACAACCCAGCCTTGAACCTTGAAATCATCTTCGACTTTTCCAATACATCACTCCACCAACACGTATTGAGTATTTACTAAGAGCTAGGCATTAAAGTTGAATGATGATGAAATACAGTTGCTATCTTCAGCAAGCATATAGTTTTTACATGGAATCAGTTGTCAAACTTTGTCCCTGTCTTTCTTTTCTGTCCTTCCGTACTACAGGCCCTCACCACCTGTCCATCTTATAATTTGTCTCTATTCTTGTTCAATCCTACCTGTAGGGTTAAAAATTTAGAAAATAATGGTGAGATACTCACAGAAAAATGACACTGGGAAGCCACAATCCCACTTAGGACCAAAGTGTTGCGGGCAGCCCACGCTGGGCTGGGTTATGAAGGAGATGCAGTCATGGAGGGAGGCAGCCAGGGGACCACTTCCCTCTCCTCTGTCTCGTGACCCTCCCAGCACCCCCCTCTGCCTGACCTCAGTCAGAAGCCAGCCTGGCAGGAAGTCAGGTCTGCAGTGAGCTTCTCTGCAGAGAAGTAGGAATGGATCAGGCAGGGGCACATGGAAATTAACTGGCTCTCTAGACATTTACTCAGCAAATACATAGGGAAGGTGTAGTCTGGGACAGCGTGGTGGCTACAACGGTGAGCGGAGCCAGCCCTTCTCTTTCCTTCATGGAGCTTACAGCTTCGCAGAGGTCACTGAAGGGAACCAAACAAAATACTATTGAGCCCAATTTAAACATCATGAATGTATTTAACGGCACTGAATTTTATACTTAAAAAGGATAAAAATCACAAATTTATGATATGTGTATTTTACTACAATAAAGAATTTGGCCACGTGTGGTGGTGCACTGCTATAATCCCAGAACTTGGGAGCCTGAGGCAGGAGAATTGCCCGAAGTGCAAGGCCAGCCTAGGCTACATAGTGAGTTCAAGGTCAGCCTGAACTGCATATCAAGACCCTGTCTCAAAAACAAAAACAAAAAAGAATTCAATGGCTAAAGAGTTTGGGAGAAAGCAAGAGAGTGTGGCATTGTGGAAGCCAAGGGAAAAGAATGTTTGCAGAAGGAGAAAGTAGACAAGCATGTTAAGGAAGGTGAGTAATGATCTTAGCAAGGACTCCCAGTGGGAAGAAAGCAGTGGAAGCCAAGTGCAGTGGGCTGAAGAGTAAGTGAAAGGGGAAAATGTGGCTGGGTGAGGCTGGCTTTGACTGTGAGGAGGAATCAGATAAAGGTAGGGGCTAGAGGAGTCTAAGGAGGTGAGATTTTTCTTTTGTAAGAGGAGACAGTTGAACATGGTTAGTGGTGATAGGAAAGATGCAGTTTAGAAAGAGAGGTTATAGAAGAGGGGAGGGATGGGCTAAGGGGAAGGAAGGAGCTGGGCAGGGCAGCAGGACGATCTCTAAAGAGAAGAAGAGAAGGAGCCATGGGTCCCCAGACCACTGGGTTCGCGCTGCCCTTTCTCATGGACTCACTTGCAGGAACCCATCGAGCACCTCTTTCGTGTAGCTGGCATGAACTGGCTTTGCTTACTTGCTCCACAGAGGGTCTGGGTGAAGACCTGTGGTTCACACCCTTCCAGTCTCCTGGGTCTGCTACTGGAGGCAGAGACTGCATTCCAGCACCCAGCATAATGGATGCTCAGTAGTGTTGAGTAACTGCTGAAATCCTAACAACATCCCAGATCCAATTTAAATTTAATTTACTGAAAAGTTATTTTACTTAACCCTCAAACCAGTTAGGATCATTCCCAGGGCCAAGTCTCCTGGTGGCACTGATTAGACGGTTACTCTTTTATTGTGTGTTGCTGAGGTTTGAACCAAGGGCCCCACATGTCTCACGTGCGCTCCACCACTGAGCCACATTCCCAGCTTCTGCTTTCATTGTAGTTCTTTGTGTTCTTGGCCCTTTATTCCTACCAGATGGTAAGCTGGATATAGTGCTTAAGTATGCATAGTACGCGCTCAATAAATTAACTTTTCTAAATTGGATGCCTGCTGCCAGTTGTTGTTCAGGAGCAGGGTGAGACTTGGTTTCTGCTTGTTGCAGTCACTTGCCTTGTCCCTGAGACAAAATACCAGGTACACACAATAAAAGGAGGAGAGGTTTATTTTGGCTGGTGCTTTCAGTCCATAGCTGGCTGGCTCCCAGGCAGGAAGGGCATAGTGGAAAGGTCTGAGGAAAGCTCCTCACCTCATGGCAGCCAGGAAGCAAAGAAAGGAGGGAGGAGCCAGGAAGGAGATTACACCCTTCCAACCAGGGCCCCTGCCAACAGCACACCCAGCGTGAACTCACTGGTAGACGGACACACTGATGAGTACCGTGCTTCCATGATCCATCTCCATCCGAAAGCCTTGGCCCTGAGCCTATGAGGCCTTGGGGAGAAATTCTCCATCAAAACCATGACACTAAAAATGGAAACGAAATCTATGTAAATAGGGAAGGGTAGAGGAGGTGAAGGGGGCACAGGTAATGGGGAAAAAATAAGAAGCAAGATACATCATGTACACGTAAAAGCACCCAATGATAAATGTAAATGCATTTATACCTAAAATGTACCAATAAAAGAATTTTTTTTAATAAAAAACCATGACACTGCTCTTAGGTTCTCATGGTGCATGTTTAACAAATTATGCTGTGACTTGCCTTGGCCTTAATAGAAAATTAATTAACAGAGAAATATCTGTATCTATATTCTTTATGGAGAAACAAAGCTCTAGACTGAGAGCAAAATTTATTTTTATCATATGTATCAAAAAATACAGAACAAGGTCAGAAACACGCTGGGAATGGTGGCACACACCTGTAATCCTCAAACTTGGGAGTCTGAGGCAGGAGGCTCTCTGTGAGAGTCTAGGCTACATAGTGAGACTTTGTATCAGAAAACAAAACAAAAAAATCAGAAACATTAGGAAAAATCAGGAAGCAGAAAATTAGAAAAATCAGGAACCAAACATAAGCAAATATACTGGAAATACAAAACCACTCAAAGTCAGACACAATATT
Organism: Heterocephalus glaber; assembly: GCF_053883595.1. NCBI lineage: Eukaryota > Metazoa > Chordata > Mammalia > Rodentia > Bathyergidae > Heterocephalus > Heterocephalus glaber. Next base: position 2,330,914 of record NW_028258346.1, on the reverse strand, counting down.
TCACTGAACATAATTTAACAACCAGAGGAGTCCTCTAATCCTCTTTTTATTATCTCCAAACTTCTTTCCAACTGGTAAGTTAATGTGACCCGGATGTGTCTAAGCCTTGGTGAACATAGTGGCTATAAAATGCTCTGTTTCTCCAGCGAACACCTGACAAGGCGTACAGTGTTCCAGCTACTCCAGCTCTGGGTTAAATATGTTAGCAGGACCTTATTGAACTCTGAGGCCCCTACACTCCCTGCACAGAAATCTGCAATCTGCAGGGCTCTGGGAATGTCTGCTGGGTGAATGGCAAATGACAAATCAAATCTTCTCCCTCAGTGTATGTGATTATATACAACTTGCTCATGCTGTTCAGGAGTTTACAGCCCACCCCTCCACAGCCAAACTGAAGCAGGTGTTTATGTAAGAATCCAAGAATCTTTCTCTACTCCTTGGACAGCCTTATGGGAATCAGGCAAAAAGCCTGTGGGCAAATATGGCAAAGGGATTATGTTGTCTCAGCAGCCAAACACTGTTGGGTGTCCTCCGTCACCTGAAAGCTTTCCTGTCACAGTGAAGACAGGGGACAGCCAGTTGGTTCACTTCAAAACAGGATGGCCCTGAACTATGGCATTATCAAAGTACCAAAAGTTTGGGTCTGAGTACTTAATTTTGGGGGGATCACAAACTTGATTAGACTAGCTCTCTCAAGGTAGGGCTGATCAGGCTCTGGGAAACTGACTCACAGTGCCCCACAACATTTCCAAAGGGTGAGAAATTCAAGAAGAAGTTTAGGCTCTCTATCCTAATAATAATCATAAAAAAGAGGGCTGGGGATTTAGCTCAGTGGTTTCGCCGCCTGCTGCCCAAGTGCAAGGACCTGAGTTCAATCCCCGGTACCAAAAAGAAAAAGAAATTTTATGCACAAAGACATAAGAGCATCTTTTGCTTATTACTGTTACATTCTTTTATATAGTCTGAATTTTTATAATAATCATGCTTTAGTTTGATATTAAAATTATTGCAGCAAATAATTCATCTGGGACACTGGCTTTTGGTTTTATGAATATAGAGGCCAAGTTTGCTTTCTCTTGTCTCTGTATCTCTAGCATTTAGCATAGCATCTAAGACATTGTAGGTGCTGGATAAATACTTCTGAATGAATGTCCAAAGAAGCTTTGAGACTCTTGTCAGGACATTCTAAATTAGTCCGGGTCATTTAGACCAAGGAAAGGCTGACTAGGTTATAGAATATCAGAATCTTCAAACACAATGCAGTCCAGAGTTGTCCAACTTGCAGATAGTGCCTATTAGTGGTTTGCAAAACCAATTTTGTGAGTCATAACTAGGATTTAGAAAAATAAGTAGGATGGAATTTAGTAGAAAAATACCAAAGCACTTTGAGTAGGGGTGTTATTTCATGGAATTTTATTTCTGCTTTATATTCTTGTGTGTGCACATACACACACACACTTGCACACATACACTGTGTAGTGATGTGAAATGTGTTTAACTGTGGGTTGTGGTCCAAAAGTTGGAGAGCTACTGATCTAATCTAATTTACACACACACACACACACACACACACACACACACACACACACCCCTATCCTGTTCTCTACCCATAACAAGCCACCACTTTCAGTTCCCCAAAACACCATGCTGATTTTTAGCCCCAGGACTTGGTACTTATTGTTCCTCCTGCCTGAACTGAACTTGTTTTTCTTGTGTACCCCGTGGCTTAGCCTTCAAGATCCTGCTCAGGCTGGGTGTGGGGGTGCGCGCCTATAAAGCCAGAACTCTGGGAGGCTGAGGCAAGAGGGTCATGAGTCTGAGCCCAGCCTGGGCAACATAAAAAAAGAAGGCTGAGGATGTACCTCAGTGTGAAGGCTCTGGGTTCAATCCCCAGTACCATGTAAATAAATAAAAAGATAGCTGCTCAAGTACCTTGCCACTGAACCCTTTGGTGACTGATCTGAGCAAAGCCAGATTCCCCCTTGTGCGTGCACCTCTCCTTCCACCTGACCGTGCATGGACAGCAGGCAGTTCTCGGGTGGGCTCCTGAGAACAGGATTTTGTGGTCTTCCCCTCAATATTGCCGGAACCTCACGTGATCCCTGTAGCACTCAGTACATGACTGCTAAATAATTACAAGGGAAAGCTTTTGTACAGAGTGAGACAGCTCTTTATGTAATGAAATAAAATAGTATCCCAAGCAGTATGTGAGAAAAAACCAAGTACAGTACTGTATCTATAATATGCTTTTGTGTGTGTGTGTGTGTGTGTGTGCATGCACGCAAGTGCAAGCATTTGCAGAGACTGTCTTTAAAGAGTGCAAAGGAAACCAGTAACAGTGGCTGCCACCTGTACCCAGGGATAGAAGGGAAGCTAATATTTTACTGGGTGTATCTTGATTTTTGTGCTATATGCAATTATTATCTATGACTCAAATTAATTAAATTAATAAACATTCCCCCAAAATATTTTCATAGGCAATGAATATTAGAAAGACAAAATATATAGCTTCCGAATATCCCATAAAATAGAAAGGTGTAATTATTTTTTATTGACTGATTTAGAGAGAGACTTTTATGGTCTATGAGCATTGAAGGTAAACTCAGTCTTTTTCTGATTAATAGCATAAAAGAAAAGTTGCATCTCCCTGTAACTAGAGAGCAGCCCAGGTGTAAGAGAGAGAGACTGGGGTGAAAGCTTCAGTTTCTAAAAAACAAAGCAAACCTCTAATCTTTATGTACGGTCATAGATCTTTAGGGAGGTCTGACTAATGAATACTCAGCAGTTGTCAAAGAAGACAATCATAACAAAGGACAATCTAAGCTAATTTTGTCACTGTTTTGAGAACACAGTTCTTCTGCTAGACCTCTGGCTGGGCTCTCTAAATTCTTCACCTCATTAAAATATTCTTTTATATAAGACTAACTGTCAGAATTAAAAGAGCCGCTTATTACAGACCTGGGTTTCTATAGCAACAGTAAGATAAATGCCAAAGTGTCTGAAGCATCGAGAAAAATAATACACACTAATAATAGGTAGCCCTGTGAATCCTTTTAATAAGACAACTAATTGAGAGCCAGCTATTTCTACATGTTGGAACAAGGATGGCTGCGGAGACCTTCAGACTTTTTAAAACCCAGTAAAATTGTGTCTGTTAAAAGTCATGGAAATGATTCTGCGTCAAAAATAGGCTCCTGGCTACTGTAGGAATATCATCATGATGTTCCAAGCATGCGTGTTAGCATGCATGTTACATTATATACTCAGACCTGATCCTTGCATCGTCTGTCTCTCCCTCTCCTTCTTAAGTGCCTGCTATGATCCTGGCAGGGTGAGGTTGACCCCAGACCAACACCTGCACTGTAGCTGCACCAGCCTGCCCTGTGTGTGAGCACAGCGAACTTGCTCCCTTCTAGTTTACCTGCCATGCTCCTCTTGCCAAATAGAGGATGAGCTCCTAGCATAGGGACCTTGAAATGGGCTTTTTTTTTTTTTAGGACTGAGGATTGAAGCCAAGGCTGAGCTACATCCCCAGCGCTTTTTTTTTTTTGGTATTAAATTCTATTATTGGTACATTGTAGGTATACAACACAATTACATTTCTCATTGGGAATTGTACCTTTATATAATGCATCTTGGTTCTTATTTTTTCCCCATTCCTAGCCCTCCCTTCACGCCCTCCACCCTTCCCTATTTACAAGACTTTATTTCCATTTTTTCCATTTCTCAGCATTTTTCCTTTCCCTTCTTTCCTTTCCCCTGCCCCTCCCACTACCCCTACCCCTTTGGACCTTTTCTTCCTATTTTGCATTATCGATTATTCATTCCAATCATTGGTACATTTCAGGTATACAATATAATGACATTCATCATTGGAAATTTGCACCTTTACATAGTCTCTCTTGGTTCTTATTTTTCACCCTTGCCCAGCCCTCCCTTCAACCCCTCCAGTCCTCCCTATTTACAAAGATTTTGTTCCTATTTTTCCATTTTCTCCTATTAATCCCATTCCCTTCTATCCTTTCCCCTAGCCCTCCCACTTCCTTCCCCTTTGCCCCTTTTCTTCCTATTTCACATTACCTATTATACATTTAGTCCTTATTTACACTTTGAGTTTCTCACACCAGAGAAACTATTCGGTATTTACACATGTGTGTCCTATTTATTTCACTTAAGAGTATTGCCTCAATGTGCATGCACTTAGATATAAATGTCTCTAATTTCTCATTTTTATGGCTGAGTAGTACTCCATTTTATTAAAAAACCACATTTTCCTTATCCAGTCTGCAGTTGATGGGCATTTGGGCTGTTTCCAAGTTTTAGCTATTACAAACTGTGCTGCTATGAACATGGGTGCACATATATCACTGTGGTATGATTCTTCGAATTCTTTGGAGAAGATCCCCAGCACTGGAATAGCGGGTTCAAATGGGACTTCCAGTCCTAGTTCTTTGAGGTATCTCCATACTGATTTCCACAGTGGTTGAACCAGTCTACACTCCTACCAGCAGTGGAGCAGGGTTCCTCTTTCCCCACAGCCCCACCAGCATTGGTTATTGGTTGATTTCATGATAGCAGCCATTCTTTCTGGAGTGAAGTGGAATCTCAGCATTGTTTTCATTTGCATCTCTCGAATGACCAGTGATGTTGAACATTTTTTCATGTATTTATTTGCTATTTCTACTTCTTTGTCTGAGAAATGTCTGTTCCTTTCAGATGCCCATTTTTGGATTGGGTCTTTAAATTTGGGAGGTCTGATCTTTTTAAGTTCTTTATAGATTCAAGATAGTAGACCTTTGTCTGAGGAAGAGCAGATGAAGATTTTTTCCCACATTGTGGGTTGTCTCTTCACACTGCTGGTGGTTTCTCTTGCTGTGCAGAAGCTTTTTAATAAGAAGAGATCCCATTTGTTGATTATTTGTGCTAGTTCACAAGCAACTGAGGTTTTGTTCATAAAATCTTTTCCTACACCGATGTCTTCAAGGATTCTACCTAACCTCTGTTCCAACTGGTTCAGAGTTTCTATTTTAATATTTAGATCTTTAATCCATTTTGATTTGAGTTTAGTGCATGGTGAGAGCTATAGGTCTAGTTTCAATCTTTGGCAAGTTGAAGCCCAATTTTTCCAGCACCATTTATTAAAGAGGCTATCTTTCCTCCAGTGAGGGTGTTTGGCTCCTTTGTCAAAGATGAGATGGCTGAGTGTGTCTGGCGTTGTTTCTGCATCTTCTAATCTGTACCACTGGTCCTCAAGTCTGTTTCTTTGCCAGTACCATGCTGTTTTTATCACAGTAGCTTTGTAGTATAGTTGCAGGTTGGGGATTGTGATACCTCCTGCCATGTCTCTGTTACCTAGAATTGCTTTTGCTATTCTGGGTCTCGTCTTCTTCCAAATGAATTTTTGGATTGTTTTTTCGAGGTCCATGAAGTATGCTGCTGGGATCTCAATTGGAATTGCATTAAATCTATATAGCAGTTTTGGAAGTATGGCCATTTTCACTATATTAATCCTTCCTACCCAGGAGCAGGGGATGTCTGTCCATTTTCTGATATCATCTTCAATCTCTCTTTTCAGAGTGCCATAGTTTTCAGAGAAGAGGTCTTTGATTTCTTTCGTTAGGATGATTCCTAGGTATTTGAGTTTTTTGGATGCTATTGTGAAAGGAATTCTTTGCCCTATTTCTCTCTCAGTGAGTCTGTCATTCGTGTAGAGGAAAGCTATTGATTTTTGTGTGTTGACCTTGTAACCAGCTACTTGACTGAATTTGGTTATTAAGTCTAGAAGATTTTTGGTGGAGTTCTTGGGGTCTTCTATGTAGAGAATCATGTCATCTGCAAATAATGACAATTTGACTTCTTCATTACCTATCTTTATTCTTTTTATTTCTTTCTCTTGCCTAATTGTCATGGCTAATGTTTCCAGAACTATATTGAACAAGAGTGGTGATAGTGGACATCCTTGTCTTGTTCCTGATTTGAGTGTGAAGGATTTCAGTTTTTGACCATTTAGTATGATATTGGCTGTTGGTTTTTCATAGATGGCTTCTATCAGTTTGAGGTAGAGACCATCTATTCCAATTTTTTGTAGGGATTTTATCATAAATGCATGTTGGATTTTGTCAAATGATTTTTCTGCATCTATGGAGATAATCATATGGTTTTTGTCCTTGGCTCTACTGATATAGTGTATTACATTAATTGATTTTCGTATATTGAATCATCCCTGCATCCCTGGGATGAATCCCACTTGATCAGAGTGTATGATCTTCTTGATGATCTTCTGCATTCTGTTTGCCAGTATCTTATTAAGGATTTTTGCATCTATGTTCATTAGTGAGATAGGCCTGTAATTCTCTTTTTCAGTTGGGTCTTTCTCTGCTTTGGGGATCAAGGTGATGCCTGGTTCCAGGAATGAATTTGGGAGTTTTGCTTCCCTTTCAATTTCATTGAAGAGTTTAAACAGTAGTGGCCGCAGTTCCTCTCTAAATGTCTTGTAGAATGCAGCAGTGAAGCCATCAGGTCCTGGGCTTTTCTTAGTTGATAAGTTTTTAATTACATTTTCAACTTCATTGGTTGATATTGGGTTGTTCAGAATTTTTAGGTCTTCTTTGTTCAACTTTGGTAATTCATATGTATCTAGGAATCTGTCCATTTCTTCTGTGTTATCCATCTTATTGGCATATAGGTTCTGGAAGTAGGTATTGATGATCCTCTGGATTTCTGCTGGGTCTGTTGTAATTTCACCCTTTTCATTCCCAATTGCATGGATTTGGGCCTTTTCTTTCCTTTTTCTGACAAGGTTGGCTAAAGGTTTGTCAATTTTGTTGATTCTTTCCAAGAACCAACTCTTGGTTTCATTGATTTTTTGTATCGTTCTGTTAGTCTCCATTGCATTGATTTCTCCTCTGATCTTTATAATTTCCTCCCTTGTATGAGCTTTGGGGTTGTCCTGCTCTTCTTTTTCTAGAAGCTTGAGGTTCAGCATCAGGTTGTTTAATTGGGCTCGTTCTGTTTTCCTAATATGCGTATTCACTGCTATGAATTTCCCTCGTAAGACTGCTTTCATTGTGTTCCATAGATTCCAATATGTTGTACTGTCACTGTCATTTAATTGAAGGAACTGTCTGATTTCTTCTTTAATTTCCTCTGTGACCCATTGGTTATTCAGAAGTGTGTTGTTCAATTTCCATGTGTTTAGGAAATTTTTCCAGTTTCTTTTGCTATGGATCTCCAATTTCATCTCACTATGGTCTGATAATATACAGGGGATAACTTCAATTCCTTTGCACTTACTTAAACATGTTCTATGTGTGAGTATGTGGTCTATTTTTGAGAATGACCCATGTGCAGCTGAGAAGAATGTGTACTCTGATTTTGTGGGGTGGAAGACCCTGTAAACATCTGTTAAGTTCATTTGTTCAAGAGTTCAATTGAGTTCTAGTATTTCATTACTTATTTTTAGTCTAGTTGATCTATCCATTTGTGACAGTGGGATGTTGAGGTCCCCCACTACAATTGTATTAGTGCATACATGACTTTTTATGTCCGTTAGTATTTGTTTTATATAGTTGGGTGCACTAGTGTTTGGTGCATAGATATTTATGATTGTCATCTCTTCCTCTTAGATTCTTCCCTTTACAAGGATGTAGTGTCCTTCTTCGTCTCTCTTAATCAGTGTTGGTTTGAAATCTACTTGATCTGCAAAGAGGATAGCTACTCCTGCTTTTTTTCGGGTTCCTGTCGCATGCAGTATTGTTTTCCACCCTTTAACTTTCAGTCTATGAGTTTCCTTTTGAATTAAGTGTGTTTCTTGTACGCAGCATATCGTTGGATTTTGCTTCTTGACCCATTCTGCCAGTCTATTTCTTTTGATTGGTGAATTGAGACCATTAACATTGATGGTTCTAACTGAAACGTATTGACTTGTCATTGCCATGACTTTTTCTTTTTGTTGGGGTCTCCCCCTTTACATTTAATTTCTTGTCATGCCAGATGGGTTCATTCTGCTTTGCTTCCTGGGGTTGTGATCCTCAATGTCTGTTCCTAGGATATTGTGTAAAATTCTTTGGAGTGCTGGTTTGGTATTCACGAAGTTCCTAAGGTGCTCTTTGTCATGAAAGTATCTTATTTCTCCATCCATTTTGAAAGATAGTTTTGCAAGGTACATCAATCTGTGTTGGAGGCTGTTTTCTTTTAGGGCTTGGAATATGTCACTCCTAGCGCTTCTTGCTTTGATGGCTTGTGTTGAGAAGTCTGCTGTGATTCTGATGGGCTTTCCTTTGTATGTGATTTGTTTCTTTTCTCTGACTGCTTAGAGAACTTTGTTCTTCTGTTGTGTTTCTGGAATCTTAACAATTATATGCCTATGTGTGGATTTTTTTTAATCAAGGCTATTTGGAGTCCTATATGCCTCACTTATCTGTATGTCAAGCTCTTTTCCCCTGCTTGGGAAGTTTTCTGCCATTATTTCTGTGAAGAGATTTTTTATGTCATCTGCATTCTCTCCTGTTTCTTCATTGAGCCCAATCAGTCTTATGTTATTCTTTTTTGCATCATGTAGCAGCTGCTGGATTGATTTCTCATGTTCCCTTATAATTTTGAAGCAATTTTTCTTTTCCTGGTCACTAATTGCAATCTTATCTTCTATATCTGAAATTCTGTCCTCACATTGGCTCATTCTGCTGTGTAGACTTTCAATGGAGTTTTTCATGTCCTGGAAATCTATTTGCATCTGTTTTATGGATTCCATTTGTTTCTTATGTTGGGATTCCATCATGTTCCTGAGCTCCTCTCTAGATTTATTAATCATGTCTTGCACTAGGGGCACAATTTCTCCTGTTATCTGAGAAATTATTTCTGATTTCATTGTTTCCAGATCCCCTTTTGTTGCCAGTTCAGTGGGTCCAGGTGGTTGAGTATCAGAGTGTTCCATCTCATTTCCCTTTGGGGCTGCTGTAGGTGATCTGGAAGTCTAGTTTTGAGACTTATTTACGTGTTTTCTCATTCCGACTGGGGCGGGGGGCTGTTAGCGCCTGCACGGATTATCTCCTCTGAGCTGGGTGATGTGGGACAGGGGCCGGCAGCAGCAGTAGGGATGGTGGCCCAAAAGCCCTTTCCTGTGGGCTGGGAGCAGCCAGAGGGATGGTGGCCGGGAAACCCCTTCCTCTGGACCAGGAGCAGTGGGATGGCAGCTCAGAAGCCCCTACCTCTGGGCCGGGAGCGGTGGGAGGGATGGTGGCCCGGAAGCCCCTTCCTCTGGGCCAGGAGCAGTGGGACAGAAGATGGCCCAAAAGCCCTTTCCTCTGGGCTGGGAGCAGCGGGAGGGATGGTGACCGGGAAGCCCCTTCCTCTGGACCAGGAGCAGTGGGACGCCGGCTCAGAAGCCCCTACCTCTGGGCTGGGAACAGTGGGACTCAGTACCTTGGTCTGGTGGTCTGGTGTCCTCTGCGTCTTTGTAGTGTGGAATCAGGTGGCTGCCTGTCTGCAGCAGGCTGATTCGGTGTGTTCTGTGCGACTCAGGACCTAGTTAGGGCATGGGCAGACCTGCCTGTCTGCAGAGGGGTCTTTTTTTTTTTTTTTTGGTACCAGGGATCAAACTCAGGACCTTGCACTTACGAGGCAGGCGGCAGAAGCTTTTTATCTTTTGATACAGGATCTCACTAAGTCCCTGAGTTGCCCATGCTGGACTCAAACTTGCAATCCTCCTGCCTCCGCCTCCCAGAGTGCAGGGATTAGAGGCATGCCTCACCATGTTCAGCTGAGAGGGGGCCTTTCTATTCATATTTTCTGAACACAATTCTTTTCTGAAATCAGTCTTTTCTTGACTTACTGTAAGGAAATGGCACAAGTGTTAGTTTGTGTTAGTTTGCTAGGCTTGCCATCACCAAATACCACAGCCTGGACAGTCTAAAGGACAGAAATTTCTTTTTTTTTTTTCGGGGCTGCACAGTTTGACTTTTAATGGGCTGCACAATTCCATCACAGCTAATATTTATGTGGCTACTCCTTATGCCTTTGCAGTTTATGCCTCCTTGCTACTATACAAGAAACAGAATTCTATGGTCTTCAGTTTTGTAGGCTGTCTCACATGTTTTTAATCAGAGTCACTAATACTGCTTGAGGAATCCGTTCACATAACCTCTACATCATCTTCATTTTCTTTATTATGCCCAGGAGGTTCCAACAAAAAGTCATTACTGTGGTTTGGTGGTAACATATTCATTGACATATCATTTGACTGCCATGGATACTGTGGAGTAAGGACATCTGGTCATCTACCGGCTGCAAGGGCATCCCCTGGTAAATGACCATTCACACCATTCGTGGAAGGATTGTTCATCTGACCCAGCAATCCACTTCTCATCTCTAAATCAGTTGGGTACAGTCTTCGTGGGTCTCCTGGAACCCAGGTCAGTGGGGCACACACAGCATTACTTGCACTAATCCTATGTGCATACTTAATTATTTCTTCAGAGGAAATAGCACCTTTTCTTGCTTTTTCTATTGACTTGAGTTTCTCTTTTGCTTGGTAAACAGTTGTTGCCAGTATTTGTTCGGCTTCCTTTAGCTGTTTCTGTAGTTGCTGAATATCACTGTCTCTCTTCTCTACTTCTTTTTCTAAAACTTGCATTTCATGATGGGTTTTTCCCTGATTAAGTGCCAATTTCATTAGTTCCTGAAATTCCCCATCTCAGTGAATTAACAACTCAAGGACCTGGTTTTCCTCCCCAGCCTGGGATAACTTTTGGTTTCTTGAAATTGCCAGCATTTCTATAAGTTCTCTCGACAAGACCTCCAGATCTTCAAGTGCAGACAACAGACTCCCGCGTACTGTTACTGCCTGCCGATGCCGAGCTGCCTCCCAGCCGTTCCTTCTCCTTCTTATCACTCGAAGAAGCTGCCATGCTTCCGGCAGACCCCAGAAATTTATTTTCTAACAGTGGTGGAGACTGGAAAGTTCAAATCAAGATGATTTCTCCCGAAGCCTCTGTCCTTGGTTTACAGATGGCCATCTTCGCCCTGTGGCCTCACAGACTTCCTTTCACGCTTGTCAGTGTCCTGTAACACTACCAGGCACTCAGGTTGGGGCATAGCCCAGTGACCCCCCCCTTAGCACAACATTCTCCTTAAAGAGCCAGCCTCCACATTCAGCACAGCCTGAGGTCCCAGGGGTTGGGACCTCCAGATGACATTTGGAGGGAGGGAGCTTAACTGAGACCTTAATGTCCTCTCTTTGCAATGTGAGCAACAACACACTGTGATTCTGCACCCTTGGGACACAGAGTCTGTCACTCACCTTTCTTGGGGAAGCTGAATTAGATCCACTACCCATCTATCCAATTCTAGTTAGATAAGAGGCAATGGGGATTATCCTTTGTATACAAAAAGAGATAAGAATTCCCATTAAACAACCCATTTTAATATTCACAAAGTAGTTGAGTGTATAAGACTATATTTATAGAGAACTCAACAGCAGTAACAGACTTGGGTGTGTGAGTCGTACAGATTGAGCCTGTCATATTGAAGCCAAAGTGCATGGCAGCAGGAAACAGAAAGAGTTAGGAAGACCTTCCAGGCCATGTCCTCAGTGACCCACCTCCACATATAGCTACAAACTCAGTGAACTGATCACACCCCTGTGACCCAATCATCTTCCGAGAGCCCCCCCATGAGCACATGAGGCTTTAGGGGGGCATCTAGGTATAAACCATAACACTCAGGAAATGTAATTTTTCAGCTCAGATTTGAAACAGGTGATTATTAAACAAACATACACCAATCTCATCACTGGGCACTAGATTTTTCCAAAATTATTTATTTAAAATATAATCATGTTCTTAAACCACATTTTACACTTTTTTATTAGCACTGTGATTTTCTGAATAAATATTCAAATAACAATCTCAACTGAATCCTACAAGTCACATTTCACTTCAGACCAAAAGGAATTATCACTTTTATTTTTGTTAAAACCGTAAATTTGAGATAGGTATAAAATTCACTAGGATTTATCAGTGCTCAGTGATGGACACATAGTGAGGCTTAGCGTGTGACTCACTGGCAGAGCGCTTGCCTCACAGGTATGAAGCCCTAGGTTCAGTCTCCAGCACTGCAAAAATAAATTATGGACCCACAGAGCATTGTCTTATAGCATTTTCTGGAAAAAGCCTTTGTTCTGTCTGCTTTCCATGTCATCTTCTGAAACATCTTCAGCCTCTGGTTCTTTCAGATTAAATTAAAGTGAGCTCACCAGGGTGGGCCTTAATTGGATATGCTGGTCACTATTAGAAGGGAGATTAGGACGCTGACAGGTACAGAGGGCTGACAGACAAGGGGCAGAGAAGACATCTATGGGCCAAGGAAGAAACCAATCCTGTAAACACCTTGACCTTGGACTGACTTCTAGCTTCCAGAACTGCAAAAAAAAAAAATTTCTGTTGTTTAGGTCACCCAGCACATGGTATATTGTTATGGGAGCCTTGCAACGGAATGCATTTAGAGACAGAATTGTTGGGATTGTCACTGCCACACAGAAAACAACCAGCCACAGCCCCAAGACCTTCTGTCCCTCGTGGTCTGGGGTTCTGTTGTTCTTGTGCATCACTGGCCATCAATAAATACCACCTGTCATTAGGCCTGTTTTTCCAGGCAAGAAGAGAAAAAGAAGCCAGAGGAGATGAGGAAAGGACTAGAAAAATGTCAGAGAAGCCAGAAAAGGTCCATGTCAGGGAAGCAAAGGAAGAAAGAATCTTGCGAAGACATCTTTAGAGATCTCAAGGAAGGAGGGCTACTTTATTTGATGATTACTACTGGCACACTGATTTACAGTGGGAGGGGCAGGGATTGCATGGAGGGAAGAAGTGCTGACCATGAACTTTAAATTCTAACCATATAGTTCCACTGCTTGAAATATTTTACCATAAGAATATATCCACATGCAAAGATTATTTTTAACTTACAATATTTAAAACTTCCAATTTTAAAGAAAGAAAGTCAAAATCTACTTTGGACCCTGTCTTAGTTACTTTTCCCATTGCTGAGATAAGATATCCAATGCCCAAAATTAAAGGAGGAAAGGCTTATTTTGGCTCACAGTTTATAGAAGTTTCACTTATAGTTGACTGACTCCAAGGCAGGGTGGCATTGCAGAGGGGAATCAAAGAGGAGAAACAGTCCATGGCAGGCAGGCAGAAAGCAGCAAAGCAGTGAAGCAGCAAGTGATGGGAGCAGCCCTCTTTCCATCCCTTATACTCCATCCAGGCCACCTGCCCTAAGGGGGGTAGCACTCACACCCAGGTTGAGGCATCCTTAATCCCAGCATCACACACCCTAAATCCAGCCACCTCCAAAAAAACCCCCTATGACTGCATGAGGCTTTGGGGAGACATCTAGACACAAGCCATAACAGGCCCTCCAACCCCACTTTGTGGAAGTACCTCTAAGAGTCTAATGCCTACCCCATACATTGCTGGGGAGTGCAAAATGACACCAACAGAAGAGCAATTGGACAAAAGTCATCAAAATTACAAATGCAGTGAGTTTCATGTCATTAGAACTTTGATTTGGGGGGTTTTTTTGTTGTTGTTTCTTGAGACAGACTCGTTTGTAGTTCAGGCTGGACTTCAACTCACTAAGTAGCAGAGGCTGGCCTCGAACTCGAGATGATCCTCCTGCCTCTGCCTCCCAAGTGCTAGGATCACAGGCATGGGGTGCCACCATACCCAGCTTAGAATTATTTTTTAAATTTCAAATGCATCAACTGTAGATACGCTCACACACATAAATGACACTATTTACCAAAGGATTGTCACTGCAACTGTATTTGTTACAAAATAAGTCTGGAAATCATCCAAGTGTCTTCCTGTAAAGCATAGTTAAATAAACTGTGCTGTAGCCACACAATGATTCTCATGCTACTGTTTAAAAAAAAAAAAAAAGGAATGAGGAAACTCTCCTTGTAGGAATATGAAAGATTTCCAAAGTAGATTGGATGGGAAAAAAAAGGTACAGAGCAGTCCTATGCTCCTGTTAGTAAGCAAGGAGGCAAAAGAATATGCCTGAGTATTTAATTTGTTTGTATTTACATAACAAAACTCTGGAGGCTGCACCACGCACACGGTCAGGGCAGTATTCCATCCGAGTAGAAGCAGAACAAACAGAATTGGTTATGTAGAGAGAAGGACACAGACAGGAACAGGGATGGGATTATGATCTCCTTAGATCCTTGGACAAATCTGAGCAAGTGTTACTATCCCCATTTTAGGAATGAAAATGAGGAAGTCGCTTGCCCCAGGCACCAGATTATACAGCAAGTGACCCGGGAGCTGGATCAGTCTCATTCTGCCTGACTCCACACTCCATGGTCTGCAGCTTTATAATCTAAAATAAATGGCATCAAAACGAGAATAACCAAAGTCATAGCCAAGCCTATTGTAAGGTGTTTATCAAATATAAGGAACTAGAAATTGGGAGACAGTTTTGATTCGGTGAGCTGGTTTTACTGGCAGTTTGTGTTTATTTGTTCCTTTGTTGGCTTCCTGGATTTTCAGATATCTTTTTTTGGAAGCAATATGTGGAGGCGGGGGTGGAAAGATCATCTACTTGATGTGCCACATACAGTTTCCCTCCTCGTGTAATTCTTTGTTGAGAAGTTTGAAGTTTGGAGTTGTTTAGCTCCAGGACATGTCCAAGTTAAGTGACGAGGTATAGGAGGAAAATAAAAGGTGAAGCTAGGTCCCTCCCTAGTTAAGGCTTCTGCTGTCCTGCTGCTGCTGTCTCCTGCACAGGAAGGACTTACTGCCTGAGCATAAACTGGGAAATCTGGAGTTTGTCCATCTGGGAGAAGCCTTGGGCTTCCAGTTAAACTGCACTTGTTCAACTTACTGGATGTTCTAGATCTTTTCTTGACTAATTGTGACCTCTATTCCCTGTCAGGAGGAAATCTCTTTTAAGCTAGAATTATTTCCTAAGTGGAAATTTCCAGGGTTTGAATAAGTACCTTTGCTCTGAGAGTCCAGATCTTAAAGTTCTTTAACTACTTTTTCATAGCTGTTACTACCTGATTGGTCCTTTAGGGGAGTTCCAAGGACAGTATTTGGATGATTAAAAAAATTTTTTTAAAAGGTGAATGCTAACAGGGGAAATCTCCAGAACCCATAATGGAAAGAGAGGAGGTCCCCTTAGATCAGTCCTACCCCTTTCTTTGGTGTTTTGTTTTGTTTTGGAGACAGGGTCTCACTATGCAGTTCAGGCTGGCCTTGAACTCACTATGTATCCCAGGCTGGTCTAAAACTCAACATGATCCTCCTGCCTCAGCCTTTTGAGTGCTGTGATGGCACCATACCCGGTCTAATCTCCTCCTTGATTCAGCTGTAAGGGGTTCTAGTTTGCTGCCATGTCAATTTGGGCCTAGGTTTGGGCCATAATCTTCAGAGACACAACCCTGAATGCCATAATTCAAAATTTGAAATCCCAGAAGGTAAGAATTCCTACGTCTAAAAATCCTGAAAGATCAAAATCCCAAAAATAATTCTAGAAAAACTAATTTTTAAAAATTCCTTAAAAAATATTTATTTATCTTCCTCCCAAGCCCTCCAGTCCTGGGATTGAACCCAGGGACTCACAAATGCTAGACAAGCTCTGTACTACTAAACTACATCCCCAGCCTTTTCTATTTTATTTGAGACAAGGCCTCAAACTTTTGATTCTCTTGCCTCAGTTTTTCAAGTAGCTAAGAGTACTGTTGTGCACCACCAATGCCAGGTTTATTTATATTTTTAGAAGAGGACTGGCCCAGGGATTTAGCTGAGTGGTGCCGCTGCCGCCTGCCTC
Source organism: Heterocephalus glaber (assembly GCF_053883595.1). Taxonomy (NCBI): domain Eukaryota; kingdom Metazoa; phylum Chordata; class Mammalia; order Rodentia; family Bathyergidae; genus Heterocephalus; species Heterocephalus glaber. The sequence goes on along the minus strand of NW_028258346.1, from coordinate 2,315,083 downwards.
ACAAGCAAAAGAGCCTGAGTTCAATCCACGGTACCAAAAAAAAGAGGATTATTTGAGACACATTAAAAACATGACAAAATACTTTGTAGGCCACTTTACATATTAAATAGGCAAAAATAACATATTTTTTGTAAGCATAAATATTCAGGCATACTAACAACTCTCACACAGTTATAACAGTGATGAGATAAACATGTAACACATGTCAATGTGGTTGTTAATTGTGTGCACTTGGCTTTATAATTATAGTTTCCTGAAATAGCATTCAGGATAAGCTAAGTCTCCTGATGAGATGATCAAACACCACACCGGGGGTCCAGAGGTATGGCTCAGTGGTTCAGCACTTGCCTGGCACATGTGAGGCCCTGGGTTCCATCCCCAGTGGTGAAAAGAAAAAAGAAAACAAATGGTTTTTTTTTAATTTTAAAAAAATGCAGTTTCCCAAGAAGCCAAGCCCAGAGGGCTCTGAACCAGGGAAGTGGATGATGTAACACTCAGTCTGAGGCTGAAAGCTTGAGGAGGAGGAAACTACCCGGATCCAGGGAGAGCCCACTTTGCCTTGGGCATTCGTCCTCCTGAGGCCTGGCCTGTGGATGGTGGCACCTCATGCTGAGGAGGGTCAGCCTCAGTTATTCATTCTGCCTAATATGAGGCAACCACTCTGCTACAACTGAAAACACACATCCCTTCCTCAGAGTCTGGCTTTCTATGCCTCTTATAAGGCTTTTTTATTTTTCCCACAATGGGAATTGTGGTTGGGGGGATTTTGGCTTTCGGGATTTTAATCTTTAAGGACTGTTTATTTGTTTTTTTAATTTTAGACTTTAGAGACTTTGGTCTTTCAGGATTTCAACATTCGGGATTATGATGTTAGGATTTCATCTTTTTTTTTTTTTTGGTACCAGGGATCGAACTCAGGTCCTTGTGCTTGCGCAGCAGGTGGCAAAACCACTGAGCTAAATCCCTGGCCCAGGATTTCATTTTTTGAGATTATGATCAGATTCCATTTGACTCAGCTATCCCCCTTCTAGGAATCTTCCTGAAAGAGTTAAAGTCATCACATCACAGGGACACATGCATATCCATGTTTACAGCAACACAATTCATAGCTAAATCTAGGGAATGGCCTATATGTCCATCAACAGATACATGTATAAAGAAAATGTGATATTTATACACAATGCAGTACTACTCTGCCATAAAGAGAGAAAACTTGAGACATTTGTGGATAAATAGATGCAACATGAGATCATGATATTAGGTGAAATCAGTCAGACACACAAGCTTAAATATCACATGGTTTTTCTTATGTGAAAAACTCTCTTATGTGAAGGAAGGGAGGAAGGAAAAGGGTATGAACAAAAAAGAATTGAAAGGAAAAAATAATGAAAATAGAGCTTTTGCAAATGGGAAGGGGATTATGGGTGGGAAGGAACAGGGAGGGAGGGGAAGGATAGGGGATGAAAAAAAAGAATTAAAATGTGTTCTGTACACATACCAACTCCCCATATAAATGTAATCATTATGTACTGCAAACATGTACTAAGAAAAAAAAAGAAAAAAGAGATTATGATTAGCATCATTTGGGTCCAGATGCACAAGTCTTCTCCCAGGGACTGATAGAATGCAGAAATAGAGAGTATTTGCTTCTCCTCAAAGCTAATAATTCCCATCCTTAGCACAGTGACTTAGAATGCCAGGACCACACAAAACCATTGTCTTAAGTCCAAGCCACCTTATGAATACTCTGCCCTTGTCTTGGTCCCTTAGTGCCCCCAGGGCATCTAGACCGGGCCAAGGGTGCCCTCTCCTGCTCATCACAACTGACAGAAGAGCCGCGCCACTGATGCACTCCTATAGAACAGAACTTCTCCTATGCAATCCTAAGGAAAAAAAAATAAGAACCATAGGGCTGGGGATTCAGCTCAGTGGTTCCGCCACCTGCCTTGAAAGCTAAGAGTCCCAAGTTCGATCCCCAGTACCAAAAAAAAAAAAGAATTATTGTGTTCTGCAACAGGTAGCCACTATCAGCCTCAAAGCCAGAAGCTAAGAGTGTTGGCTGGTGAAATGGTTTATTGGTTGGGTGAAAAGAGCCTCATCATTTTCATTCAGTGATTCTTACCTCATTAGTTTCACCATTCATTGATTCATTACTCACTCATTCATTTACATTTATTTAGCCAGACTTGGTACTAGGAACCGGGATTTCTTTTTTTTTTTTTTAAGAATTTCAAATCTTTATTTTAAAAAATTCCTTCATTACAAGCTTAAACTCTGAAGAAGCTCTCGCCCCCACACACAAAAATGTTCACAAATACAGACTGCAGAGGAAATTTAAAACGGTAATTTTAAAACAGGTAGAAAATGAAATCCATAGGTATCAGCCCATTCTCCAACAGGCAGGACGGTCCTCAGGAGCCACAGTTCCAGGGTCAGTGTGGCTGCCTCTCCCTCCTGAATTCACAGGTAAATTTCCATACTTAACCGGGAGGGAGAAATTGGATATGGTCCTGCAATATTGCTTACTGCCCCTTCTGGATGGGTCCCTGAGTTTTCGCTTCAAGTGACGTTGAGCTCTTCTTTCTGGCTGATTTTTTGGACTCATCACCATTATCATTTTACCTTTTTCGAATAATTTGATGTAAATGATCTTTGAATATAGCACGATATTGGTAAGAAACCCCAGACATCTGAATTTTCCGGTTCATAATTGATCGAACTTTCAATGAGAATATCCCATGACCGCACCATCTTCTAAACCATGAATGGACACAAAAATCATGAGGAGCACGACTAACACACCACTGATCTTCATCACCTCAGGTCTCCGTCCAGGGTACCACAGGAACAGGAAGTAAGGGAAACAGGAAAGGAACTGGGATTTCAAGAGAACAAAACAGAAGCAATCCCTGATTTCAAGTTTATAATCTAGCCACTGTTCTCTCCTGGCCATCGTAATGAACTGTATTTGTTTCTTGTACTTAATTATTTATTTACTGCAGTGCTGGGGATTGAACTCAAGGTCTTCACCTGAGCTACATCCCCAGCCCCTTACCTCTCTTTTTTGAGAGAAGGATCTCATTAAGTCACTAAATTGCCCAGGCTGGGCTTGAACTTGTGATCCTTCTGCCTCAGCCTCCCAGTGCACTGGGATTATGGGTATGAGCCACCCACCCAGCTCCAAGGTCATGAAATTTTAAACTGCTCCTCTTCTTACTTTGATTCATAGATTTCAGAGCTATAAGTAAGCAGCTCTATATCTCAGGTCCATAGAAATGTTGTCACTGGGAAAATCTTTTAGTATATCAGCCTTTAATTTAACGAAAATAGCAGAGAATAAGAACAGTTATCACTCTATAGTTTGAAATGGTTTTCTTATTTGTGAAAATCTCTAAGTTATTTGAGGCTAGGTAGAAATTACGTTCATTTTTATTTTAAAGACAGAATCTCACTGGCTAGTCCAGTCTGGCCTTGAATGCACTATGTAGCCCAGGCTGGCCTTGAACTTGCAGTGATCCTCCTGCCTCGGCCTCCCAAGTGCTGGGATTATAGGAATGTGCCACTACATCTGGCTCGTTTTTTTTCTTTTTTTAATGTCAGTTGCTTTTTGTTTTATGCAGTACTGGAGATTAAACTCACAACTGAGATATATCCCTAGCCATTTTTTTTTTTTGGTACCAAGATTGAACTCAGGACCTTGCACTAAATCTCCAGCCCCTCTAGCCCTTTCTTATTTTTCATTTTTATTTTGAGATAGGGTCTTGCTAAGTTGCCCAGGCTGGGCTCAAACTTGCAATCCTCCTGCTTTGGCCCCCCAGAGTATTGGAATGACAGGCACGGACCATCATGTCCAGCTTTAATATCAGTTTTACCAAGATATAATTCACATCACACAATTTACCTATTTAAAGTATAATAAAGCTGGAAGTGTAGCTCAGTGGAACAGTGCCTGCCTAGCATGCCCAAGCATGCCCTGGGTTTGATCCACAATACCATAAAAAAATAAATAACAAAAAGAAATAAATACCAGGCAATGATTTTTAGTATATTAATATTTTTGAATACAACGATCACCACAATTTTAGAACATTTTCATTACCCCAGACATAAATCTTATACTCATTAGCTAATCTACTATCTGTCTTTATAGATTTAGCTATTCCATACCTTTCATATAGATGGACTCATACAGTATATGGTCCTTTGTATCTGGCTTCTTTCACTTAGCACAGTGGCTTGAATTCACCTATGTTGTAGTAGGTGTCAGCACTCCATTCCTCTCATGACTGGATAACGCTCCACTGTGTGACTCTATTGCCCCAGCAGATAGTGTCCTTCATTATACAAGTGAAGAAACTAAAGCAAATTAATGCTTGGGTTGGGGCCATTCAAAATTAGATCTTCTGGTTCTCAGTTCAGTGCTTATTCCATTAAATACATAATTCCCATAATTTTAAAGTACATATTCATTTCTGCTTTTAAGACACATCTGCCTCAGAAATTCTGCAATAGAGAATGAAACTAAGAAATGCAAATGCAATGCAGATTAGGCTGCTTTCCCATGATTTGCTATTGCTGTTTGAGTTTTTCCCACTTTCGAGGGAATAAAAATCATTTCAGGGTGAAAAATAACAATGAAAAATGATTATTTGCAGAACATGGCTCTCACTCTTCCCTATCCCTTCTCTGATTCTGTGTCTCTCTTTTATTCTCTCTAAACAACCAAGGATCACTTGAAGGGGCCTGTGTCACCTGAGGGAGACACAGAAAATGAGTTACTGATTATAAAAGTAGTACATCAGCAGTCACAGCCATCTCAGTTCCGCAATCCACAGGCTGTGTGAAAATGTTATGAAATTCACCCTAATTACTCTTATCTCCCTACTAGTTCATACACTTAGAGGAGGCCCATGGGCATGGGCGGGGTGGCCTAATGGAGGCTGTAATAGTAAGATAATAAAACTGATAAATTAACTCATGCATTGAAATTAAACACCAGCCTAGGAAGCCAGGTGAAAAGAAGGAGGTCAATGTAAACAAGAAAAATTGTCAGAATTTATGCAAAATATTACATCGAGGTTGTATCCTCAGTGAGTTTTTTGCAGGTCATCTCTCACTTCCTCTTTTGTTTCCAGCTTGCCTCTCTTCTTCAGGACTGCAGTTACCTGACTGGCCTAGAACCGCACAGATCTACCATCCAGGACTGTCCCTGTCAGTAGTGGCTCCTCCTCCTGAGTGTATTTAAGTGAGCTAAGATGTAGTTCTAACCATATTCGGCTTCCAATGCCTCAGAGTGGCTGCCCCTGCTCTACTGTAATGCCCTGGAGTAGCTGGAGTATACTGAGTCACGCAGAGGAGGACTTGTGGGCAGTGGAGCTCCTGGAGGGGAAGGAGCTCCGAGGAAGGGAGAGAAGGCTGTGTGTGTGTGTGTGTGTGTGTGTGTGTGTGCACTCGCAGCATAATTTCTGAAGGGACTAGAAGCAAGACATCAAGGCCTACTAATAAAAGAGCAGGGAGAACTGCACCCCTGATTTAGGAGGGATGGCTAACCAAAGGGACCTTTAAGGGTGAACAAACCACAATGTCAATAAAAGTTGCAGAATAACACATAAGGACAGAATAAGCCCATCAGTTTAAAATGTTAAAGCTGGGTCTCCAGGGAGGTATCCACGTTTAGAAAAACCATAAAGACGTGGCAATGATAAGTACCAAGTCCTGGAGAGTAGTTACCTCCGAGTGACACACACATGCAAATTTAATGATACTAAAGTTATGTTTCTGAAGCTGAGTGGTGGATATACCAGAGTTAGCATCAGACATTCATAATGGTCCACTTTTGTTTTAATTTCAAAGCTTTAGTGACAATGATGTGGACACTAATCGATACAACTCACATACACAAGAGTTCTTGAACAGCCTTCATTTTTTTTGGAGGGGGTCAGTGCTGAGGGTTGAGCCCAGGACCTCTCTCATGCTAAGCACAAACAATACCACTAAACTACACCCCTAAACTCTCATTTTAAAAAATATATGTACATTGTGGTCAAATATAAGTAACATAAAATTTACCATTTGAACCACAGTTCTCTTTTTTTTTTTTTTTTTTTGGTACCGGGGATCAAACTCGGGACCTTGAGCTTGGGAGGCAGGTGGCAGAACCACTGAGCTAAATCCCAGATCCTAACTGCTGCTCTCTTAATGCTTAACAGGTGAAATGGGGAATGTATCAGTGTGGCATTGAAATCAAATTGGTTCATATGCAATTTTTCCATCAGTGTTTTGAAATGATCAGAATGAGCTTCCTCACACAGAAAGCCTTCCTTATCTTTGAGGACCCTAAGGAAAAAGCTGGAAACCCCACAGAAGTGCCCACCTTTGGTGGACACTGTTTTAGTGGCTCTAAGAACCTCTACAGGCATCTGGGAAAGTTAACAGCATAAATAAGAAATTACAAAGACAGTTTTCTATATGTTTAAATAAAGTGGTTTAAGGGATCTCCCTCTAAACCATACTTTAATTTTGGGAAGTGATCTCCATTGGAAGGAGATGGTCCTCAAGCACTTTCCTGTTTAAGGAAAAACCAGGTGTGCCAGGATGGGAGGCTGCTAAGGACAGTGTGGCTACAACAGCCAAGAGAGGGTGACTGTGCCAGGAGATTTATTAGGACAGCTGTTTTTCTATCAGGGCTCTGCTTACAGACTTCTTAAGATCTGAAGTGATTTTCTCCTAGCTCTATTTTCCCCAAGTGCTGGATTAAAGACTTCTGGAGAGTTGGTTGCCTCAGGAGGTGAATTAATCCACCGATGGTCACAGCTGAATGTGCTGAGTTGACCAGGGATTAGGCCAATCAGAGTGGCTTTAAAAATAAGGAAAATGTATCACTTTACATGACATGCAGCTCCAAGTATGGGTGGCACATGTAGAGTGGCATAACATATCATCAAGGACTAACACCCTCTGCACCTTCTCCCCTGCCATCCCTCAGTGCGTAGGCTTTCATGGTCATGGAGTGGTCACCAGCGCCTCAGAGCTCCTGTCACACAACTGTGTTGGAAGGAAAAGGAAGTTTTTCCTTTAAGACTTTTCTCATGAGGGAGAAAATCCTTCCAGAAGTCCTCCTGTAGATTTCCCTTCAGGTACCTCTGGCCACAGTTGGGTCACGTGGGTATGCCCTCATTATAAGGGGCCATAAATGAGTATCTGGCATTTCCAGCCTTCAGTGAAGGAGACAGCTGTACCATAAGGAAAACTTGGGAATGGCTCTTGCACTGGCTCCCAGCACTATGTCACCTGAGGCAACAAACAGGTAACCAGACAGGTCGGTCTACCAACAGAACCTGTGCCTGTAACCTCTGCTCCATGATGTCACCTGAAGGATTCATCTGCTCCTAAACTGCCTTTTTCTCACAAACACCATTATAAAACCACACCCCAAACTCACCCTGTACCTTCCCTCCTCCCATCTTCGTACTTGGCCTGGGATTCTGTCCCCTTCTACGTTGCTTTTATACACAAAATACACACTCAAAGATGCCACTTTACCAGCAGAACCTTCCACAGAATTGTGGTCCAACTTTGCACAAGAGGCCTCTGCTGGGCTCAACACATGTAGTGAACTGAAACTGTTTTATCCTCTGAGCTGCAGAAAGAAATGTATTGGAAAACAAATTTCTCTTCACATACCAGAGTGGTGAGGGGAGGGGTGTTGAGTGAAGGGATATTGAACAACAGTGTTACCAAAAAATGTCAACATTATTTGTTTATACAGTGTTCTCATTATTAAAAACAAAAAAATTCCTCTCCAAATCATATAAATAAGGAATTTACTTAAAAGTAGTTCTTTTCCCCCTCCCAAATTACTTGCATGACTGTTTTAATGCTCACGTTCTTTAACTGTTAAGCACTGGTCTCTATGGAATTTTAAGCTACTTCTCAAAATGGTAATAATTGTTGGATCTAAGTGATGGGCCCTTAGGGATTCATTATGCTACTCCCCTTTGATGTACATTTAATAACATTAAAAATGAGTGGGATATGGCTTCTCCTTTCCAATTCTGCATTTAAGTGTGCAAGTCACCACTCTGTCCCAAGACCAGGTAAAAAGTTGAGCAGGCTAAAAAATGAACCTCTTCTTGGATCTATGAGAGAAGTGAAGACTGAGGGCAAACCGCTGCCCCCAAGATGGGAGAGGCTGAAGGCTACAGGGAGTCATGGCGCCCAGAGCAGCAGAGACTCATAGGTGAAAACTATGGCGGGAACAAGGGTGGATCAGGAACCTGACCTGAAGGTGACAGATTGCTGGAGGCTCAGTGTGGACACAACAGAGTTAAAAGCTAGAGGGACCCAGTCATGTGGGAGGATCCCACACTTCTGTGAGTTTTGCTTCTAGGGGCTCAACCGAATTCTCACAGGAAATACTGGAGAAAAATCCCCATACACATCCCTCAAAAGACAGAAAAAGAACCATTTTGAAATATTCCAGAGCACTCTATTCTCCTTAACAAGGTCTACCCTTGGAGAAACCAGTGCCCAGTCTGCTGAGACATTACCAGAGCCTGACTGAGCTGGGTAATGGGAATTACCAACTCCAGGCTACTTCAGCAATCTTGTCCCTCCTCAGAGAGGCAGAAGAAACTGACCACACATACAATGTTCACAGCCCAGAGGCCCAGGCTCCCTAAATGCTGGGGCCTAGCCACTTCGTCACAGAACATTTCCCCTTCACAGCACCTTGCTGCCACATTACTAAAGGCTTATGCATAGCAGTTCTTTTACCTCCTCCAGCTCTCAAGAAAAAATTACAAGACATACAAAATAACAAAACATAGCAGCTGGGCAGCATGAGGTGATATTTTCATGGAGCAAGGTAGGTTGATGGAACAAAAGGGAGAGGTACACGTGACTGTGGAATAGGGGTAGATAAGGAATCCAAATGTTAGTTCTCTCAAGAAAGGACTGGATAAAAGACAATACACTTTTTTTTCTTCTCCATAATCAGAGTTTATTAATTATTTTGGTTATAAGTTTCTAAAAACCCAACTTGACCTGGCTTAAGAAATATTGGTTCAAAGAGCTAAAAATATGTATGAGCAGCCCTGGACTCACTATGGCCAATTTAAGGCACTAGCAATTTGGTCCCTTCTGTGTGCTGCTTAATTCTTGGGCTCCACAGGGAAGCAAAATGGGTATAGCCACCGCAGCTATTTCAAGTTCAACTACATCAAGGTTCAAGTTTAACACACAAAAAAAGAGCTGCTTTGTGGTGGCTTAGTTTAACTGGCCTCAATTATTTGCTCACATCTGAGCCGACCAGAGGACAAGGAGAATGTGATCTGCCGAGGGTGCAGCCCAGGTACTGGGCCCTTCTCTGGAGCACAGCGGAGCCCCACACTGCACGGGCTGATGAGGACTGGACAGCCAACCAAGGAGGAATAGGGATGGAAGTAAGCAGAGGTCCACGAAACTTCATGCCTGATTCATGCCTGATCCACTGAAGTACAGTGGACAGTGTTGCTTTTCTTCTAACCGTAACCAACTCTGGTCACACGTTCCTCAGGAGCCACCCAGTCAGCCCCTTCAAACCTAGTATCTCCTGCACACCATGGCTTACAGTGGCGGATTCCGCTGTTGACAAAACTCAGTTCATATCTGTGTTCTGTTCCCCACTCAGCATAAAATGAGAAAAATGAGAATATGGTCTTCTAGAAATATATATAAAATATATAAAAATATGTGAAAAACAAGATTTTTATCCACATTCTTATCACATAAGCATAATTACTGTTTCTTATGTATCTCCTTAATCTGTCTCCTATGATATGGGTCTTCTTTTTGTTTTTGTTTTCCTTGGAGTACTGGGGATTGAAGGCAGGGCCTTCACACTGAGTTACATCTCTAACCCTTTTTTAAATTTTATTTTTTTCAAATTTAAAATTCATTCATTCTTTTTTTTTTTCTTGAGACAGGGTCTTGCCATGTAGCCCAGGCTGGCCTCGAACTCATGGCGATCCTCCTATCTCAGCTTTGGAGTGCTGGGATGACAGGTGGGCACCACCACACTCATGCCACTCTTGAATAGAGGGAGGTGTGGATCTCCAAACACGGAGCAGAATCCTTCAGGGAAGCAAGGGGATGGCCAGCCACAGATAGCTGAGGCGCCTCATCTTGTAGCCTCCACTGGGACCTGGTGCAGCCGGGCCACGGGAGCCCAATGTGCAGGCACAGGTGTAGAAATGCCTCCTGGAAAGGCTCCCACCATCAAAAAGAATCAAAAATGTCAACAAAAGGAGGAACTTGCACCTGGGAAAACAGAGTTAACAGAACAATAAGGACTTGGAAAGCAGCACTGTTAGAGCCTCAGAGAGGACAGTCCTTGGTCTCAGCTGCACTCTGGGGTCACCTGGCAGCTGAAGTCAGAAAGAAACAGTGTTTTTCTCTGATGTACTCAGCACTCCTGGGAGAAACCATGCCGGGACCTTCCCAACCATCCAGTTCTGCAGACACCTGCTGGGTGTCCTGCAATTCACTCCTGACCCAGCCTGGAGGCAGCACCCACCTCAGGTAAGAGCCCAGTCCTGTGGCACTGCCCCCATTTCTGACGCCAGTCCCCAGGTTCCCAAACTTCCTTCTAACTGGCTGCAAATGAGGGTTCCCTCATAGCCTCCTCAGATTCAGTAATCTACTGTCACTCACAGAACTCAGCGAAATGCTTCTGATTACTAGCTTTTTATAAATGGTATCATACAGGATACACATGAACAGTCGGGCGAGAGGATACTGAGGGCAAGGTGCAAAGCAGCCCAAGGACAGAAGCTTCTGTCCCCATGGAGCTGGGATGCACCACCCTCCTGGCACACAGACTCTGTAGCTCAGGGATTTTTCTGGAGGATTCATCACACAAACAGGGATTGTGGACTCGTGTCCAGTTCTGCTCCCCTCCCTGGAAGATGGAAACTGAGCCTGCAAGTTCTAAACTTCTAACAATGGTCTGATCTTTCCGGCGCCCAGCCTCCATCCCGGAGTCCATCAAGAGTTACTTCATTACAAAGTTGGGTGTGGTGGCGCACACCTGTGATTCCAGCACTCAGGAGGCTGAGGCTGGAAGATCACGGCAAGTTCAAGTCCAGCCTGAACTACATAGTGAAACCCTATTCGGTACCACAAAAGGTGCCCCTGTCTGTCACCCAGAAAATCCCCAGGGATTTAGGAGCCCTGTGTCAGGCTCTGAATTCAAAGAGACACCATCATACAAGATGCTCCTATTACCCCTTCTACTGGGGCAAGTACAAGGGTTTTAGGAGCTCTGGGTCAGGAACTGGAGAGGAAAAGCACATAGATATTTCTTAGTATGTCACAATGTCACAGAGCTTTGAAAAGTCTAAGGGTCTAGAGGTGTAACTCAGTGGTAGAGCACTGGGCTAGTAGGCACCAAGCCTTGGGTTGGACCCTAGCAACACACACACACACACACACACACACACACACACATCTATTGCCCATTATTCCTACAGAAGAGACTTTACAATTAATCCAGAATTTCCTAGGATGGGACCCATGTGAGTGTCATTATTTATTTATTTACTTATTCATTATCATGGAAAGAAACACATAACATAAAACATAGCATCTTAACCATTGTAATTGTACAGTGCATAATGTTAAGTATACCCACATTCTTCTGAAGCAATCTCTATAACTTGTTCACTTGCACACTTGAAACTCTATGCCCATTAAACAACTGCTTCCCCTTTCCTTCCTCCCCAGTCCCCAGTATCCATCGCTCTCCAAACATCAGCAGTTTGGTTTTTTTTTTGGTACCGGGGATTGAACTCAGGTCCTTGCGCTTGCACAGCAGGCGACAAAACCACTGAGCTAAATCCCTGGCCCTAAACATCAGCATTTTTAACTTCTCAGGTGATTCCAGTGTCTGTGGAGCTAAGGTCAATTTCTGGTGCTCAGGAAACTAAAGTAGGGACTCACAGCTCTGGAATGAGGGCATCAGCAGCAGTAAAAAACAGCATGTGATCATCAGAAAGAATCAGCTGACAATACTGAAAGTAAAACACATGTAACTGTTGTCAGGGAAGAAAATCAGCATTAGTGGGTGTCCGGCTGGACTTGACCTTGAAGGGGGTACCTTTTGGTGCCTCACCTCCCAGCATTCACTCAGCCTCTTTCCTTCCCATCTGCCTTCCCACCCTCTCTTGCTCCAGTCTCAGTCCTGAACCTGTCAGTGTAGTTAGAAACCATGACAACAACAGTGGAGCAAGCAAGACCAATAAAGAAGTTTCTGGGTACCCACCAATTGCAGGTCCCTGATACTTGCTAATGTGCTCTCTGGCTGCTCTGGCCAGCCTCTGCCTGAGCCTTGGAGGGATTCAAACTCAGGGGCTGCAAGGGGTGCCCCAAACCTCCAGTGAGAGTATAGGTGGCAAGGCCTTTAATGAAAGAATAGTTAGGGAGACATCTTGTTGCTCCTTCATTCTCTTTTCTCCTCACACCTCCCTCCTAGGAAGACCAAACATGTTAAAATGAGAAATGAGGACAGATTTAAAGGGAAAAACTGACTCGGAAAGCCACCTGCTGGGTATGAGTGAAAGGGGACCCTGAATCCCATCCATACCTACTCCTGTCTCTACCCGGCCACAGGAGGTACAGGGAAGGCAGAGAAAGACTTGCTCTGTCCTCGGCAAAACTAAGCATTTGCATGACACAGCTGAGGCTGGCTAACAAACACATGACTCAGTGCAAGCTATGTGTCAGCTTCCATTGCTGTGACAACACACCTAACAATAACAAGTACAGGGAGGAAAAGTTATTTTGGCTTATGGACTCAGAGGTTTCAGTCCATAGCCTGCCAGCTCCAGTGCTTTAGGCTTGTAGTGACATAGAAATGTCATGGAGAGTGCGGCAAGGGAAGGCTGCTCACCTCATGGTGTCCAGGAAGCGGAGAGAAAGGGAAAGGGCCAGAGAGGAAGTGGCCAGGGACAAGATGTAGTCCCCAAGGTCACACTCTTAGGACCCACATCCTCTAACTAGACCCCACCTCCTCACAGCCCGTTCATCTGTGACCTCAGCAGTGGGTTAAGTTATTGCCTTCAAATCCAGGTGTCTGTGAATCCAATCAAGTTGACAAGATTAATTGTCACACAAGTTGTCCTAAGTGGCTGTGTTGATTAGATGGGGAAAGGTAGCAGTGGGAAGCTGGCATTTTGGAGCCACAAAGACCTGGTTTTCACTCCTTGGGCTGCCACTTGCTTTTTCATTTTGGGTCCAGAATGCCTTGGTTTGAATCTCAGATCAATACTTGAGGCAAATGTCCTCAGCGCTGAGGGACACAGTGTCCTCTTTTGGAATACCACCCACCTTCCAATGTAGGGATGCAGATTAAACTGGGTAATGGAAAGCTCTTATCACGGAGCTGGTAGCCAACAGATAGCCAGTCTGTCTGCCCACCTTCCCGAAGGAATTAACTATGACACCTAAGTCTTTACTACTGACCACAAGGCAGAGTTGAGCAAACTGAGAGCTGAAACACACAGGTTGTATCTGTTACACACCTGAAACTATGCATATACTCTTTCTATGCACACATAATTCACATACTTAGAATACTCCATTGATATCTACTTTTTTTTCTTTTCTTTCCTTTTCTGTGTGTATGTGTGTGAGTGTGTGTATGTGTGGTTACTGGAGATTGAACCCCAGGCCTTGCACATTTTACACAAGTGCTCTTCCACTAAGCTACATCCTCAGAGCTTTTATTTATTTATATTTTATTTTGAGTCAGGGTCTCACTAAGTTGCCCAGGCTGGCCTCCAACTTGCAATCCTCCTGCTTCAGCCTCCCAATTAGCTACCATTATAGGCATGTGCCACTATACCCAGCTTGTTAAGGCCTATTTTTAGAACTTGAAAAACATCTGAATTTATACTTTCTTCAGATTTTTTATGTACAGTGGATTTAATTTGGCCTACGACAAAGACAGTGAATTTCATTCTGGGGGCTGCTAGCACTTTCAATCTACAAGACTACCTCCAGAAGACAGCTCTATCTACAAGCAGACTTGCACCTGTGGATCTGGGCTGGACTTGGCTGATAACCTATCAATCTAGATGAGACACCTCTGTGGAACTGCATCAGACATTCCTGGCATTAACTTTTTAATTTATACTTTTTTATTTTTGAAATAATTACATTGATAAGAAATAATGCAGAGAAACCTCATGTGCCCTTTATCAGTTTGCCCCAGTGGTGAGAGCTTACAAAACCATAAAGCTCAATATCACAACTGGAATATTGATATCGAGACAGTCAAGACAATCAAGATAATGCAAATTTCCATTACCACAAGGATTGCTCGTGTTGCCCTTTTATACCACCACCACCCCCGCACGGTCCTCATACAAACCTCCATGGTATAGGTCCATTACTGGACTTGGGCACCCCATACAATCATGAGACACAGTAAACACAAAATGTACAAGGGTGATCAAAAATTCTGGTGCATATTTAAGAATTTATTGGAGTAAAAAGCCACACATCACCATCCCATCATTCTCACCACTTTCTGAAGCAGTTCTGCAGGTCCTCTGCTGTATGCTGTAGATTTGCTTACATGAAGACCACCACAAATACATGAGGAATATGTTGTGCTACACTGTCACTAGGCAATGAGAATTCTTCAGCCCTGTAGTTGTGTCATTGACAAAATGCCATTCTGTGGCACATGACTATAGGTTGACCTATACATCAAGGACTCTAGAGATGTAAGATGTGTTTCTATGCTGTCTCCACCCCAGAAAAGCCTGAAAACAGAGGCAATCCCACTAGCCTGATCCTGACTCCACACCAGGCACCCCCAAGCCAGCCTTTCCCAGAGAGATGGGCGGGGTGGTGACTCTTAAGATGCAAGGAGTTTTGAGCCATGCACAGTTTCTAGTGTTCTAAGCAAAAGCCTGCCAAACCTCTTCTAGCACAAAGTTAAAGAACAAATGTTGTTTGGGAGTATCAGTTTCATCTTATAATTCCATTAGCTACACCTTGACTTCCATTGTTTTAAAGCCAGGACCACCTCAACTCCAGTACTAAGGTCTCCGAGAACTCAGGTGACAGCACAGTCCACCTCTCAGTTCCCTAGCAGCCTCTGACTCAGGCACAGACCTGGGCAGGGCCTCTGAAGGCCCAACTGTGTGCTGATTACCTGGCAGCCGGGCTCGTTTGTCCTGTGATATTTTTGAATTCTAGTTATATTTATATCTCTTGACACTTTTTTATTTACTCCCGAAGAATTGTTTTTCAAATTTTCATTAGAGGCCAACTCCTCAAAGGCAGAACTTTCTGAGTTATCTTTGAACCCCTAGGCTTAGCTTAGAGAAGTGGCACAGAACTCAGTAAGGTGTGCTTTGAGGAAGAATAGCCCTAAGGGGACTTTTTCTGTACATATTTTTCCCACAAGCAAGAAGATAAGGTATGGTATGCAATTTAAAATTCTGCCGTTTTTCCCCAGCTAACATGATACAGTCATTTTCCTGTGTTAACACAAGTTCTTCCCAAATATGTGCTATGTTGTTTTATTTTCTATTATATGAATATGCCAGTTTTCTAAGCTAGTCTCTCGGTGTAAAGCATTTGGATTATTTTCTACTATTAATTATTTTAAATAGAATCATGGCCAATTCCTTCATCTGTATTTTGGCTTAGTTTCTTAGGATTCCATGAACTGGAATTATGGGTTAAATAATATAAATAGCCTTTTTGCTCATTTGATAGTTGAAAACAGATCATCTTGTGGTTTTAATCTGTATTTCTTTCCTTGCTAATGATGCCAAAGATTTTTTCTTTATCTTTGTTTACTAGTTGTATTTCCTTCTTTGTGAACTGACTGTTCATGTCCTTTGTCAATTTCCCATTAGAGTCCCAGTATTTTTCCTAACAATTTGATAAGTTTTTTCCATTGTAAAGATCCCAACCCATGTCATATTTAATGAAAACAATTACCCTGTTGTGGTGGTCTGGGTTTGAATGTTATAGTCTTTGTTGATATAAACATTTTCTAATTTTTTATCACTCAATGTTTTACTTTTCATTGTTTCTAACTTCAAGATTTTTGAAAGAGAGGCCCATTCCCACCAGGTCTCCTTTTTCACTCCACTCCCTCCAAAATTCACTATTGTCTGGGTGCTGACTCTGACTCTTTGCAAGCTGCCCTCCACAAAACTATATTCTAGTCAGTGGAGAAAAATAATTAACAGACAGATAGATAATATGCCAGGTGGCAATAGACACCATGAAGAAAAAGAAAGTAGAGTAAGGAAAGCCCTTTTTCATACAGTGACACTGGAGTAAAGTCTGAAGGAGTTGAGGCAGTGAGCAGTCCAACTAGATGGAAGAGCAGATGTGAACTCCCTGGGGTATGAGCATGCTTGGTGTCTTCTAAAAAATTTTTTTGATACTGGGAGTAGAACCCAAGGCCTTTGCATGGAACTACATCCCCAGCCCTTTTATTGAGACAGGGTGTCTTATTTACTTTCTTATCTCTGAGACACAATACCCAACAGCCACAACTCTAGGGAGGAAAGATCTATTTTGACTCACAGTTTGCAGAGGCTTCAGATCATAGTCGACTGGCTCCAAGGCTGGGCAGCATGGCAGAGGAGAAACAACTCATGGCCTGGCAGCAGATAGCAGAGAAAGATCAAGGGAGGAGGGAAGGAGACAGGCTCTTCCAGGCCATGCCCCCAGGAAACCCACCTCCTACAACCACGCTTCACCTCCCAACCTCACATTTAGCTCTAAACTTATCTGTGAACTAATTCACTGAGAAGTATCACACCAACCTCCATGATCCAATCACCTCCCCAAAGCCCATCCTATGAATCAATGAGGCTTTAGGAGAAAAGCTAGACATAAATCATAACACAGGGTCTTGCTAAGTCGCCCTGGCTGGGATCCAGTTTGCAATGCCCCCACCTCTGAACCTCCTAGAGTACTGGGATTACAGGCATTCACCACCATGCCCAGATGCTTGCTGTCTTTATCTTTAATGAATCACACCACCAATGTGGGTAGAACTAAGTGAGCAAGGAAAGAGATTAAATCAAAGAAGTTGGGTGTGATCATGTAGATCACACAGAGATAGAAGAAATAGTAACGATCTTACTGGAAAGCTCTCAGTAGTGTGACATGATCTCCCTTACCTTTTTGGGGGCGGGGGGGCAGTACAGGGAATTGAACCCAGGCTCTCAACACTGAGCTACATCCCCAGCCCTTTTAAAAATTCTTTTTCTTAAGTGCAAGGACCCGAGTTCGATCCCTGATACCAAAAAAAAAAAGATTCTTTTTCTTGAGACAGGGCCTTGCTAAATTACCCAGGTAAGACTCGAATTTGTCATCCTCCTGCCTCAGCCTTCCGGAGTGTTGGGATTGTAGACATGAGTCACCATGCCTGGCAAGGATCTGCCTTACTTTTAAAAGATCATGGTGTGGGAAGTACATGGCCCAAGGGCCAAGAAGAAAGGCAGGAAGGCTAGCTGTGATTCTACTGCTACGGCAGATGAGAAATAGCAGAGACTTGGATTGGGTGAAATCAGTGGGAGTGAGGAGGATTGGATTCTACATATATTTGGCAGGATTTGCTGGTAGACTGGATTTAGTGTATGGCAAGTAGGCACTCTCAAAGTAGTTTCCCATGATCCCCACTTCCTGGTATTCATGCCTTGAGTGAGGGCTTGACTTAGTGGTATGCCTCAAAACACTCAGAATATGGCAAAAGTGGTGGATGTCATTTCTGAGATTGTATTACAGAAAGACTGAATGCTCCTTCCTGTTCCCTCCTTGGCCCACTGAAGAGATCATATTGCAATGAACTGATGTCTTTGCCAACAGCCATGTGAGTGAGGTGGGGGCCAGATGCTTCCCAATTGGCCTTGAGATGACTTCAGCCCCAACAGATTCTCCAACTGCAGCCTTATGAGAGACGCCGAGTCAGAGGCACCTGTCTAAGCCACACAGAGTCCTGACCCACAGAACTGTGCAACAGTGTTTGATGTTTTAAGCCTCTGAGTTTGAGGATAATTTGTTATACAGCAAGATTCTTGTTTGGTTTATTTTGCATTGTCTCCAGCACCTAGAAAAGTGCTTCACACACAGTGGGTACTCAGGAATATTTTTGATTGAATGAATGAATTTCAGGAATTTTGTTATCGAGATGGCCTGGTCCATGTGGCATGCATACTCGAGTCCTGGAGCAGCTTCAGCTGCTTTATTACCATTTTGAAGCCAGCCTGCACACAAGGCCAAGAGAGGGAGGGCCAAGAAAACAGCAAAGTTGTAAACCCAGAGTCCCAGTAAACATATCCTACCTTTTGATTTTGATCAAATTTCTTTTGATTACTTGAGCAAAGTTTTAAATAGTTTGAGCTGAATTTTCATTAACTTGAAACAAAAAGCATCGTAAGTATATAGTTTTTATAAAATTATTCTCTCTCCCCTCACTTTTTTTTTTAGACAGGGTTTTGCTCTGTAGCCCAGGGTGGCCTTGAACTTGTAATCTTCTTGTCTCCTTTTTTTTTTTCTTTTCTATACTGGGGATCCAACTCAGGACCTTGCACTTGCCAGCCAGGCGCAGCAACACCGAGCTACATCCCTGGCCCTCCTTCTGCCTCCTAAATGCTGGGATTATAGGCATGAGCCACCATGCATGGCTTGTCTCTCTTTCTTGACTCTTTCTGCAAATATTCTGTAGCTTTGTTTCTTCTGCCTACCTCTTTATACAGTTTTCAGGGGCTGCCAAGTTTCCATTCTCTTCCTTCCCTATCAGGAGAACCTGGTTTAGTTGGCAGAGTAAAGAGCCACATTTCCAGCCCCGTTGAAGATGGTTCTAAGTTCTGGCCAGTGTAAGCATAAGTTTTACAGTAGGGTCTTGTGGAAAGAAGCCAAGCAGTCTCACTTGGCTGGCAGATTCCTTCTTCCTTTGACATCTTCTTCCTTCCAGCTGCCTGCAATAGGATGGAAGGCCCTCCAAAGGACATTTTGAGAAATGGACCAAATTTGAAGATGAAACTGAGTGTGACAGAAAAAAAAGAGGGAGCCTGGGTCTGTAATGAAGCCGAATACTGTGCATGAAAACTCCTCCTCCCAACTTCATGATAAGAGAAAAAACAATCCTGGCCTTGTTCCTTGCCTTTTCTGTGATGTGCAGCTTCACAAGACTTAACTGTCATCACTCTCAAACGTGAAGCTCCCAGCGTGTGTCCTTTTCTCCTCTTTGTATGCCAGATCCTTTCCCCAAGCAATCTCATCTGCTCCCATGATACAGGAAGCATCTATACAATAAGGACTCCCAACCTGATGCCTGCAACTCCTCCTGTCTCCCAAGTTCCAGGCTCAAGTCCTGAGTGGCCTTTAAATGTCCCAAATGCTGAGGAGTATGAGGCCAAGCATGGGTTGTGAAACCACATAGACAGTTTCCAATCTAACATCATTACTCTCTGGGTAACTGTGGGTTAGCAACAATGTCCCTGGACCTGTTTTGTTATCTGTGAAATAGACTAACAATACTACTTCATACTGTTTTACAAGGTTTGTTGTTGTTGTTGTTGTTGTTGTTTTCCAGTACCAGGGACTGAGCTCAGGACCTTGCACTTGCCAGGCAGGCACATTGCCACCAAGCTACATCCTCAGCTACTTCATACTGTTTTAATAGCAAAAAGATGTGTAAACAATTCCTAGCTTGTAACCAGTACTAAATACATCTATTTCCCTCCTCCCCATCACCTGTCCCCATTCCCTAGCAATATTTGCTGTCTTCACACTCTTAGGCAAATGGCTTTACTGACTGCCCAGTCTTCCAAGTTAGAAATCTTGCAATTTTCAACTTCTCTTTCTGTTATTCCCATCAGTCCCTCCTAACCAACAATGACCAAATTTGGTTGATTTTCTTCCAGACCTGTGACTGTGTTTTTCTATCTCTATTTCTACTCCCTGGTTTCAACTGTTATTAGACCCACCTGGCTTATTTCTATGGCCAGCCACAGAAATAAGCCAACTTCTAACATAGTAACCTCCTTAAAAACAAAACATGAACAGGGCCATGACTCAGCATAGCTTATTGGCCTTTCCTGACTTCTGTTGTCTACAGAATAAAATCCAAATTCCACAGCAGTCCTCCAAGTCTGTCCCATTGCATCCCCTCCAGCCTCTTCCTTCTCACTCCCCGAGGACCCCAGACACACCTGACCTTTCCTGACTGTCTTCAGGCCCCCTAGAAGGGGCCTGTTCTGCACCGGCTTCTTGAACACACCATCGCCGTCAACATGTGACCCAATCATTGCTTGGAAGTTAATTTGTTTTCCCCTGCATTTCCTCCTTCCTCTCTCCTCATCCTAAAAGGATCTGTTGTTAGTCTCAGGGGAGGCTGAGCAGGTGGACAGCAGATGTAACTGGAGACTCTTCCCTTCCAGGCTTGGATTTCCCAAGTGAAAGTGAACAGAGCTTGAGGTGAGTGAGACTCTACAAGGGACAGGCTTCCATCATAACAAGAAGAGCTACCTGGGCTGGGGGAGGGGAAAGCCAAGTCTCAGGAGCCAGGTCCTACCCTCTACCCTCTAGGAGCAGCAGAATACACACCAGGCGCTCGGCAGAAATGCCCCTGATGTATCGGGGAGATGGGGTCCTGCAGTCAGGCTTTCTGTGTCGAAGAAGAAGCAGCCCAGTAGACTGAAGGGCCCTGCACGTTGTGTAAGCTTTCACCCTAAGCTTTATGGGATGGAATCTGAGAGTGAAGATGGAATTGAATGTAAGTGCCATGGTTTGAATCTATCCCCTAGATTTTATGTGTTAGAAACATGAATCCTATTACAACAGAACAGGATCTTTAAGAGGTGAGTGGGTCCTGGGAGCTAAGCTTTCATGAGTGGACTCCTACGTCATCACAGAAGGGGGTTAGTTATCTCGGATGTGGCTCTCTCATGAAAAGGTTGGTTCAGCCCCCTTCCTCTCTGTATTAGTTAGGCTTCTCTAGAGGAACAGGATCAATAGAAAATATACACAGAATTATGCAAGGTGATTCTTGGGTGGGCTTAGAGGATCAGAGGCTGAGAGTCTACAATGGCCATCTATGTACTAGAGATCTGGAGGGTCCCATAGCTGCTCAGGCCAAAATGATGGAAGCACGGGTGAAAGGGATCAAAGACACAACACCAGTCCAAGATCAAAAGCCCAGAAGCTCCCAGGAAACTCACGGTGCAAGTCTGCATTGGAAGGATGAAGAAACGTAAGACTTGGAGACTGATGTCCAAAGGTGATGGCACGGAAGAGCACACCAGCTCTAGAAGACTGGCTCTTCAGGCACGCACACTTCCTTGTCTTTCCCTTTCTATGCTATCCAGACTACAAGCCTATGGGTTGGTGCCTCCCACATCTTTCCCTCTGTTGCTGGCCTACATCTCAGTCATCCACAGACACAGCGACAACTGTGCTTTACTAATCCTCTAGGCATTTCTTACTCTAGGCAAGTTGACCTAGCACAAAGAAGACCAAGACAGTAAGAAGGTAATGGGGTATTCATCAAACTGCTGAGCTTCTACACTGAGTTTCTTATCTGGCTGAAAAGCAAGCTTCTCTTGGTCTTCCTGAGCTACTCTCTTCCTGCTCCAAGTGCCCTTTGCTCTCCTGCTCTTGTCTTTCAGCCCCAGATTTCTGGCTCCCTAGACCTGCTATCAAGGGGCTTTGCCAACCCTCACAATGTCCCTCCTTGTTCCTCAGACTGAGTTTCGTGCAGGTGGCTCTTGCCAGAAGCTTGGGTTTTGGAATCCTCTATTGTCTAATTAGAAATTATGTTGCAGCTCGTCCAAACACACCCTAACTAGGTCAGTCTCTGGACCTCAAGGGGAGGGGAGAAAAGGCACACAAATACAGAAAGTTTTCTTCATTTCTACCTGGCAGAGCTCCATTTGCCCTTCAAGACCTTGCTCACAGGTTACCCTCTGTGAGCATTCCCTGACCTCCTGGGCATGGCTCTTTCTGAAGGGTTCTGTAGTGTTTTGTTTGTACCTCTGCACTTGTCACAGTGTATTATTTATGTGTCTTCAAGGTGGTCTTTTTACTCTGACTAGGAACACCTTGGGGACGGGAGCCCGGTCTCAGCACAGTGCCAGCTATAGAAAGAGCCTCAAAAAATACTGTTACATGCCATTTCCCCAGACTGTCCCGCACCTGTCGCTCTTCTCTTTCTCAGTTAGAGATGCGTTTGACTACCAGTTCAAAGACTCTGGCTATGGTGGTTTACATAATACTTCTCGTACGTTAAGAAATCTAGGGGAAAGGAGTCCAGGGCCATGAGGGACCCAGCTTCTTCTGATCTTGCTCACTCTAATGTATTGGTCATTAGGTGGCCGCTGTACCTCTAAGCATGATGTACATGTTCCAGGCAGGAGGAAAGAGGAAAGTGAGGGGCCAAACCTGTCTCTTTCCATGAGAAAAGCATGGGTTTTCCCTGTAGGCCTCTGTGGACATCTCACCAGTAGAAACTAGATCAGATGGTCATCCCTAGCCGCAAGGGAAGCGGCGAAGGGGAAGGCAAGGGAGAAAGAGCATGGGTGTGAATGAGAGCATTCTCGGGCCCCACTCTTTATCTATGGAATCAGAAATGCCAAGGGGTGGATCCCAGAAATCTGTGTTGTAACAAACACCCCAAGGCATTCTTATAGAGCCAAAATTGGAGGCTCATAGCCACAATGATGGCCAGTACTATGGTAAGGAAAACATCCTAGATTAGAATTCATAGCACCCATTTTTTAGTACAAGTTTTGTTACTAGCCAGGAACCTTGGCTTTCTGTTCTATAAAACAGGAATAAGCTGGGCATGGTGCCACACAAGAATTCTAGAAGTTGGAGGCTGAGGCAGGAGGATCATGTATTCAAGGCTAGCTTGATCTACATAGCAAGAACCTGTCTCTAAATAAATAACTGGCATGATGGCACACACTTGTAATCCCAGCACTCAGGAGGCTGAGGCAAGAGGATCTCTGTGATTTTGAGGCCAGTCCGGGCTACATAGTGAGTTCAAATCCAGCCTGAACTACACAGTAAGACCCTTTCTCAAAAAACCAAATAAATAAATAAGGCCCTGAGGTCATTCTTTGAATTTTTGTCGGGACCAACTTAAATAACGTAGTTGAAAACTGTAAATCATTAGACAAATTTCCAGATTTTCAAGTAATAAAAGTACCTATTGAATAAACAGCTGGATGGTGCAAAGGAAAGAGAAGTTCTGCATGAGGTAGACCTAGAGTTCAGAGACAAAGTACAACCCAAGAGAGTGCAGTGGTGACTTTCATGAGTCAGGGAGAGCCTTGAGTTTTCTAACTGGGAATGAGTGGGCGCCTCTGTGTTGTAGGTTTAGGTCACAATTGCAGAAAAGAGAATGCTCTTGGCACAATTTCTGGTGCTTGGGGGTGATTACAGATCATGAAGACAAAGCCAAGCATGACCTTGTGCTGGCCTTTTATAGCTCTAGTCTTTCACAAGACATTTTCTGGGAGTAACAATGACTATTTTGCAATTGTCTTGTCACAGTTTGTGTTAGGCCAAGTATCAATGCCTGGGAAAAGCAGAGCTACCCGTAAAAGGTATGAAGAGATCGAAAAGTTACGACACAGACAAAAATAGAAATTGAAACCACAGACATTCAAAATGCACTGTTATCAAAAACAAATGTTTGCCCCAGCTCCCAGCGTGGCTGCTACAGGTGGTTTCCAAGAGAGGAAGAAGGACATAGGTGGTTTCGAAACAAACACTGTGGAGGATAATGAAATAGGCTATTCAGCAGAAAGATTGGTAAGAAGATATAGAACAAAGCCAAGGGATTTGTGTTCTGCCATTTGGATTAAAAATACAGTACTGAGATGCCATTGTCCTAGCACCTAGTAAGGCCCCTGTCCCTGCTGTTCTAAAACCTGCTCACTTGATTGTTTATTCATTCCACAACAGCCACCCTGTAACACACACAGAGCAATTTCCATTGGGTGAGTTTGGGTAAGTCATTAGCTGCTGCCAAGGCACCCAGTCACCTCTACTCTGCCTTCAGACAACCTACCCAGGGCTGGAAACTGCTATAACAAAAACAGCAGGGCCCTACTGAGTTTGGGGCTTTGACCTGTCCACTCAGGTGAAAAACACAGCGTCAAGAAGGAAATGTTGGCAGGGTTGTCACCTGTGACACAAAGGCTGTGCGGTAACTAAGCGACTTTGTTTGTCTATGTGTCAGTTAAGTATGTCTGTACAAAATGTGAAGCCAAGGTTTATTTATTGATTGATTTGTTTAACAACAGGGCCACAATATGCAAGTGTTGTGATAAGAGAGTTCGTAGAAGCGAAATCACAAAGCCACATGTACCTTGGCACTGGTGACAGAGAATTCAATTTGCATATGGGAAGCTGGTGATGTAACCCCGTGAAAAAGCTGGTGGTGACATGCCAAGTTCACCACCAAGTTGACCAAGGTCAGTTCAAACAGGCCAAAGCCGGGTCACAGTTTAAAATATTCAACCACCTTTGGAAGCAGACTTCCTGAGGATGTTTTAGCTCATCCGTCAGGCAAATTCCCCTCTTCATCCGACTCTCCCTACCATCCCACTTCATCCCCTGCTCTGAGCCTTGGATACCAGTATGTTCAGAACAACTGTCATTGGATATGCAAATGTGTTTCCTCGGCTACATCCTGGAGACTGTTCCAGGTATTGCTGCTCCCAAGGACAGGATTAAAATGTAGTTTGGTGGATCTGAAGTTTAAAAATGAAAATTCCTGGGGGCGAGTGTGGGCTCCATTGCTTGCAGGTTACGGGACATGAATGAGTCATTTAACACCTCTTGATCCCATTTCTTCTCAGATAGGCTTTGCCACTGTGGTTACCCCATCTGCCCTGCAGCTGCAATTTAGCTTCTCCACCACACCACGGCCAGCAGCGGTCCTCCCTCCACAAGGGATGCACCAGAAGAACAAAACCTCCCTGCCTTCCACACCCCTCTCCATCTCAATCTTGTGCTCTCCTTTACAGCAAAATCCCTTTATTTGTATTTTTTTATATCTTTGAAAACTTTTAATGACCAAAAAATAAACCAAGGTACTAAAATTTATATACATATAGCAATAACTCAAAAATGAGAGAAATATAGAATGAATCTAGAAAGTAGTATACTAAAATATAATCATGATTCATATCTAGGGGATAGGTATGTATATAAAATAACTTTTATTTGCCTTCATCTTTACAGCAAAATTCCTTTAAAAAGGATTGCTTAGTGGTGCGAGCTGAATCACACCCCTTTCAAATTCACTTGTGAAGGCCTGTACTTGGAGACAGGGACTAGTGGCTAAGCTAAAATCGGGATACTGGGTGAGCCTAATCTAGCAAGGCTGGTGTCAGTACAAGAAAAGGAGATTAAGACACAGACAGCACAGACTGGGCCTGTGACATGCAGGTGACGGCAAGCATTCACAAACCAGGGAGAGAGAATCCCAGACTCACAAACCATGAAACTCATTTCTGCTCTTTCAGCTATCTGATCTCTGGCGCTTTGGTACAGTGGCTTGCTACTTCCCCTTCCTCCTTCCTCACCTCCCAGTCCCTGTTCTGGTGGTCTCTCTCTCTCTCTCTCTCCCACTTCAGTCAGGAATCCACCAATTCCGCAGAACTGCTGTGTTGTTGATCTTCTAGGACTGATCCATAGTCTGAGTGGCCATCCTCATCATACCGCATCTCTTGTACTGGGTCTCACTTTCCTTCTGAAGACATGTGCAGCACCAGGATCCCAGTGCTGTGTCATTTTTCACTCGGCCCATGGGCTGCTTCCTTCTCGGACTTCTAGGTTGGATAACCCTTATCCTTCTTTCTTCTAAATGCCAGAGTCCCAGGCCTAGCCCTCTGCCCTCTCCTCTGCCCATAATGTCTCCCTAGCTCATTCTCCCCAGTTCTATGGCTTCACATACTATTAAGAAGCCTGGTAGGGTGCATGCTTACTCAGCACTTCCACCTGTCCCTTAAGCTGCAGACCAAATATTCAGCTCCCCTGGACATTTCCAACTGGGTATCTACAGAGCATTTCAAATTCACCTTGACCTCCACATCCTCTGCTGTTTCTCCTCACTCCGTTTAATAGCATCATCATTCACCCAGTGAGAACAGAGTCCTGAGCACTGGCCTGGATTCTCCCTCACACATCGGTTCACTCCACGCACAGCCTCACTGTCTCTACCTTCAAGATAAACCCTCTTGGGCCAGGGATGTAGCTCAGTGGGGCCACACCTGCCTGGCAAGTTGCAAGGTTCTGAGTTTGATTCCCGATGGGGGGGGTGTGTGAACCCTCTTTCCATGTTGACCCCACCTGTCTGCTGCCCCCTGCACCTAATCACGCCTTCTCCCCTGCCTCTGCCACTGCATCCTACTTCCCTGCATACAGTCCTGCTCTCTCCAGGATCTTCCCACTCAAAGCCTGCTTGATTGTTTTAATTTTTTTGAGCCCTCTCATTTCCCATCACATTTCAAATGCAGTGCACTGCTCTTAGTCTGGTGTGCAGGTTCCCTTCTGGCCTGGGCTCTGCCTGCCTTCCTGACTTCATCTCCTTTGGCAGTCAGCTTCCCTCTCTCCCCTCAGGCCAGGATAGCTGACCTCTACCTACCTGCGTGGTGTGGTAGAGCCTTTACACTCGCTCTTCCTTATCCCTCTACTGCAGCCACAGCTTGGGGCTTCACAGAGCTCACTTGCTCCTCATGGCTTGGCTCCAAACACCTTCTGAAGAGGTCTTCTTGAGCCCCTCTCACCTAGCACTTGCCCCAAGGCCGGAGAACTCAGCACACTCAGGTTAGACTTACGACATTTTAATAAGCTCTTACTATAATACCAAGATTGGATCAAATGTTCTACATGCATTATTTCAGCTGATCCACAGAGCCACCTAAAAAGGCATTTTAGTTAGCCCTGCTTAATGAGTCAGAAAACTGAGGCTAATAGAGGTCAAACACAAGGTCATATAGCTTGCACTAAGGCCTGATTCCAGAACTAGTGCTCTGAACCATCACATTCAGTTGCTTCTCAATTTATATTCTGAGTTATGACCAAGATGTCTACTAGGAGTTCATTTGCCAGGACTGACTGGTTTCAATTGCTCTTGGGTTTGGGCAGGTAAAGTAACGCAGGTGTATCGGTGTGCGCTAGGGAGGGGCTGATTTTCTAAACTATGGCTTTTAACATTCAGATAATACAAGTGCAGGCTAGGTAAGCACAGATCCAGCATTAAGTCTAGACTTTAACCTCTGAGGTTCATGTTTACAAACTTATGAAAGAAGACAAAGATATTTTGCTGTTTACTTTCTCGGCTGTTTGAGCTTAAGTTCTCTGAAACAAAGTTTTTTAAGCCTTAAATTATTTCCTTATTTTTAAAAAAATCCTATTTTTACATGGTGATTAGAAATAAAATGCTTGAAACAAGAAGGGCCTATGTGCAGTTGGGAACATGCTTATTGAATACCTATGTGTGCCAGGCACTTTTCTGTTTTTATCATCTCTCTGAGCTGATTTTATTTTTCCTTTTTTACAGGTGAGAACACTGCAGCACTTAGAAGATAAGGAACTACCCCATTCCAGAGAAAGGACTCTATTATTCCCTCCTTTCCTCCCTCTCTCCCTCCCTTCCTTTCTTCCCAGATACTGAAAACTTTGTCTTCCTAGGGTACAACAGAACTGATTACCTGAGGCCCAGTGAGACCTGTTCTTAAGGCTCTGAAATTCAGATCCATGTTATAATAAATATAAAGAGATCTGCGTGCCTCTGGAAAGTGTTGCAAAGCCCCAAAAGATTGCAAAAGAATTTTAAGTTCTGTGGCCAGTCCTCTTAAACTTGTAGACAGATGGATGGTCAGATAACCATCAGATGCCAGATGCTGCCACATTCTCGGTTACACTGTTTAACAGGAGCTCGGTGCTCTTCCTCAAGCACGCACACCAAGGATGCTTCTGCCTTGGGCCTTTACATTTGCTCTTCCTGCTGCCTGGAGCCTCACGCCCTTCCAGTTTTGCTCCTCAGAGAGGCCTGCCTGACCATCCACTCTCCCCACCAACTTCTCCAGCTTTCTACCCAGCTTTTGTTTCTCTTCGCCGTGCCCATCACCTTATATATTTACTTGTTTATCATATCCTTTCTACTAGGTGAAAGGAAATTGAGGGCTGAGACTTAGTCTGGTTTGTTACTGCGATATCTCCAGTATCTAGCAGAGTAAATGGTACTAACCAACTGTTGAATGAATGAATAAATGAATGTGGGAACAAAATGGGCACTTTGAATGAATGGCTTGAATTAATGAACAGATGATGTTCAACATTTATAGGACTGGGTCAGGGGTGTAGCTCCTAGCATGCTTAAAACCTCAGATTCAATCCCCAGCACCCCCAGGCACACACATTACACACACACACACACACACACACACACACACACACACACACACACGGATGAAACCTTTATGGGACTATACTGTTCATCCCCCTGTCTTGGGATCAAACTGTTTAGGCCCAGAAATCGCAAAGCCATGAAAAATCTGGGTATTTAAGAACACAAATTAATCGTGCAAAGTGTCATGTATATTTAAGGTAGTTAATCCAAGCAAAAAAGAACAATCCTATAAACCAGTGTCCCTTAAGTAGGCATATTATTGAGGGAGTGTGTAGCTTATGTAAGTAGCAATCATATTATCTGTGTCATTGTTTGGAGAAGGCAGAAAGGCACGTTCTTCCCAAGCTGTCCCCATAACAGAGCAATTTATGGTCACAAGCCCTACCTCGGGTGGCACCTTGCCCATAAAGACTATTGGGCAGTGGTGCAGAAGAAGCAGAGAGTGAAGAGGTAGCTTTGGCAGTGGGAGTAATAAAAGACCTTTGCTCGCACGCTTTAGCTAACCTGACAACCACCCCGGACTGAGGGTGTCTGCCCTGTACAGCAGGGCTCCAAGCTCCATGGGTGCTGGGAGCTGGGCAGCTTTGTGTGGACACTCTGCAGTGTATATCCACACCACTCCATCTAGGGATGACCCTGCTTTCCACTCTGTTGTAAGGATGTTTTGACATAATTTGAAATAATTGGCTTATCTATACATTCACCCAGGAACTAAAAGGTCTTAAAGTTTGGCCTTTATAGACCCAGAGACTCAGGCTATAGGCCTGAGGGGCTGTCCCTGACCAGCTGCCCCCCAGTGTATGGCCCTCACAGCTCCGGAAGGCCCTTCTAGCACGAGCTGCTCCATGAGATGGGGCCACCTCCCCACTCCTTTCTAGTGCTTCTGCCACCACACAGACCTCTTTTATATAAAAGATTTTCTAATCACATGTGAAAGTAGGGTTTTAAAAAACTAATGGGTTTAATGCCCAGCACCAAAGAACAAAATAAAAACTGAAAAACCAATATACAAAAGTCATGAAAGTTTCAGGGTCTTGAAAAACAATTACACTTCTGGCCCTGAAACAACTAACTGCTGACTTCTTCCCGAGACAGTAACTGCCAGCCCTGTGAGATTTTCGTTTTATTTTTATTTCTGAAAATAGCATTCACTGAATCTCGTTTCCTTCTGTTCCAGGCTTTCTGGTGCACACAGGCTCTTTTCCACACCCATCTCTTGGGACAACAGGTTTCGTTAGAATTATAAGTGATTGTTCTTCTCAAACGCAGTTTTAAATGTTGTTCCTGTCTTTTCCAGACACTTGGCAGCATACTAAAAGCCCAGCAGACACACTTGTGGATGGGTAGACTAAGAATTATCTAAGTGGACTTCATCTTGGTGTTTTCCACAGTGCAAGCCTGACAACTTGTTGCTTTGTGGCTGAGCAACCTGTGTATGCTTCACAGCCTCTGGGGTTTTCCTTTGGGGCTTGGGAGGGAAACATTCTTCAGCAGTCTGATGCAACTGGCAGGGTGATGGCTGCAGCCTGTTTTCACGAGCAGGAGGCAGGCGCATAGGTTGCATTGTACAGTATCTGGATGTTGGCACAGACATGGTCCTGCCCTGTGATCCTTCAAACAAAACCTGAGGTTGAATCCCTTTTGTGTGGGTAGATAAGGGAGTGTATTGAGCTCCATGGAAAACAGACAAGGGTGCTCTGACAGATGGCGAAAGGGTCACCCCACAGCTGGGGGTCAGCCTGGAGCTGGGTACTATAGCAACACTCTAAGAATTATCCTATGAATTAAAGGACGGTTGGATTCACCGGGTCTGCCCAGGCAGGGAACCGGCTGGGTCTTTGTCAGCCAACAGACGACAGGCTGGTTGGCAGTTGTGTGGTCTGACAGTCCAGCTGTGTTCAGACAGCTCTCTGCCGTGGCGATGACATTACCCCTGAGTCTCACTGCATGTGTGTGTCAACAGCAGCAGAGGAAGCCAGTGGGGTTGAGGGTCCACCCCAGGTGGGGGCTTTGTGCTTTTTGTTTCTTTGTCTGTACAGAATTTAAAAACAACAAACCTGAATAAAAGTCAGTTTGCTTTTTATTATTATTGTGCCCTAAGAGTTCCAAACAGTTTCTGTAATAAAATGCTCCCCCTCATAGGGGCAGACTTTTGACACCACCCCTCCCATCTCTTCATACATCACTGGAATAAATAAGTACCAGGTGGCAAGATTATAAGCAGCAAGAGAATAAACAGGAAGCAAATGACTCCTGAGATAAAATGACTCTTGCGTGTGTGTCTGTGTGCATGTGCGTGCGTGTGTGTGTGTGTGTGTGTGTGTGTGTGTGTGTGTGTGTTGGGGCTGGGGATTGAACACAGGACCTTCAGCATGCCAGACAAGTACTCTTCCACTGGGCCCACTCTTTTTTTTTTTTTTTTGGTAATCATGAAATCTTACTGGACATAGTAACACACGCCTGCATTCCCAGCACTCTGGGAAGCTGAGTCAGGAGGATCACAAATCCAAGCCCTGTCTCAAAATTAAAAAAAAAAAAGGTTGGGGGTGAACCTTAGTGCAAAGGCCCTGGGTTCAAGCCCCTGTATCACAAAACAAAACAAAACCAAGAACAAAAACCTCTACTTCGTGGAGTTTAGAGACCATAATAGGCCTTTTTGGTTTCTAGTTTTGTGTTTTGGTTATCTATTGCTGCTATTTATTTATTTTCATTCTGGGGATCGAACTCAGGACTTTGCACTTGCCAGGCAGGTTTGGCACCACTGAACTACATCCCTGGCCCAATTGCTGCTTTTTAAAAAGTACCCAAAGAGCTGGTGATGTGGCTCAGTGGTGGAGCTCTTTCCCGGCATGCATGAGGCCCTGGGTTCAATGCCAAGCACTGCAAAACAAAACAAAACCCTCTCCAAGTTACTGTCTTAATGGCCAAGGACTGAGGAGATAGCTCGGGGTAGAGCACCTCCCTAGCATGTGTGAGGCCCTGGGTTTAATGTCCAGTACTGCAGAACAAGTTTGTTCTGGACTCTGCCTTTGTGGCAGGCCTTAGTGAGGATGGTTTATCTCTGTTTCACTTGGTGTCTGCTGAGGCTGGAACCTCCTAGAGAGCTTTTCCAACTCGTGTCTAGGACTGCAGCTGAGGTGGCTGAAGCATCAGGAGCTGGCCACGCATCTCTCTCCTGCATGTGGCCTCTCCATGTGGCTACTTGAGCTTCCTCATTCAGGACTGCCTGTCCTTCTGTAGTGGCCTGCTTTCCCCAAGCCCGGAGCTTCCATGCCAGGATGCAAAGTAGAAACTGTCAGGTTTTCTTAATGTCCAGAAGTAACAGAACATTATTTTCACTACATGCTATCGGTCGAAGCAGTCAAAAGGTCAGCACAGATTCAAGGGGAGGAAATAATTCCCCTACATGGTGGAGATATACATTGTGGTGGCCACCTTTGGACATCTACCTCATACTGTTTTCTGTAGCATAACAAAGTGTTGTGGCCTTTTACTGTAATAAGCTTTATCAAGCTGGAAAAGGGTAAGGTTTTTTTTAACTTTTAAAAAAACAAGACCTTTATAATTGTTTCCATAATTTGGTTCTGAATGGAAGTATGGTCTCTTCATGAATTCCTAAGGAGAAACAAAAGATTGTGGGGGGCTCCTGACATAGCAGTGAATTTGAGGGTAAAATATTAGGGTGGACTTGATTTGCCATAACCTAAAATCCAGATCATGTTTAATTCCGTGAAATGATACAGTCCACAAATTACAGCCTGGTAATCTGTAAGGTCAAATGACCGCTCCATTTTTTTGATCATTGCTCCTCGGAGTGTTAGTTTCCTGAAATGGGATGACCATTCCATTCTCGGGTGGGAGTGGGAGTCATTTGGAGACTGTAATGTGTGATAGACAGCAATCTGGAGAGTTGCTATACATTTCACTTTGGTCAAAGGATTTCATCTCAGTCCACACAGGTTCCACGGGGGAACTGATATACCTCAACATGACTCCCCTGCCCTCAACAGACACAATCGATCACCTCCGTGGGTACAGAGCTTTGGTTTGGAAGGCATAGTCAAGTGCCTTCTGACTATAAATAGGCAGGTGAGTAGCAGGCCCCGTGTGAATGTGTGGAATGTGCAGAGTTCCCAGGTAAACACAATAGAGATCCCAACTTCCTCTGCCTCAAGCAAACTCGGATACACAGCGGGGGAGAAGCAGCGCTCCTATCTTCCAGCGGGTTTCTCCTTTCCTGCTGGCACAGTGGTCTTTTGAGAGTCCTGACCTCTCTGCCTTCAGGCCTGGGCTCATGGCTTCGGCCTCTAGGCAGATCCTAGGGACAAGTTCAGTCAGCTCTCCGGGTGAGTACCACGCAGGTGGGGCCTGGCTCCTGCCTCACTGGGGTAGAGTGGGCTGGACTCCCCTGCATGTGGGGCCCAGAAGACGCCTGCCTTGGTCGCCCCGTCCACAGGTTTACCCAACCCAGGCCGGATGGGGGCTCTCGGAGTGTATATCCTCCTCACTGTGTCCTTAATTGTCCTCTTCTAAGGAAAAAAACGTTGTTCCTGGTGCCCCAAATCCTGTGCTCCTCACTGGGTCAAAGGGGGCCACTGCAGTAGTGCTCCCCCGCTCCCGCCCGCCTCGCTCCGGCCCCATTTCCGTGGATCCCACGCCCCTCGCTCCCACCCGTCGCCCCAGTGCCGGGTCCCCCCTCGACGCCCTCCCCTCCCCGCCCCGCCCCGCCAGGCCTCCCCAGGCTCCCGGCTTTGTTGCCCGGGCTTGTTTCTGACCCGGAGCGTCGCAGGGCCCCGGCTCCAGGTCACGTGCGTTGGTGACAACCTCTCGCAGGGCGGCCCCGCGGCCCCCGCGCCGCTGATTGGTGGGGCCCGGGCTGGCGCGGCCGGGGGCGGCGCGGCACGATCAGCTGTTCCGAGAGCAGCGCCGCAACAAAAGGACCCGGACGCCGGCGGCGGCCTGGGGCAGCTCGGAGGCTGGAGCCGCCCCGCGCCGCCGTCCCGGGACCCGCGATCAGCACCCTCCTCGGCTCGGCCCACGTAAGTGCGGGCGGGGCCGGTGCCGGGCTCGAACGGAACCGAACCGAAGACGGCGGTCTGGCCGCGCTACCCCGGGACACCCTTCGGCGGCCCGGGGCGTGAACGAGGCGCGCTGCGGCGGTTGGGGTTCGGGCTCTGCCTGCTCCTCCCCCCCGAGCATGGCCTGTTTGCGTGGACGCGACAGGGCCTCCCGCCTCCTCCCGGAGCTCGGAGGGGCGCCCCCCGCCGCGCACCCGCACTCGGGGTCTCCCTGACTCCCCCGCGCGCCTCCCTGGTCTCCCGAGCTGGGGGGCACGCGCCGTGGCGCAGGCAGCCCCGTCTCCCGGGTCCCGCGCCGCTGTCGCTGGCCTGAGCCTCGTCCCCGCTCGGTCTCACGCAACACGGCTCGAGGTTGCACCTGCGGATCGAGCGCTTCCGTCCCAGTCGTGCGTTCAGTGGCGATCACCTCGGTCCCCGGCGCTCCTGGAGCGCCTAGGATGTGCCACGCGTCCCGCGCCCAGTGAGGGCTTTCCGTTATCTGGGTTGGTCGTCACCACCACCCCGCAGAGCGGGCCTAATTATATTTTACAGAAACGAAGTTCGAGCGAGGCACAAGGAGATTAGGTACTTTAAGGCCACAGGGCCAATTAAAAGGAAATGTTTACTGTTTCAGAGTTGCAAATGAATTGTACGTGGGAACTCTTTGTTTTGACTGTTTTCTGAGTGCATTTGCCTAGTGTGTGGATTGCGATTTAGACTAAGGAGCTCCTTTCCTTCCTTCTGTGCCTCCTAAGAAATTGGCATCCTTGGCTGAAAGAAAGGGAAGCAGTTTTGAGAAAAAGAGGGGCAGGTGTGGGTGTGGGTGAGATGTGAGCCTTGGGTCATTGAACAGAACTCATAATGACAGCCCCAAGATCCTGAAATCTTTTGCTTGGTAATTGAAATGCTCTTTTCATTTGCAGGTGTGAAAAGCACCAGGAAGCTTTTGATTTTAAATCGCAGCCAATATAATTCTGAACTGGCAGCATAATTTTCGATGGCCTCTGCCTGGAACCGGGACCTACTAATTTCTGTGACTAAGGTCTCTTTTGTTTTCTCATTTTATCTTTTGTTCTTTTCTGAGCTCTGATTTCTCTTGGGAATGTCCTTGCTTTCAAAATCCAAGGTTAACAGGCTATGAGGTATCACTCACTGATGTCTTTGTCCACAGGCAGGAGGCAGTTGGTGGGTTGGTGGGGGAATTAAGTATCTTGTAAACCACTGAATAGACCAAGCAGAGGTGGAACAAGCAAAGACGCTTTCTTGGCTTTGTTTTTCTGATGTTCAAAAGTGATTTTAAAGTATTTGAATCAGCATCTTTAGTTTTCTAAACTAGTATAAGGGGGGTGGATATAAAGAGAAAGATAATTTTGAGGCTGTGTTTCAACAAAGGTGCGTTTAGCCACCTGATATTTCGAAACTGTCTAGGAGCCACAGCTGCATCATCAAAGTTGTGGTTGTTTTTCTTTCTCTTTTTTTTTAAATTTAAAAATATTGTTTTTTGGAGCCGCCTACTGGCAGCCAAAACCAACTGAAAAGCGCCATTCTCTGTCTCGGAGAAGCAGAGTTGAGGCTGGAAGGAACCTGAGAGATTATGTGCAGAGAAAAGCAAGGGATTGGAACCAGAGGGATCTGTGCTGTAATGCTGGCTCCACCTATGCCTGGCTCTCTCACTTCTGAGCAAGTTAACTTCTGAGACTCAGTTTCCTCATCAGTAAAATGGGACAAATAAATACTCGAAGTCCCAGACACATATAGTCAATGGTAGCTCTAGTTATCATAGGGACATTTTACAGATAAACTTAGTCCCAAAGATACTGATTGACTTGCTCATGTTCTCACAGCTGTTCTGCAGTGAACTCGTAGTTAATATTTACCGAATACCTCCCATGTGCCAGCCACTGTTCTGAGTGTTACACACTTAATCCTGGCGTTGGCACTAAGAAGCAGGCTTCATAAGTAACCCCTTCCACAGTCTGCAGCAGCATAGCCAAGATGTACTGACCCAGCAGGCTTCCTCCAGAGCCAGCCCATGAGGATTTCTACTCATGCAATAATATGAAAAACACTGATGACAAAATGTTAAGTAACAAAGCAGGATACAAAATTGTGCTTTCACTAGACTACAACTTTAAAAAGAAACACAGAAAAACTAGAAGAAAATGAACCAATATACTAACAACGACTGCAACAAAACAATGAGATAATTCTTTTCCTTATATTTTTAGACTTTCTATAATGTGGCATTTTCATTTTATAGTGAAAAAGATGTAATTTACTTTTGAAAGGGAGGCATGGATATATTTTAAGCCCAGGAGGAGAGGGAAAATCTGCCTTCTGTGAATGCCTGGGCCCAGATACGTTCTTTGCTGCACTGGAGAGCCTGCTGGGTTGAGGCATCCAGAGTTCATGGGTCTCGGGGAGCAGAAGCCCTGTGGCCTCACCTTCCCTGCCTCTACCTCTGTGAAATCCCAGAGGTGTATTTGTCAGTCTGTCCTTTTGGGACTTGTGCTGTCTCTAGAACTCTGTTTTTCACAAACCCTAGACTTGTGATTATCAAGTAGTCCGTGACCAGGTGAGGGAGAGAGAAGTCAGAAGTCTTAAGTCATGCTCTGCCTTTTAGCTCCACACAGAACCAGCCCCAAGGAGAGCCTACACCCCTGGGTAGGAACCAGGCTCACAAGGAGCAGTGGTTATGCAGAGACAGCCCTTACATCATCAGTGGGAGAAGAGGCTGTGAGAGTTTTTAGGAAGATTTTTCTAGAACAGCACTGTCCAACAGAATTTAATGTGAGCCACTTGTGCATTCTAGTAGTCATGTTAAAAAGGGAAAAAAAGGTAGTATTAATTTTATAAATATATAACCTAATATATCCACAATTAATCATTTTAACATATAACCAAGGTAAACATTAATGAGATATTTTACACACTTTTTTGGTACTGAGTGTTTCAGATACTTTCCAGTGTGCACACATACAGCCTGTCAATTCAGATGCTAAATTCTCATGAAAAAAACTTGATTGAATTTAAATGTCATGAAGTTTACATTTGAAAAGCTAGATTCATGTATTTTAATTGTTCCAGACATACTTGAGTGGTTTTAAAAAATTTGACTCCATTATTAATTTTTTTCAGTACCAGGAATTGAACCCAGGGCCTTCACCCCAAGCTACTTCCCCAGTCCTTATTTATTTATTTCTTTATTTAGGTGCCAGGGATTGAACTCGGGACCTTGCACTTGTGAGGCAGGCGGCAGAACCACTGAGCTAAATCCCTGGCCCCCTAATTTTGAGATAGAGTCTTGCTAAATTTCCCAGGCTTCCCGAGTGCTGGGATTACAGATATGCAATACCATGCCCAGCTTCAACTTTTAAATGTTAATGGATTAAAATTGAAAATGTGGTGTCTTGCTCATACTAGTTACAGTCTATGTGCTCATTTATCAACCATGCCTAGTGGCCACTTCACTGGGTCGTGTTAGTGTGTGGGGGTCTCTCCAGCAGCTCCCTGTCCCTTATGATACCTACAGAAAGCTGGGCTGAAGGAACTTAGTGTAGTTAGACCAGCCTCACTTCCACATTGCACTAGAAGTTTGTGGGGACCTCCTAGAGGCAATCCTACACAGTGTACCCATGTCTCTGCCAGCGAGACAGGCTCAGGAGTGCTAAATTGTTTAGTTGCAGCCACCTGCCTTAGAAAGCACAAGCAGAGCTTCTGCTGGTCCCTAGGCCGGCACTCCTCCACCCTCTCCTTGACTCCATTCTGGGTCCCTCCCACAGAGCCCTGGGAGGTTGTCATGTCAGTGCTGCTGGGCTTTTGCACCCTGCCCACCCACGGTTGGGTCCGTGCAGAGAAACAGAATGGCTGGAGACTGCCTCTGACTTCAGGAGACCAAGAGTCCTGACTTGTGCTGACAGCTCTTGGGGAAGCCTTGCCAGTGGCAGAGTCCCGGATCTTCTGGCATCACCTGGCTTCTACCCCACAGAGAGCAGGTTGCATTTGGAAACTCGAAGCTGCCCTGGCCACAGTGGCCCAGCAGTGTTTCCTGCACTGTGCCTGGGATTCATCTGGCCTGAGCCCCAGTGCCTTGCCCTCAGGTGGCATCACAGGCAGGAGACAAGGTGCACATTCAGGACAAAGGGTCCTCTGTGGGGTGCTACCTTCCCACCCAGTGGCTCCACCTGCCCAGCTGGTGCAGGGCCAGAGTCTAGCCCTGTGCTCTGAAAAGGGAATAATTCTCTCAGCTGCTCAGTGGATGCAGAATGAGACAGGGTTTTGAAGATACCTTTTTCCCTCCTAGCTGATATGCTCAAAACCCTTCATTTACATCAGACTTTGAGATGGCTCATCTGCTAGGAGACAGCTGACACCCTACCATAGGGCCTGCAACTGCACAGCCTATTTCTCTCCTAATTTCTTACACAGACCAGAAAGCTGAATTTGAATTTTCATACTGGAGCTCAAGCTGTCATGATTTGGCTGAATTGCTTTGCAGAGTTTCAGAAAGACTGGTTATGCAAGCGATACTTCCTGTTTACCTTCCTTTAATAATTAATGGCTGAAGATGACTTGTGACACAAAGTCTCCCTAATGTCATTTATCTTGAAATGTTTCCTGGTTGTGTGCCGAACAACTGTAGCAGTCCAGTTTATATACAAATAATGAACCAGGAGCCTCAGCAGCTGCATGCCTCAAGTACTTTAATAGCTGAGGATGATTACTTTGAAAGTGAAAGAGCCTGAAGTTATGGATTCAAAGCTGATGCTTGTGTTAAGAAGTGATTAGGGCCAGCAGGGTGGCACTTGCCTGTGATTCCAGCTGCTTGGGAGGCTAAACCAGGATGATCACAAGTTTGTCAGCCTGGGCAAGTTAGCGAGACCCTGTCCAGAATTATAAAAAGGAATAGGGGTATAGCTGAGTGGTAGAGCACTTGCCTAGCATGCATGAGGCCCTGAGTTCAATTCTGCAGTAGTGAGAGGAGAAAGTGATTAGTGAGATGCTTTTCATTACCCCTGGATGATCTCATCCATTCTTATAATTTCTGTCACCCTCTTTTTGTTGGCAGCTCCCAAATCTGTGCATCCAGCTAGCCCTAAAATCAGCTGCCTACTAGAATCTCCACCTGCATTATCATCAGATTCTCCAAATTGAGCTTGTTCACAGTGCCCAGCCTATACTTTCTGCAGTTTTCTTAGTCCTCTAAATGGTCTCACCCTCCCTTTGGTGACCAAGCCAGAAACTTTGATCTTCCTGACTTTTCCCACCCCTTAACTTCTGCCCTTCAAGATCCTGCGGGATCTGGTTCCTGCTCAGCTCTCAGTCTGCTCCTGTGACCCTCTGTCTGGTTCTGGAGCCACACAGAAGGTGCCATGTTCTTATCTGCAGGAGTTGTAATTTTCCTTCTGCCTGCCCTCCATTCCTGATTGCTCAGCCACTCAAGGCTAAAGCCACTTACCACAGTGGAGCATCAGCAAAGTCTGAGGACCATCCAGTTCGACCACAGCATTCATTCCACTGGGTGGCTCCACCTGCCATGAGAGCGCCTTGTTCACAGCTGTCTCCCCAAGCTCAGCTCCAGACCTGATGCATAAAAGTGCTCAGTAAATATTTGTAGAATAATAGTTGACCTGGGCAGAAAATTGCAGAGAACAAGTGTGCTGATTAGGTCATTGCCTACATTGTCCCATTTAACAAGAGTGGGATCAGGGAGTCGGATTTGGACAGGATCCGGGCAGTTGAATACAATATAGTTTAGAAGTGGTGGGGACAGTCTTACAGAGATAGCAGGCTGACTTAAACTAGGATGACAGTGGTGCCGCCAGAGTCCACAGGACTTGCTGGTAGGTTGGAGGAGGGGCTGGGTGGGAGCAAAGGGGTGGGTAGGGAGCAGCAGAAGGAATCAAGGGTAAACTCCTTTGTTTCCTTCCCAAATAACTAACTACTGGGGGCTGCTGGTGTTTACTAGGAAAGGACAAAGGGCAGGGCACAAGAATAAGTTTGTGGAGGAATCATAAAAAGTTCTTTTTAATATTTGTTGATTTTGGTATGCTATCAGCTAACCAGGTAGAAATGGATATAGAAATCTGGAACTCTGGTAAGACTGAGCAAGGTTGTTCCTCACTTAGAACTCACCAGAACTGCCTGAGGGAGGAGCTTTTACCAACTAAAATCATGCACCTTCCTAACTCATATAGCCAGTAAGCAGCAGAGCCAGGATTTGAACCCTTGGCGTGCTGGCGGCTCCAACATCCACCTGCTGAGCCACACCAGGAATGCTGTCTGCAGTTTTAGTCACTGCATGGCTCAGCTTTCTGTAGTGTACAGTCTCCGTGCCAGCTGTAGAAATTGTCTTGAAGGCCAAAGAATGCTGTACTTACCGATTTTAAGTGTACAGTATCTAGGTATGCTTAAAGTCAGATACAGGAAGTACAGAATAGAGGGGGAAATGAGGCAGGGAGAATGAGGGCCTAGCATAATGATGGTCCCCAGGCATTATTACCCAGTTCATTTGGAAAAGACTTCTGGACATTTGACTGTCTCATAGCAAGACCACTAATCTGTAGTCTTTACCCTTCTACCACAGAAAAAAGGTACTGAGATTGAAATAAATTATTCAGATTCATAAAAACACGTGAACAAATCTAGCTCTGCCCTTTTTATTTCACAGTTCAAGATATTTTCAGGTTGCATATGAGTACTTGATTCCTGATGTTTTAGAAAAGCTGTCGAGTGTCTAGTGTTTGATCCCTGTAGGAAGGGAGCAGTTGTAGAATGTAGGCTAAGTAAGGCATATGCTGTCTTCTGAGGGGATGTGGGTGTGTACTTATAAAATATAAACATTTGCTGATGAGAAATACCCTTGTTTTTCTGTTTTATTTTAGGGCTAATGACTCTTCTTGCTTTTCACCTAAGTTGAATTAAGCACCCCGTGCACTTTAATTTCCTGTCTGTGCCATCCGGCCAGCTGAAGGCAGGGCTTTGAAATCTCAGATACAAGGACATCCAGCCAAAGTCTCATTCTTGCCTTAACAATGTTCCAGAGGCTGAATAAAATGTTTGTGGGTGAAGTCAATATTGCTTCTGACCAAGAACCAGAATTTAGTGAAAAAGAAGATGATGAATGGATTGTGGTTGACTTCATAGGTAAGATATACTCAGTGGTTAATCTTAACAGTATGAATGGAAACTCTTGCATGTAATTTTTTTTTTACATAAGTAAACCAGTAACTGAAGGTTTTTAAACCTTAAAAGTAAACAAAGAAGAATTTATCTTTTAAAAAATTATTCAAGGGCCAAGGATTTAGCTCTGTGGTACTGGCATTTGCCTCGCAAGCACAAGGTCCTGAGTTTGATCCCTAGTACCAAAAAAATTATTCAATTCGGGGCTGAGGCAGGAGGATTACAAATTCAAGCCCAGCCTGAGCAACTTAGCAAGCCCCTATCTCCAAATAAAAAATAAAAGGGGCCTCAGTCCAGTGGTCCTAGGTTCAATCATCAGTGCTACCAAAAACAAACAAACAAAAAACCCCACCAAACATTTTGTGCCAGATGATCAGAGAAATTGATGTCAGATTTTCCAGTTTTGCAACTCATACAAGCCTGATCCTGGCAGAGGTACTTTAATGGACAACCTTCATATTAGACAATTAGTAACCCGTATGGCTCATTGTGTGTTTATTTAGCAGAATAGAAACAGTCCTAAAGCCATTCCTGCAAAGCCAATGTCATCTGCCCACCACCAGATGCAGTGCTAGGAAACTTTTATAATGGTTATGAGTGAATATAAATGGTCTTGTTTCTGAACTGAAGGGAAGAATGTGAGCATCAGCTAACAGTATTGTCTCTCTTTTCTCTATGCTGTGAATTTGATGGGTGGCTCCATTGTGACCACTCGATGTGATAATCACCCTTCTGTGGAACGTGTTCTACGCATGTGAACTATAATGTGGAACTTCATCTAGACACTTGCACTGGTTTCTCAGCAGAGGAAGAAGAAGAAGATGACAGTGACATCAGTCAAGAGTCACCTACAGAGCATCCTTCAGTCTTTTCCTGTTTACCTGCAACTTTGGAGTGCTTGGCTGATACTAATGATTCCTGCTTCCTCCAGTTTGAGTCTTGTCCAATGGAGGAGAGCTGGTTTATCACTCCTCCCCCATGTTTCACTGCAGGTGGATTAACCACTATCAAGGTGGAAACGAGT
This sequence comes from Heterocephalus glaber, assembly GCF_053883595.1. NCBI lineage: Eukaryota > Metazoa > Chordata > Mammalia > Rodentia > Bathyergidae > Heterocephalus > Heterocephalus glaber. The sequence goes on along the minus strand of NW_028258346.1, from coordinate 2,273,370 downwards.
CCTATGGAAAACCTTCTCATTGAACATCCCAGCATGTCTGTCTATGCTGTGCGCAACTCCTGCCCTGGCCTCAGTGAGGCCAGCTGTGGCACCGATGAATTCCACAACCCAAGTAGTCCCAGGTACTTTACAAGTATTTTCTCTCTCCACAAGCAGTCTGCTGAACATGCATTTTGTTTATTTCTGCCACACATCAAAGCTTGGTTTTTAGAAGATGCAATAGTCTTGACAGAGATTTATGAAAGCTTGTGCATAGTACTCAGGTTATCAATAGCATAAAAATTTGTTTTTAGATTTTTAAAAAAATTAATTATAGCATGGCCCCAGTGATATATTAGAGAGCTATCTCATTTTCTGCTACTGAAGGGAAATAAGACTGGCATTTCTGCTAAGTATCTTAGCGTGTAACTCTGGCATGCTATAGAGTGGAATATTAGGGTATCAAATTCAGAGAGAATAGTATGTCTCAAAACTCTCCCAAATATTCGTAGTGATCACATTAAATATTGCTTAAGCTTGAAAGCATTAGAAATTTTTAGCATAAGGTAAAAAAGGCAGTTTACAAACCAAAACATTTGCTTAAAGAGCTTTTACCTCCCAGAGGAAAGATTTCACAGCAGTGTGATGTTTTGTTGATATGGAGGGGTCTTAAGCATTTGTCTGAATGGCAGCTGGTGCAGGCGGAGCCTGGGAAGTTCAGGGAAGAGTGCCAGTGAGTGAAGATTGGCATGTTCCAAAATGAACTTCCAGACCGAGAGCATAGATCCAGGATTGCTCCCACCTGCTAAAATAAAGCCCCATCACCATGTTAACTAGCTTGAAATCCAGCTAGTCCATCATGCTCTTCTTCAGTGGAGAGTTCTATTTAGTGTTGGAGCACTTCAGGGATCCTGGTACCAACTTAATCCCCTCCCATAGGTCAAGGCAAGAGCCCAGGTGAATTTGGATCTTTTGCAGCAGTTCAGAAAACTGTGATGAGCAGTCAGGCAAAGGTCCACTATGGATCATCCAGGCTGACTCCACTAATAGATCATTGTATATATCTTCTATTTCCTGTTTGCCAAATATAAACAAGGCCCAGGCAGCTCTTTAACTCACTAGAGTTTGTTGTACTCTCAAGTCTCAATATTGTAAGTGGTCTTTTATGAGGCCAAACATTTTGCATTTCATTTTGCTTGTACCAAAACGAAAAACAATACGCTAATATAGTTATGCAGTGCCAGACTGCAGACTGGGTAAGATCTTTGGTAAATAAAGCACTCTATTCAGCCCCATAATTTTGCCAAAAGGTTAGTCTTTCAGGCATCCCAACAAAAATTTAAAATACAACTTTCTGGGGTGGTATTTAATTGCCTTATAGTTAACTTTAATTTCTTCAGTTCTTAAAAATTCTTCGCTCTAGGGCCAGGGATTTAGCTAAGTGGTTCCGGCGCCTGCCTTGCAAGCACAAGGTCCCGAGTTTGATCCCCGGTACCAAAAAAAAAAAATTCTTCCCTCTAAGAATCTCATCTTGCTTCTGAGGAATTACACTCAAGAATTTAGCATGATTAATACTCACTTTCTGCTTACTGGCATTTATATTTTTTTCAGTGTTTAAAGTACATATGTGTGCTCATGTAGTCAGTAGCTTTGTAAAATAACACAGAAGCAGTACATGTGCCTTGCAGAAAATGCAAATATGCAGAAATTTTAAAATGTGAAACAAGGGCCGGGGATTTAGCTCAGTGGTTCTGGCGCCTGCCTCACAAATACAAGGTCCCAAGTTTGATCCCCAGTACCAAAAAAACAAAAACAAAATGCGAAATGACATTCTCAGAGCCTAGAGATGAATACTATTACCAGCCTAGGGTCTAGCCTTCCAGATTGTTTTTCTCTGGACATGCCCATACCTCCACACCCACACTTTTAATCCAAACAGAATCATGCTTCATATACTATTCAGTACTGCTTGTTTAGCCAATGATCTCTACTATTTTGCTTCAGTAAATTTTTACTACCCAAATCACACTCAGATTTTCCTAAGAGTCTAGAATATTTCATGAAGTTTATCTAACCCAATGTCCAGTCTATGACCATGCACTGCATCTACTTGTTATATGTTAGCAATTTTAATGCATGGAGGATACTGTTTTTGTACCATTTGTGTTTGCAATCATATATTATAGATAAACCAGGCTTGGTGGCATATGCTGGTTAGCCCCCACCCTGGGAGCCTGAGGCAGGAGGATCACAAGTTCAAACTCAGCCCAGGCAACTTAGTGACTTAGCCAGACCGTATTTCAAAATAAATGTACTTTAGGGGCCAGGGATGTACCTCAGTGGTTCTGCCGCCTACCTCAGAACCGCAAAGTCCTGAGTTTGATCACTGGTACCAAAAACAACAACAAAAAAGTACTTTAAAAAGGTCTGGAAATGGAACTCAGTGTGAAGCCCTGGGTTTAATCCCCAGTACTGCAAAAGAATAAACCCATAGAAGATAAACCAATACAGGCATTTTTCCATAAATGAAGTATCAAAAGAATACACTGAACTTTTATGAGTTCTTTCTGCACATAGGAAAGTCCTGTAAATTCTTATACTTTTATAATAGTAACTAAAAAAATATTTAAACATCCTTTTTTTTTAAGTGAAATTCTTTTAAAGAGTGGTCTACTATATCAAGGTAGAATCAGGTGTTACCAAAATTAGGAAGCTAGCTATTTAATAAACACCTACATTTTCTGGGGCCTGAGGATATAGCTAAATGGTAGTGTGGTTGCCTAGCATCAACAAGGCCCTGGGTTTTACCCCAGCACCCCCAACCCCAAAATGTATGTTTTCTAAGCAGGGCAATAAACCGTATGTCTTTTAAAAGTTAAATTGCTTTCATCCTGTCTGTCCTCAGGAATATGACCATAAACCATGTAAAAGGAAGGTGCTTTTTAATTACAGTGGGCTTCGGACTCTGCGTTTTATTGCATTTTAGCCTTTATAAATACTGTTTGTGAAGGTTTATAAGCTATCATACTCTTCATATATGTTCCTTTAATGACCCATAGTAAATTAGTATTAATAAGGAAAGTTGACCACGTCCTATCAGTAAAATTAAAATAGCACTTTAGATCTTACTAGTGATTTAATAGTTCACCATTTAACATTTGTAGGGCCAGGAAAAGCTGCTTATAAGAATCTCGGACACAGAGTAAGTATATTCACCGTGAGACTGTGTGATCTGTGTTAGTCTGCACAGGGAGGCCAGGGACCCAAATACCCAACTCTTAAAACACTTTAACTTCATGGTTAATATAAGTTTCTCTCTCCCTCCCTCTCTCTCCCTCTCTCCCTCTCTCCCTTCTCCCCTTTCCCCTCTCCTCTTTCTCCTCTCTCTCTCTTCCTCGCTGTGAGGGGGGGCCCCCCGGGGGCGGGGTGGGTGCTGTCTTTTTTCCAGTGCTGAGGATGAATCCAGGGCCTCACACATGCTAGGCAAGCACTCTGCCACTGAGCTGGAGTCCTAGCCTTCTATTAGTTTCTTACTGAGACTTGTTTTCTGTTGTAATTCGACTTAAAAGAATGAAAGAACTATTTTCCTCAAGCGATTGTAGGCAGAATATGCAGTTGCCCTTCTTGTGTAAAATAACCCTTTAAAATCTTAATGTTGGGCTGGGGGTGTAGTTTAGTGGGATAGCACTTGTCTAGCATATGCAAGGCCCTGGCTTCAATTCCCAGCACCGAAGGAAAAAAAAGTCTTAAAATTCTTCATGTTATGTAGTAATACAGTGTAGATCAGTCCTACTTAATTGGCTCTTAATATAGAAGTCATAAAATAATATACTTTATAGCCATATTTTAAGATTACGTGTTCCACAAGGGTCTTTAAACATTGCCATGTAAATGCCATTCCAAAATGTGCCATAAATAAAAACTTGGAGTTGTCTTCTACAATAAGACAGGCTTCTTTTCTAGAAAAGTATGAAGTCACAATTTCTTTATGTATATGTCTATGAAACAGATTTGACACATGTTTACTAGAACATTTTACTTGTAGACAGAGCATCTGAAGGTGCTGTTGGTACAATGCTTTCTGATCAGTAAAATTGGGGAATTAAAATATTTTCCTTTTAAAATTATGGTGAGAATGAAAATAGATAATATTTGCAAGAGAACTGGCAAATGCAGATATTTGATAAATGTTGTTGCAGATATTTGATAAATGTTGTTACAGAAAAGCTTACTTAAATCCACACAAAATATAAGTATATTTTTGTTTGTTTGTTTTTTTGGTACCGGGGATCAAACTCAGGACCTTGCGCTTGCAAGGCAGGTGGTGAAACCACTGAGCTAAATCCCCAGCCCAATATAAGCATATTTTTAGAATACAGTCTACCTGGTCACCTGTGGACTCTATGCCTGATTCTGAAAGTTGACTTTCCACCACTGTCAGTGTGGTCACAAAATTTAAATTGTCAGCCATAAGATGCTTAAGTTCTCATCCAGCCATAAGCAAGTTAGTGTAGCAAACAGAACTGTGAAGTAACTTGTCAGGTTCATTAGTAACATATGGTGTTCTTTAATACTTCCCACTCTTTTCTGTTTCAGAATAGAAACCCCAAGTGAAATGGGGCAACACATTCACTGCTATGTTGCAGCTCTTGCTGCTCATACTTTTCTGGAACAGCCCAAGAACCTTCGTCCTTCCCAGTGGATAAAAGAACACAGTGAAAGACAGCCTCTGAGCAGAAATAGCCTTCGTCGCCAAAATCTTACCAGGGATTGCCACTCTCGGCAAGTCAAGCACAACAGCTGGGTGGTCCACCAGCCCTGCCCACGGCAGTACAATTACTAAGAACTTCCAAGTTTTGCTGGTTGGTTTTTCTTGGTTTGTGCATATGTGTGTGGATATGTGTGTGTGTGTGTACAGTGAAATTGCTGTCTCTTTACAGCCAGTTGATGACCAATCATATAGTTTATCAGTGTGTTTAGACACTATCTTAAAAACCAGATTTCTATGCTGTGTACCACCTAATGCCTTGCTCCTAACATTTACTTTTTTGTAAGTTTTTTCAGAATATTTTTGGAAACATATCATACAGTTACAGTGTTTGGTGTTTGGGGATGTCTTTATTAAAGTATAGATGAGTTAGCATTTTAAAGACATTTCTTCCCCCGAGTATGGGAACAGGCATCTTTCAATTTCATTTCATTTTGTATTACTTAATCGATCTTTTGAGTAAGCAAAATTTATTCTCAGGGTCATCCATACACTTTATTGACCAGTACTTGATAATCTTTTCTGTATATAGTGAATACATTTTTACACACTAACAGCATTAACGGGTGATAGTTGCCATGGGTAAAATGGAATTATGGCTGGAGTTTCTTCTGAAAGAAAACTTGATATATTTCTCTGTGTGATTTTTTTTTTCCCAGATAAGTCATTCAGTTCATTGTGGAATTCAGGTACATTAAGGTTTAGTGAACAGTGCACTCAGTAATTCCTATGTGACTATGTGATGTGGTACAAATATTGTAGGTGTCACAGACAAAAGCACTTGTCTTATGTGCACAGGGAAGAGATTAGACCTGTGAAATTATATTTGGAAAAATTAATGTCTACAAGTGACCTGTTCGTCCAGTATTTATTCTTTCCTGCCAGCTCTGTCCACTCCCTCACCATCAGCTATAAATTGAAAAATGCTTGACCAAGCATTTGCGTGGCTGCATATATATATCTGCCCACAGGAGGAGAGACAGTGAAAAATCCTGACATAAGCCTGTCCTACAAAGCAAGGGCGAAGGGGGATTTCTCGAGATGTCTTTTCATAGCGCCTAAGTGAAGAGTGACAGGTTGGCTTCCTTGAGTCCTCGTGTTTTGTTCTAACTTCAGGCAGAATCAATCTTTAACCACTTGGGCCTCTGTTTCCTCCACAGCAGGGGAGTCCTAACATTTACCTCCCTCACAGAGTTGTTGTGGGGACTGTGTCCTGATGGGGAGTGGACTGTCCAGACCGAACCCTGTGTGAACTTCCAAGGGCCTTTCTACTGAACCTAGAGATGGGAACCGTGGCAGTGTTTCTGCCACAACTGTTCTTCACAGTGTTGGTGCTAATGAGGCCAGGGTGCAGGGTCTGACTCACACGTAGGCCAGTTAACTCGACAGAAAAATTGATTTCCTTACCTCTAGCCAGTCGCTAGGTTTTCCTGCGGTTGTGATGGGTTTTGCTGAGCCATCCAGACTCTCACCAGCTTCCTCTGAGTTATTTAAACACATTTACAGTTCAAAGCACATTGTAGTGATGGAACAGTAGCATTGCCTTTAAAAATCCAGCAGCTTACTTTTCCATCTCCTCTGCAACCCTAAATGAGCACACATCTATGAAGTGTTTTCAAGGAAAAAAGCAGCCGCTAGTGCCGTGAAGTATTATATTTTTAAGTAACTCTGAAACAGCTTGATGCAGGGAGTCCTGGCACTCAGGAAGAGTTGTGCTCTTTTCTGCCTGGGACATTTAGGGTTGGAAGGGGTCAGGCATAGTTAGATGGTGGTTTAGGTTGTTCTTCCGCTGACTGTGATGACATGCCAGGCTGTGTCTTTACAAATCTGGATCCCTCCTTCTTTCCTTATCCCCTTTTGTACCGACTTCCTTTTTATTTATTTATTTTCTAATTAGGGGCCAAGTCTGTAAAGTTTTGTCAAACTGAGTTAGAAGTTATTCGTTGCTATTTGTGTTTACCAGAGTTGGGAGATGAGGTAGAGTTTTCATGAAGGTGTGTATGTTTTACACCATGTCTGTTCAGGGCCACACGGTGGTAACTTGAAACAGATCGGTTAATGTCTTCGGAACCTAAGCCTCTGTGTACATGGGGTGTCTCTGTCTTACATTGCATGCAAGTTGTTTGTACCTCACAAGCTACAGAAGTTCAGCCATGGGAATTTGTTTGGCACATGAAGAGATTCTTATATAAAACTGCAATGGTCTTTTAACTGCTCCCCCACTCCCCGATTTCTTGATCCCTTAAGTACATTTATATTCCTCTCAGTTATTAACTTTTTGTTTGCCTTCTCTGGGCCTACTTTTTATGCTTTATACCTGGAAAACAAAAATTTCAGTCACCAGGATTTTTTTCAAGGTTAGGATTACACCACCTTTGATAACATGCTGTGGTTTCTGTGTCCGTATCTAAGGTCTCGGCTTAAAATTGGCAAATGTAAGAAAGTGGTTACATAATTCAGTTGAAGTTCTTGGTCTTTAGATGTTTAGGTATCTACTGTGTGTAAGACACAAGACCAGTAATCACGCAGGGTGATGTTGACCTGTTAAGGATTCTTTGAAACATGGCCAAAATGCATTTTGTGAGTTGATTACTATTTTTGCTGTTGTAACTATTAGTGGTTTACAGTGTGTTTTAGTGCATATTACTTAAAAGCTCCATAGTGAGAAATAAGACCCCTCTGAATTGAGCAGTGCTGGCCATTTCTAACCTGAAAACCTAGAATGTTAACTTCCCAACATCTGGAATACGTGGTGTGCGCAAACAGTGCCTCATGAATGAGTTTGAGCTTTTACAAAGAAAGCACCATGTTCCTCAAAGTTTGTATTTTTGTTGATAAAACATTAAATAATGTATATCCTGTTTATTACTTTTTCTTCCTCAGCTAATTATGCTGTGCCCTGTAAGCTGAAAGTTCGCCATCCATTATTTATCTTCTGAGGCAGTGGGTTTATATGGTTTGGTGGGTGGGGAGTTTTTTGTCAAAGATACAAAGTGACTGGATTTTTACTTCCCATTGCAGGAAGCTTTAACATTAATTTCTTGTATATTTTTTCCAATTTCCATGTAAACTGTTCCTGTTTACATACCTTCCCAGTCTTATGAGTTCTTGGACTCTACCAACAAGATAGTTTACCTAAAACTCAAGAGGGCTTTTCAGCATTGCTTTTATTGCCCTTTGCTTCTCAAACCTGTATGTTACACTGGTTTGGTAATCTTTTGTCTTTGTTGAAATACTAATTTCTGTGCTATTTCTCCTCAAGGAAATACACTGTCTTTATATATTCTTAAGAAAAAAAGAATAAAAAAGGGTATCTTCCTTTCATTTCTGAGTTGGAAACAAAAATATGAAGGACTCCAACTAGAAGATAGACATTCACATTTAAATAGGTTAGTGGGAAATTTTTCCAAGTATTTTTGTTTTAGAATCAGTTAAAAGACTGCTCCTTGCACAGGGAGATACTAGTATATGTTGGTAATGTTACCTTGCAGTTATCTTTTTATTTTATGAGGCCCACAAATAGTGGTTAAATTTTTAAAGAGTTGGGCTCCTATCATGGATGGTTTCACTACCATCAGCCATGCTGATGTATTATAAATGGCATCCTTATCTACTTATTTTAATGCTTAAAATTTTATATAAAACGCTTTATTTAGAAAACCTACATAATAGCAATGGTGTCATCCTTGCCATGTACCAATTTCACTCAAAATTTGACACCAATTAAAGTGGTTTAGATGAAGAAAGAGGTGTACTGGAAAGCAAACAGATAAGGATATCGTTTCTCATTTGCAATGGTATCCTTTATGTGGGAGGAGAAGTTACAGTTCAGGAGGCAGCTTAAATAGATGTTTTGTTTATTTTTGTGAATATTTTTTTGGTCAGTTTTCATTGTGACATTTAAATCTTTTTAATAATTGCTAAGTGCCCAGTTTTGTTCTGCATTTGCCTCAAGATTTAGTATTGTTCTCTAGATGGACTTGTATACAAACCAAACCAGTACTTGGGGAGGTTTGAGGTATGTGTTTTCAGGCTTGGAGTGTATGAGTGATTTTGTTTGGTTTTGGGTTGTGTTCTCCCCCAGAAGTTGTGAACTTTAATTACTGTGTTATTTTTTTAAGTGGCTTTATGTTTTTCCTCAAGTAAAATTGTGAACACATTTGCTTTTCCAGGGCAAGGCATGAGTTACAGAGACTGAAGAGTATTGTAGATTGTACTATGTGCCTTCTTGATGTGTTTCTGGACACACACTTTTACATCAACTTGAAAAACTCAAAAGGGACATTTGGTTAGATTATATACTGTACATCAATCTATGCATAAATGGCAGCTTGTTTTCTTGAGCCACTGTCTAAATTTTTTTGTTTTTATAGAAATTTTTTATACTGATTGGTTCATAGATGGTCAGTTTTATAGAGTGAACAATACAGCACTTTGCCAAAAACAAGTGTAGCATTGCTTAAACATTGTGTATTGACACCAGTTCTTTGTGATTGGATTCAGTGGTGCATTCTGCACTGCCTGAAGTTATGGTTTTTACTCGTCAGTAAATAAAATGTCTTTTAATGTCACACTTTGTCAGATTCTTTTATTTTTATGGTCAGTAGTCTTGGAAGTACTTGCTGTTTAGTTTTGCTGTGCAAAAGATATATTTAATACGCACTTTACTTTTTTAAAAGCTTGTGTAGGGCTGGGGATTTAGCTCAGTGGTTTCGCCTCCTGCTGCGCAAGCTCAAGGACCCAAGTTCAATCCCTGGTACCAAAAAAAAAAAAAAAAAAAAAAGGCTTGTGTAAAATTAGTGTATTAAGATATTTTTCCATCTAAAGTGAGTAATCATTTAAGTGAACAAGATTTCAAGGGTGATTCCCCAGCCAGTACCTTCCCCTCCAAGTAATCGATGTTAAAAGAAACAAACAAACAGGCGCGGGCATAGTGGCACACACCTGTAGTCCCAGCACTCAGGAGGCTAAGGTAAGAGGATTGCCAAGAGTTTGAGGCCACTCTGGGGTACATAGTGAGTTCAAGGTCAGCTTTAACTACATAGGGAGACCCTGTCTCAAAAAAAAAAATGCAGAGTGCTTGGCAGGACCATGAGGTCCTGGGTTCAATCCCTAGCATCACACACACACATGCACACACGGGGGGGGGGGAGTATAAAATTCAGCAAGTGCTGTACCACTAAGCTCCACTCCCAGCCCTTTTTTTTGATGGTCCTGCTAAATTGTGCAGGCCACCCTTGAATTTGAGATCCTGCTGCCTCAGCCTCCCAAGCAGCTGGGATTATAAGTGTGTGCCACCACACCCAGCTGGAGTCTTTCTGACCTGCCTGCTCTGCTTACTCCAACCTCAAATCCACCTGAAGCAGGACTTGTTTCCATGCTTGAGCTGCCAAAGAGCTGCTGGAGAATGATCACACCCTGGTAGGGATCAGGGCCATGTGACAGAGGGTCCATAGCCCAAGTGCCCTTGTTTGGAAATGCACTTATGTGCACGGGTCAACTCTGCAACCCCCTTCCCTAGTCTCTTCAAGGCTCCTAAACAGGCCTGGCATAGTAGATGCCTATAATCCCAGTACTCTGGGAGGCTGAGGCGGAAGGATGCCAAGTCTGAGCCCAGTCTGGGTAACTTAGTGACTTAGCAAGATTGTCTCAAAACTTAAACAGGCTGGGAAGGTGGCTCAGGCTTGTTCTGCCTCCAAAGATTCTGGTTCAGTAAGTGCGAAGAGGCCTGAACTTGTGTATTTCTCCCAAGTTCCCAGGTGAAGTTGCCACTGTCAGCTCAGGGAACATGCTGTGAGGCTAGCGCCCATGCTGGCCTCATCTCTTTTTCACTTCAGCTCAGAGGGAGAACCACTACGTGGGCCCCTTTGGCTCCCACTCTTCCGTTACTGCAGCAGTCACTGTGTTCCCAAAGGATGTCATTAAGAGTACATTTTGGGGGGCTGGGGATTTAGCTCAGTGGCACCAAGCCTGCCTTGCCAGCACAAGGTCCAGAGTTCAGTCCTAGGTACCAAAAATTTTTTTTTAAATTAAGGAAACATCCAGTGAAGCAGATGTATTCTCTTGTGACCATTCTGCACCATTTCATTAATTCTGATAACAGTATCTCCATTTTCTTTTAGAAATCTATTTCTCGCTCCATGATCCACACTAGTTTCCCTAACTCCCCACCTCTGCTGGAACATATAATCCAAGCCTGGCCAATCAGATTTATGTATCTTCCTTGGCCACTGGGCTAGTTCAGGATAGGGCTGTGCCCCAGTCAAAGCCAGTGACAGGCACCAAGTGAGACTTTCTGGGGCTTCAGGGAGAGAGGCAGACTCATTTCCATTTGACAGTAGGGAGCACGTGAACCTAGAGTTGCAGCAGCTATCTTGCTCCATAAGCAGGAAGCTGTCAGACTGTTGACAGGGCCAATGTACAAGAAGGGGGGAAAGATAAGATTTGCTTGCCCTAGTGACATAATTTAATGTGTCTACCCTCGACTAACATGTGAACTAAATTTTCTCTTTGCTGAAGCTAGTTTGGGTTGAAGTTTCTGTCACCTGTGACGAGGCTGTTGCTTTGTCCCCTTGGCTTCCAGTAGCGCAGATAAAGAGCTTTTCCCCCTAACATGGTGCAGGATTAAGGTGGGTGGTCTCAGAGCAAAGAGGATGAGGTGAGCCCCCAGGTCTGGAGATGAGAACTGTGGGCAGCTGAGACTCTGAGCAGGGGCAGGAATGGAAGGTGTTTGTTTCTGCAGAGGCCTTTGCAGCTGAGAGCAGAGGCCTCCCCGTGCAGAGCAGCTGTGGGACACCGAGCCATGCTGGTCAGTGTAGGGCGCCCCCTGAGGACAGTGAGCATGGAGGGCAGGAAGAGGGCCACACACAGTGGGCACCCAGGGTGCCCGGCCTGGGAGCAGATGCTCAGCGGCAGCACTGAGTACAGTAAGAACAAAGGCACCCACGGAGGATGCAAATCCCAGCCCTACAAGCCATGAGGGCTCTGCTCTCATGAACGAGATTAATGCCTATATTATAACATTAAGGGGAGGCTTCAGAGGACGGCCTCTTTACCTTGTGCCAGGGGAGGATGCAGCATGAGGTGCCATCTTGACAGCAGAGAGCTGACTTCATCAGATACCAGCCTGCGATTGCTGGGTCTTGAACTTTCCAGTTTCCAGGACTGTGAGAAATTTCTATTATTTATGTTACCCGGTCCAATGTAGTGTTAGGGCAGTAGGAACAGACTAAGACAATCTGTGATCTAGGGTTTGATAATCTGTGATCTAATATCATATCATGAGTTCTAGCCACATGGTTCTTATAGTTATCATTATATATAAATATATATACTATATACAGTGTCACTATATGTAGTGTTATCACTGTATATCAAAGTGTAACCCACAGCAGCCCTTTTTAAAGTTTTCATTTGCAGACCATTCAGTAGCCACTGTAAAATGCTTTTATTCAAGTAATTACACTGGTACATCTAGTGGGGTGATACTTTATTTTTATTTTTTTATTTTTTTTTTGGTACCAGGGATCGAACTCGGGTCCTTGTGCTTGCGCAGCAGGCAGCGAAACCACTGAGCTAAATTCCCAGCCCAAAATTTCAGTTTTTCATTAAGTTTTTTTTTTGTTTTTTTTTCTGAGACAGGATCTTACTTTGTAGTTCAGACTGGCCTTAAACTATCTGACCCAGGCTGACCTCAAACTTGAAGTAATTCTCCTGCCTCAACCTCCTTCTGAGTGCTGAGACTACAGACGTGCACCACCATGCCTAGCTTACATTAAATTCTTTTGCTGCTGAGTGATGTGACTAAAGAGAATGCGTGACAAAACTGCTTTAATACACCCTTGCCTAAGACTTTTAAATGTAATTTAACTAAATTAAAATTAGTGTCATAGCCAAAGGAATGGAATGAAAAAGGACATGCATTTTATCGGTTAGTTAGCATTTACTGAACACCTCCTAAGGGCAAAACATGGGCACTAGATCCAAGAAAGGATGTTGGAGACACCCTGGGCACAGAACTGGGGTGTGTGATTGGGGTGGAGGTGAAGAAAGAGAGCGGAAGGAAACAAGGAAGGGGGAGTCTCCGAGTGCGTAAACCTGGAATACAGACCAAACACCCTGCATTGTGTTCCTCCAGGTAGGTGCTCTTTCACACCAAACCACAGAAATCAAATTATTCCTGTCAAAGAAACACCTGCCAGCTCTTCTCAAGCATTGTGTCCTACCAATACAGAAATCAGTTAAGTGGTATTTTATGCAGCTCTCTCACGTTTTAACTACAGCCTGAGAGGTGTTTACACGGCTGAAAAAGGAGTAATTAAGCACAGGCAAGTCTCTGAAACTACATCTGCTGCGGTGGTGTCCTGGGCCCCCTGCTCTGCACCTGCACCTCTGGAAACCTAGTTAGGGAGTGGGGTGTCAGGCCAGGACTCTGCTTCAAACCAAGCCTGGGTCCCAAAGGATGCGAAGAGCACCTGGGTGGTTAGATTAGCACCACCCTTCAAGCTGGCTCAGTGTCCCCGGTGGTCTGGACTGTCAGTGGCACTGATCAGGAAAGGGCTCAGGTTGTGCACTTAGCAGTTCCTAGCTTTAAAAATCAGGCACTAGGGGCCCGGGATTTAGCTCAGTGGTTCCACTGCCTGCCTCGAAAGCACAAGGTCCCAAGTTTGAGCCCCGGTACCAAAAAAAAAAAAAAATCAGGCACTATTTTATTCTGGAAAAAAATTACAAATACCTATCCAGAGCAAGTTTGAAGGTCCTAGGACTAAGAAACAACTTTGAAAAGAAAGTTCTGCTGATCTAAAAACATTTGGCAAAACTGGTATTTTAGCAACATGTGCTGGAGAATATCCATTTGTAGCCCCAGAGATGAGGAGAAATATCTGAGGGAGAGGCAAGGAGCACAGAGAGGATTCTGCTGGTGTTCTTGCCATTTTAAAAGCAAACACGACAAAAAATGGTTAATGTATTCTCGATTTTTAAAGCAAAGTCAGTGCGCTTAGGAATCACCTACTGTGTATCCTGGCATAAAATTGGAACGGTAAAACATTGACCTATGTGGTCAGGGTATGGGGGGAGGGCTTGACAGACCAAGAGGGTTTCAGGTTCCAAATGAAAGGTTTGTCCTATTTTTTTTGTAGAATCTGTGTATTTCCTAAAAATCTCCATCTTTATAGAGTTTTAACAAACTAAATTTTCTTAGACTGAAAGACTGGCTAAATTTTTATTCTGAAACCAGTTTTCGGGAACATAATTGCCAATACATAAATCATTGATTCAACTACCAAAAAACAGTTCATTGCAGTAATTTTATTATTTATTTATTTGTGATATTGGGGACTAAACCCAAGGCTTTCACCTCCAGCCCCTTTTTGAGACAGTCTTGCCAAACTGCCCAAGCTGAGGTTGAACTTGTGATCAGCCTGCCCTCGGCCTCCCAGAGTGCTAGGATTGCAAGCCTGCACTACCACACCTGGCTTAAGCCACTATGGCTTGCAGAAATTCTTTTGTATATTTCACTGTCGGTTTTGGCAGAACTTACTGTAATATCTATTTTCCAATTGTTATATTAGGGGTAAACATTCTAGTGTAAGAAATGTGGATTTTGGTGCTGTGCACGGTGGCATACAACTGTGATCTCAGCACTTGGGAGGCTGAAGCAGGAGGATCACTGAGTTTGAGGCAAGGGAAGGGGAGGGGGAGGAGAAGAGAAGAAGGTAGAATGATTCTGGTTTTATTCCACAGCAACACTTGCATGATAGTAAACTGCAGATGTTAAACTACCTCAAAAATGCAAAGCTAACAAAAAGATGTTAGAAAATGCCAACCAAGTAGGAAGCAAGAAGAGGTCTAAGGATCTGAGCAGGTCACTTGAACTACTTTGCTTTTGCTTTGTTTCTTTTGTTTTTTGGTACTGGGAATCGAACTTGGGACCTCACATATGCCAGGCAGGCGCTGTGCCGCTGAGCTACATCCCTGGCCCTACTTGAAGGACTTCGGATCCAGCTGTCCTTTTATAAACCAATAAATTTGTTACTATGCTTTTTTTTGGTACCGGGGATCGAACTTGTTACTAAAATCCCAAGGTTACTGTAGGGTTGCTTTTTATTATAGAAATGTGTAAGCTGGTATATACTGTTCAGAGACTTTCTCTTCTGAGTTTAATCTTTATGCCCCTGCCCTTTTCGCTGAAAGCTCTAAGAGGTTCTCCATCACTGGCCTATGCTGTAGTAATTCTTTTAGATGTAAATACTAAATAAACCTAAGTGGCTGACAGGATGATGGCGGACTGGGTCGCTTATGAGGTGTTCGAGCCAAGGCACACCCTTTCCTCCCTCACATGGATGGGCCAGCGCACCATGGCCCTATTAAAGGACTTTTTTTTTTCTTTGCTGTGGGGTGGCACGGAGCCCACGGAACAAGGGAGTGGCTCGCTGTTTCGTAAGGACTACCTCAGATTCAGGGTTGAAGTGCTGTTGAGAAACAGCAGAGAAGTGTTGCATCAGGCACGCAGAAGGTGCACAAGGCTTTCTGTATTTCTCCTCTCTTCCCTCAGCTACTCAACAACCTTCCAACTCACCACACCTTCATGCCTCACCATCATTTCTGCTTACACTCCACTAACAAACTCAGCCCATGGCCTTGCCTAGCTGCAAGGGGGATGGGAAATCTAGACTTTACCCAGCTCTGCTGTGGGATCTGTCACTGAGGAGGGACAGCAGATGCCAGGGCAGGGGACGTGACACCTCACTCACTCAAGCCCCACTCACCCTGTGCGTTTGGCAACATTTAGTTAATGTATCTGGGAAATGAGATTTCTTTCATTATATATAACTTTTTCTTCAAAAACTTCAGTCCATAAATCCTTATTTGCAATTCTGAAATATGAATAATTCTCTTAAAATGAAGAGATAGTCCGCAAGTCTGGCACCAAAACTTTTTGTGCCACAAAGCCTGTGTGAACTGCCCTAAGACTCAGTTGTCTTACAGCATTCCGCCCAAGTATCTTCTGTGTGCTGATATTTTGTTGCTTCTTTTTGTTCCTTTGTAACCATAAAAATGGCAAATAGAGTCAAAGATACCATTATGGGTAATAGTGAGAAGATAAAAAGAAGAAAGACCCCTACTCTCATTGACAATGCAGAGATGTCATCACAGAAGCTTCATTCATCTCAGGGTGTCTGTCAGCCTTTCAAGTACCATATATGACATAAAGAAACACAGGTCAAGGGCCTGGCATAGTGGCGTAAGCCTGTAATCCCAGAACCCGGGAGGCTGACAGGAGGATCTTGAGTTCAAGGCCAGCCTGGGCCACAGAGCAAGTGCAAAGCCAGGCTGGACTAAATAGTGCAACCAGTATCAAAAAATAAACAAATGATAAAAAAATCAAATTTTACAGTGATGATAAACAAAGTTTAATGGAAATAAGAAAACACTGCATAGGACAAAAGCCAAAGATCTCCACTGGGTGTTGGTGGAGTGGATTCAACAAGAAATGAATGTATAGTATATCTAAATACTATACCTCAAAGAACTGAACCTGAAGGAGTGGGTGAACATTCATGTAAGTTGGCTGTGGAAATCTGAGAAACATCATTGCATAAAACAGTCTGAAAATAAAATGGGAATGAATGCCTCCTACTGGTCAAGATGCATGGGAAAATGATGTTCACTGGTCACGTCTGATAAGAACCTCAGTCTTCTGCCGCCTGCCTCGCAAGCCCAAGGACCCAAGTTCAAGCCCCGGTACCAAAAAAAAAAAAGAACCTCAGTCTTGAGTGACTCCACAGTGCTGATAAAGTGGGCTCAATGAACAGGCTGATTGGTGGGGAAGGGCTTGGCACATTTTTCTTTTCCTACAGAAGTGTTCTATACAGCCCACCCTGAACTTATGATGCAATGTGGGACTTTATCCTCCACGAAGAGCAAACAAACATCTAGAAGAAAAAACAAAAATTGTCCTGATGCTTGCTTGCTGCTCTTATAAAGAGACTGGGCTGGAGAACTTGCCTAAATGGCAGAGTACTTGCTTAGCATGTACAAGCCCCTGGGTTTCAATCTGCAGCACTGCAAAAACAAAATGAGTAAAATGAAATAAATGCTTGGCACTCATGTGAATGTAACCACAGACTACTCATGAGAACATCAGACACTCAAATTAAGTTCTACAAGAGACCCAACCAGCACTACTCAAGTTTCAGGGTCATGAAAACAAGGCTGTGCGACTGCTACCAACCAAGGTGTTGAGGAGATGAGGTGAAGAGATGAAGTTGGGTGCCCTGGCTGGGGCCCTCGGCAGAAAGGCTACGTGAGAAAACATGAAATCTGAACAAAGTACAGACCACAGTCAGTAGTATTGTATCCCTGTTAACTTCTGAGTTTTAACAAATGTGTCATGGTTGTTCAGCATTAGTGGAAGACAGGTATGAGAGATAAGAGAACTTTGAATTACCTTTGCAACCTTCTTGTAATTCTACAATCACTTCAAAACTTTTTTAAATGCTCAGCATAGGCCGGGGACTTAGCTCAGTGGTTTTGCCACCTACTGAGGACCCGAGTTCCATCCCTGGTACAAAAAACAAACAAACAAACAAAATAAAATGCTCAGCATGGTCTTTGGCTTACAGTGATATCTGAAATCACATTTACAAATAAAGATTTGGAGGATTTATCACTAAGGAGACAACTACCTTATGTCAAAAGTTCATCAGCTTTTGAATATAAATAATATAAATAAAGCTGACATTAAAAAATGAAAAAAGGGTGCTAGGAGAGCGAGCTAATGCACCCGGGCCGCGGCGTCGGGAACTATGGTGCTTCTGAACATCCTGATCACCGGTACACCAGGAGTTGGAAAAACCACACTAGGCAAAGAACTTGCGTCCAGATCAGGACTAAAGTACATTAATGTGGGTGATGTAGCTCGAGAAGGGGCATTATATAATGGCTACGATGAAGAGTATGAGAGTCCCATTTTAGATGAAGAAAAAGTAGTTGATGAGTTAGAGAACCAAATGGCAGAAGGTGGAGTTATTGTTGACTACCATGGTTGTGATTTCTTTCCTGAACAATGGTTTCATGCAGTTTTTGTGTTGAGAACAGATAACAGTATATTGTACAAAAGACTTGAAACAAGGGCTTATAATGAGAAGAAACTAGGAGACAGTATCGAGTGTGAGATTTTTCAAGTTCTTTATGAAGAGGCCATGTTATCATACAAGGAAGATACTGTGCACCAGCTGCCCAGCAATACGCCTGAAGAGCAAGAGGACAACATAAACCAGATCTTGAGATGAACTGAGCAGTGGGTCAAAGGTCACAACCCATGACTGGTCACTTGGTGGTGCCTCTTTGCCCACCTCGTGGACACGGGCTCCAAGTATCTGTAAAAACCAAAACTATGTGGAAGGCCCAGCAGGTATTTTATGCCTGGGTTTCTTTTTCTCCATGGGAAAGTTAAACAATCACAAATATAATGAATATAATTATTATTAAGCATTTAAAATATACATCAGTTGCTAAACAATAAATCTGATCAAATGGGTAAAAAAAAACCAAAAACACGAGAAAAGGGGCCGAGGATTTAGCTGTGGTTCTGGTGCCTGCCTTGCAAGAGCAAGGTCCCAAGTTCGATCCCCCAGTACCAAAAAGAAAAAAGGAAATTCCAGTTTGACATTTTCTTATGAATATTTTAAGTAGGGAAACTGCACAATGGTTTATTTTTTTTATCGGAAAAAATTATATTTTGGAAGAACTCACTACATAAGATGACAGAATTCCAAAATCAAATTACGTGAAAATATACATCGCAATTTCTTTGTTCAATAGGTGAGGAAAAATCTGCAGTATAGAAGAATAGAGGCAAAGAAATACGAAGAACTAAGAAGGGTATGAGGGCAAATAGCATTTTTAATAGCAAACCCAAAAGTGAAAGGCTAGTAGCTATGCATGCTC
Source organism: Heterocephalus glaber (assembly GCF_053883595.1). NCBI lineage: Eukaryota > Metazoa > Chordata > Mammalia > Rodentia > Bathyergidae > Heterocephalus > Heterocephalus glaber. The sequence goes on along the minus strand of NW_028258346.1, from coordinate 2,254,670 downwards.
TATTTATCCACCCTTAATATTGGGCAATAATAAAGCCAGACAAAGATTTTGTATTGTTTGGGGTAAATTTCAGTAAGTTGAATTTAGAACCAACAGTGTTTTTTTTAGTTTTTGGGGATAATGACTGGGTTCAAGAGCTCTCAACAGCCAGAAAACATTATTGCTACATCCAATCCAAGGGTACAACTAGAATACAAAAAGGACAGAGCACCTAGTGATGACCACTCCTCTGGCATCAACATTAAAAATCAAGTAATTACTTATTAACTATTTCAGTATCTGAACTAAATGATTTGAGAACTTTCTGGAAGACAGAAAAGACAAAAGCAAAAGGGAGTGTGTCAAACAAGACAAAAGTTTAGTAAGTGAAAGGAGTTTAATGAAGCCCTTAATGGTTTAAAAGAGCAGAATGGTTTTAAATATAATCATGAGGATGATGATGATGAAGAGGAAACTGAACACAGGTGGAAAAAACAGTAGAGGATAAGGTGAAACACGATCAGTCAATGGCTGGCCTTTACTATGCAGTCAGCAAATTGTGAATTTATGGCAGTTTTCATAATTAGAGGGACTGCTAGCTGGGTATGGTGGTCCACACCTGTAATCCTAGCACTCAGGAGGCTGAGGCAGGAGGATCTGGGACTCCTTAGATGGAAACCCAAATTAATGAGCCATATGACAAGGGGGAGAAAGTCCTTAAGAAGGGCAAGTTGGAGCATGGCCTTCATCCTGCTTCAGCTGGCACCAGATATCCAGCCCTGGCTTCCACTGGGCACAGGAACCAGACCAAATAGCCATTCATGGTCTGTATATGCAGAGACACAGTTAGCTCAATTTCAACCTGTATATAAATATTTACAAAATGTTTTTCTTAGAAATCAAATTACTAGAGCATTTACAACCTGTATTTCACTTACCAGTTTTCTTTGTTTTGTTTTTTTGGTACCAGGGATCGAATTCAGGACCTTGTGCTTGGGAGGCAGGCGGTGGCACCACTGAGCTAAATCCCTGGCCTGCTTACCAGTTGATTAATTACATAAACTGTACACTATGTGTCCTAACTAGTGTTTCTGACATTTCACTGCAGAAAGCTGGGTTTTTTTAATGATCACTACTTTAGACTCTGCCAGGGCTGTCATACAACATACAGCATACATGTACATGCCACCTTTCAAAAACTCTGGAAGTCTCAATTCCAAGATTCATCAGGCCCCAAAGATTTTAGATTATAGACTGTGGACCTCTCTTTACAAAGAGCAAACAATGCCCATGTACTAAAATCCACTGTTCCGAGTTAAGGTCCTTTTTGAATAATTTCTAACACTTGTCACACTTGTTTCTGCAGACCTTAACCATAGGCAGTTACTCTCTCTCTCCCTCACAGGGCATAAAGCACAGCTATATTCTGGCACTGATAGAAAAAAAAACACAACTTTTTCGGCAGCAAAGCAGAAAGACTACTGGATCTGGTGGGAATCTTTATGGATGTTGTCACACTCTAATCAGGAGCCTCTACAAGATTACATGACGAATGAATTTATTTCTCCCCAGGAAGTCAGCATTGTCACTATGAAGAGCTGTTACTTCCTTAGCTACTTTTCTCGTTGCTGAGACAATATACCCAACACCCAAAGTTAAAAGGGGAAAGGTTTATTTAGCTCAAAGTTTGTAGAGGTTTCAGTCCTTGGTTGGCTCGTTCCAAGGCAGAGTCCCAGGGCAGAGGGGCACTGCAGAGGTGCAGACTTCCTGAAGGAGTGGGAATGCAAGACCCTGAGGAATTCTAAGAGTCTGGAAAGGCAGAAATGCAGTTTCAATTTTTTTTAATCTAAATTGACTGCTCAGTGCTGGCCAGTCACAAAGCTAGTACGGGGTACAGCAGACGTAGCAGAGGACACTCAGTGGAAGACTCAGACAAATGAACAGGAAATCACAATGACCACAGCGCACAGGTGCTATGACGGAACAAAGTAAGGTTTATTTGTCTCTTTCAGTGGCATGTGACAAAATGGACTCCAAGTGTCTTGAGCTAATATGTGGCGAACTGGCTTACGTTACAAGGAACCACTGAAAGACCAGACTTAAATAAGGACCCTCTCTCTGCTCTGGCAGCCATGCCCTTTAATCCTGCAGATGGGGTCTTCCTCCACATGCACATTCATGGACACAGTGACCTCAGAGAAAGAGGCAGACTTCTCGGCTGTAGTGGTAGAAAGATTCAGGGAAGGACCTCAGGTCTTGGAATCTGCCTTTCCCTGAAGCAGTCACTGTACTGCCAGAAAACAAAACTGAAAAGCAGCAGCAAAACTTCACTGTAAAAAGAAAACTCATCAGGAAAATATCACCACAATGCAGAAGACATTTTAACTCAACACTCTATTGTGAATTTAAAAATATATAACTAAGCAATGGCAGCTGTGCAGGAAGATGACACAGCAGAAATAAAGAACTGCAGGAAGGGATGATCAGACACCAGAAGGAGACAGAGCAGGCAGACATGAACCAGGAACTGGGAGATTAAGAACAAAAATGGGGAAAAAAGCAAAAACCCATTTCAGAAGTAAAAAAATTATACGAAATTCAAGGGAAAAGAGATACCATTATAAGGGCCACTGTGAAAGACATAAAGAATAGAAAGAGAAAAGTGAGGGTAATAAAGAAATGCCCTGAGAGGCACAGGACTGGGAGAGGACAGTACTGTGCCCCGACTACCTCCTGACTACCTCCTGCTTGGCCAGGCATCCATCACCTGAGGAGGCAGCGGGCAGGGGTGAAGAGCACCAGAAAGAATCCTCAGGAATGAACAAGTCAGCAACCAGAAGAACCAAAAGGTAAAGAGAGATTAATATCCAGGGTATGGTGAAGCATGCAGCCATCATTCACCTTGATAAACCTTTTTTTTTTTTTTTTGGTACCGGAGATCAAACTCGGGACCTTGCACTTGCGAGGTAGGCAACGGAACCAATGAGCTAAATCCTCAGCCCTCACCTTCATAAATCTTAACATTTTACCATAATTGCTTCTGATGTTTTTATGGACATACATCTCTCCAGGTGGGGTCTGAGCCGCTCTGACCCCATCTGTCAGCCCTCTGTCCTGAAATCAATGACTGTTTTTACAAATATGCTTTTACCTCATAATTGTGTATATAATTATTTGTAACATTTGTTTCAGATGTTTTCAAACTTCATATAAATGGTGTCATAATAAATGTTTCAATCTACTATGTGCTTTTGGCTTTTGCCCTGCTGACATGTGTGGCTGGACTTTAACTATGGCACAGCATACCATGGTGTGACTATTCCACAATGTTTTTATTCATTCTTTGTAGATGGATCTTTCAAAAGGATCTAACAGTTTTTTTATTTAATAAAATTAAAATATATACCTACCCTATGTCTCTGAAATTCTACATTCAAGTATGAAAAATAATTATGTATGACCACAAAATATAAGATTGTTCATGATGTACTGAGAGTTTAACTAAGTGTACAGCACTTCCCTTTCATACGCAAGGTCCTGGGTTTTTCCAGCACTGGGGAAAAAAAAAAAAAATTTATAGTATCATTATGCACAATAGTTGAATACCACAAAAGCAGCTGTGGCATATCCATACAGTGAGTATCACCAACCAAGAGAAAGGAACAATGTACTGCCAGGTGCAGTGGCACACCCCATCATCTCAGCTACTCAGGAGGCAGAGGCTGAAGGATCACAAGTTCAAGGCCAGCCTGGGCTAAGAACTTAGCAAGACCCTATCTCAAAATAAATTGTATTTATTCACTTATTTGGGTTTTTTGAGACAGAGTCCCATGTAGTTCAGGCTGGCCTTGAACTTACTATGTACGTAGTCCAGGCTGGCCTCAAACTCATGGTGATCCTCCTGCCTCAGCCTCCCAAATGGTGGGATTACAGGTGTGTACCACCATACTTGGCTAAAATAAAATTTTTTAAAAAGGCTGAGAGGGCCGAGGATTTAGCTCAGGGGTTCCACTGCCTGCCTCAAAAGCGGAAGGTCCTGAGTTTGATCCCCAGTACCAAAAAAAAAAAAAAAAAAAAAAAAAAGGCTGAGGATGTAAATCTCAGTAGTAGAGCACTTTTCTAGTATGTGTGAGGCCCTGGGTTCCATCCCCAGTACTGCAAAAGAGAGAGAGAGGAAAAAAGGAACAAAGTATTAGTGTGTGTTTTAAGTTTCCAATCCCTGAGACATAGTATCTGACACCCACAGAGGTTTAGTTTAGCTCACAGTTTGAGGCCGGCTCAGTCCATGGTCAGGTGTCTTCAAGGAAAAAACATCACAGTGGAAGGTGTTGCAGAGCAAAGCTGCTTAATTAATGGCCACTGGGAAGCAGAGCAAGGCAGCACTGCCAGAGAAGAGCAGGCGAGGGACCACATATATAGTACCCAAGGCCACCCCTCCATACATCAAGAGGATGCTTTATTAATCTGTCTTTTATTCCAATGAAATTCATAATTCAGGATTAAAGGTCACAATACCTAACATGGAGGAAACTCAAATATACAGTGCTAAATGAAAGCCTCACATAAAAATATATATACCGTTTCTCTATATAAAGTTCTACTAGAGGTAATACTGAACCTTGGTGAAAAAAACCCAGAACTAGGGTTCAAGGGAGGTGACAGCATGGATTAACAGGGAAAGGCAACTTTCTGGGGGTGATGGCAATGTTCTGAGAGAAGTCTGTGTTACACAGCCTATCAGGAGTATATACTGAAGATCTATACATTGCAGGCTGGGGACACAGTTCAGAGGTACAGTGCTTGCCTAGCATGTGTGAGCAATCCCCAGCACCACAAAAAAAGAGAGAAAGGACGAAAAAAAAAAAAGATGTAATTTTCACTGAAAGTAAAATTTGCCTCAAAAGAAAAACTAAACAAACATTGAACTCAGTTAATATTATATATGCTCAAATATCTAGAGAAAAGTGTACCGATATCTGCATTACTTCTTAAATGCAGCAAAAGGTAAAACGGAACAATAGATAGAGAAGGCAGTGACAAAGCAAGCAGAGCAAAATGTTGATGGTGGAATTCAGGTGGTGTGTATGTGGGTGTTCATTATAAACTCCTTTCGACTTTACTGAACATTTAAAATCTTCATTTAAAAAATATAAAGGAGCCGGGGATTTAGCTCAGTGGTTCCACCACCTGCCTCACAAGCTCAAGGTCCCGAGTTCGATCCCCGGTACCCCCCCCCAAAAAAATTAAAACTATAAAGGAAAATTTTTAACATTTAACCTATCTGAAACCAACTGGATTTCCTAATGCTCTACAGCTCCTCTTCCCAGAAGCAACAGCCTTGCTTCAGCTGCTAGCCTTCGCCTTGTCTGTCAGCCGCCTGTTCCCACATCGGCGTGTGTAACCGTTCAGCCCCCTGACACACATCTGCGACGGTGACTCTCCCCACTTCCACCAGCCCCCTCGCCTGCACTGGACTGTGCGGTCTGACTGCTTCTGCTCTTGCCCCACTGTAGTCCACGGTCCACGCAGCAGCCAGCTGGATCCTTTACTCTGCCCCAGCCATACTAAAACTTCCCCGCTCATTAACCAAGGCAAGGCCCTCTGCGCTTGCTTGCTGTTCCCTGGCCTGGAACCTTCTTCCTTCTTATCTACACAGCTTATCTCACTTCAGTTCTCTGCTCAAATGTCACACAGGAGAGGGCTTCCCTGAACACTCACCGAACACAGCACCTCCTGCAATCCCTCACCCTGGTATGCTCCTTGCTTATTACCATCTGGCATATTTGCCATTTTACACACACACACACACACACACACACACACACACACACACTAGAATTGAGCTCCAAAGGGTAAGGAATTTTTGTTCACTTTACTAACCCTGTCCTAGCGTTTGATGTAATGAATGAACTAAATGTCCCCTCCTGTGAGGCCTTCCCATGTCACTCCCCACCCCTCTGGTCCCCTTATATTATCTTTTCCATTGTGCTTAACGGTAGATACCTGTTACACATTTATTCTGCCCCACACCCTGTGGACTTAACTCAATGGACAGAGAAAACTTCTTACTAACTGCCATGTCCCGTGGCCCGGAGCACCCTCTTTCCTATGTCCACCACCCACCACAGTCTCTGGATTCCCCCACTCTCTTCTCACCCTGAAGCATGACAATCATTGAGGGAGCCAGAGCGCCGGTTCCTAAGTGTGCTCTGGCTCCCACCCCACCAGCCCTTCCTTGGTGCGGACCCTCCCTGAGACAGCAGCCAAAAACGGCACCACAGAGCCAAGGGAACCTCTGCCTGGACTCGCCGTGCTTCTGGAGTCCCCAGAGGCCAGCAGCAGCTCTGCCTCTAGAGGGAGAGAACCTGCTGAGCCCACAAGTGCCAGCCACAAAGCTCCTGCAAGGGAGTGTCCCCAGCAGTCTGGTTAGACCACTCAGCACACACATCTCTGCTGCCCTCTCCACCACTTCCAAAGCAGGCTGCGGCCAGCTAGGCAGGTTGGTGATGGAAAAGACAGCCCTGCCCAGGAGCACCTGCAGGGGTAAGGGGAGGGGTGGAGGCAGGTATGCATGGGGAGCAGGGCAGCTTTCTAGAGTGGGGGCGCTGGGCATCGGGATGAGTTGGGTAAATGGGCCTGGCTGGGGAAGACAGGGGAGGTGGCAGGACAAGGGATGCACACGCAAAGGGAGTGGAGAAAGGCATGCAATTGGACTACCTTCCCACACGCCAGAGCCCATGTGCAAAGGGGCTTAGCCTTTCACCCGAGGTCACCGCAGAAGGATGTGAAGCGGGGTAGGAGCCTGGGAAAATCTGTGCTTTGGAAAAAGAGCTCTGGCATGTGCTGGAAGGCAGGGCGGGAGGGGCAGGGTATGCCTAGAAAGCAAGGTAGGAGGCTACTGCAGTAGCTAGGAGGGGGTGAGTCCTGGGGCCAGGCAGGACTTTGAAGGACTTTGGTGACAGCTGGAAGGAGTAGAGCACAGGGGCACTGGAGCCAGGCTCCACTGTGGATGCTGGGCAGATGACATTTATGGCTCAGGGTCCTCATCTGTAAAACAGGATAACAGTAACAGCACCTGTCTCATAATGCTGGGGAAGAATTAAAGATCTGATACCATGTAAAAGCGCTGGGTACAGCTTAGCACATCATCTTGCTCAGCAAGTGTTAACTGTGATAATGGAGCTCCAAAAATAGAAGAAACAAGGTTGACTCTCAGATTGTAGTTTGGACAGCCTGATCTGCAGCTCTCAAAGTGTGATCCATGAAGGTGGTCAGGGAGGGGGTGTGTCCAAAGACCCTTTGGGCTGAAGTGAAATCAAAACTATTTCATAAGATTTATTTAGTAATAAAATCAAGACATCTGTTCTTTTACTATGATGGAGGAAAAAAAACGGTAGTTAAAACTGCTAGTGGAGCGCTGGGACACAACTGTGTTTGCCTAGCATGTATGAGGCCCTGTGCTCAATCTCCAGCACTGCAAACACACACACACACACACACACACACACACACACACACCTTGCTACTGCCTTAGCATAAATTTAAGCAAATTACTCCAGTAGTCATGTGCTTCAACATTCACTCCTAATTAAGAAAAAAAAAAAGGCCACTTATGGTGAAACTTGCTGAGACAATAAAAGAAGTAGTTTAATTGATAATCCATTGCTAACATTTGGGTAGATTGTTATTTCTTTAGATACATTTTGGGTAAGCATGGACAGTAAGCAACTTTCATTAGACAGGAAAAAGTGTTTAACTCTTATTTTGGGAGAAATATTGTCATTAAGTATGATTCATTTTTGCTTAGGTTCAAATCAGCTTCATATGATTAAAAAAGTGTTTAAAATACCATGGCCAAAGCTTTGAACAACTGAAGCAACAAGACAGTATGGAATTATATTCAAAGTATAAAATAAATCATAAAAAGAAACAAATCTCCAGAGTAGAAAAGATTCAGATAACATAGATATTGGACCTTAAAGGAGGAGGAACATTACTCCCCACCCCTTATTCATGGGCTGCCTATACTGACTTATTTCCAAAGAGCACAGTACGTAATAAGAGCAAAAGAACTATCTTTACCACAATGAAACCAGACAAACGCTTCCTTAGCCAGGTGATCAAGGTCGGCATTAGGGATGATAAATCATGACAGCAGTATGCAACTGTAACACAAGGTGATGAAAACTCTATTTCACCTCTATGTTTTTTCTCTCCTAAATCCATAACCCTAAACCCAGTCTAACCACAAGAAAAACATGGAATTCCAAAAGAGAGGCAGCTTGCAAAACACTCCCAGTACTCCTCAAAACTATGAGTCACCAAAAATACGGGACATCTGAGAAACTGTCAGAGCCCAGGAAATGTGACATCTAAATGTGATATATTCTACATAAGATGGAAGAGTGGTAAAGACACTAAGGAATCTGGACAAAGCGTGGACTTTTGTCAATAATGTATCCACACTGATTCATTAATAAATGTTTCATATGGTAGTAAGTGTGGGATACTAGATGTCAATAATAAGGGAAACTATGTGTGAAGTGAGGCAGTAGGAGTATAGAAGCTCTGTTCTACTCATATCCCTAGTATTTACTGGGAATGATGCCATCCTCTATCACGCTTAGACACCTCGAGTTCTGTACCAGGACAGCCTATACATGATTCAAATCAGCATTTACCAAGGTCCTACTATGCATGCAACCCTTTGAACTGTGGGGTCTTGGCTATAAGATGAACAAAACAAGGTCAGAGGCCTAGCAGGAGAGAAAAAGACATTTATATAGATAAGGATTGTTTTAACTGGAGAGCACAGAGAAAAGGATATGGGAGGCCTACACAGAGAAGGTATAGCAAAGTAAATCAAGAAATAGGTAGGCTGGGCCTGTTGTTTTTTTTGGGGGGGAGGGTACCCAGGATCAAACCCGGGACCTTGTGCTTGCAAGGCAGGTGGTAGCACCACTGAGCTAAATCCCTGGCCCTGGGACTGTTTTTTGTTCCTTAGTTTTGAAGAGATAAGGTCTTGCTACATTGCCCCGGCTCCCAAGTAACTAGGACTACAGGTACACACCACCGGTTTAATTCAAACAACACAACATTGTGCCACCAAGTATCCTCCCTGCCCCCAGAAATGAATGCAAGAGCCAAGTATGGTGGTGCACCTGTAATCCCAGCACTCTGGGAGGCTGAGGCAGGAGGATCACAAGTTAAGTGACTTAAGGACTGGGGATTTAGCTCAGCGGCACCGCACCTGTCTTGCATGCACAAGGTCCTGAGTTCAATCCTTGGTACAAAAAAAAAAAAAAAACACAAGTGACAGACTCTGTCTCAAAAGATAAAGGGCTGGGGATGCAGCCCAGTGTGAAGGCCTCTGACCCAATCCCAAGTACTGAAGAAACACACACACACACACACACACACACACACACACACATACACACACACACACCCCACCTTGAGATGCATGACTCCTTGTTTTCTAGAGAAAACCCACACTCAAAGAAATTCTGTATTTTGCAGAAGCACCAGATGGGAACCTGGTGTGTCTGAGGAAACCCCATGCTTTCTACAGACCCACTTGTCCACCCACCAGATACTTGGAACATAGTGACATTCATCCTAATTCTTTCCACACAATGCTCACTTGATATTGCTCTTATTTTTCCTTTACTACAATTGTGCTCTGTTCATATAATACACAAGAGTAGGGCCAAAGTAACTTCTAACTACAGTGCCTTGTTTACACGAAATTTATGCCAGGGCTAGGGACATACGATACTCAAAGATTAATCCCACAAATATTAATGACATTCTTGGCTTTCAGCATATTTTGACGACCAACCTCAATCACGCAGGCCACCAATTTTGCTTTTGCTCGGCTAACACACACTTGTTAGGAGACACCTGCCCCATCCTTTCCTTACCATCATGGCAACAGACTTCAGTGAAGGCAAAAGGGAGGCGACTCCCGCCTTAACGAGAGCCACATAAACTGTATGAAGTTTCTTGGGCCTGACCAGGTATAGAACTCTTCTGCTCCTATGTCACCCTGGGTAAGGCTATTAAGCATAAATTTGGAAAAGAAACAATTCTTGTGCCTGCGACTCGAGACCGTTTGAAGAAAGGAAAGAGCAAGAGTGAACAGCTCTGCCAGCCCGGAGCGCACCGGCGCGTCCCAGCTCCGGGCTCGCAGGGCGGCGCTGCACAAAGCCCGCGCTGGCCGTCCCGGGGCATCTCGGGTAGGGCCAGGCGCTCCCCGGGCCGGCGGAGCGAGGCCCCCAAGGCCCCCGGCGCTGCACACGGCCCCTCCGCCCCGCGATCTTTGTTTCGGGAGCTGCCTCCTTCCCGCCCCACAATCTGTGCACGCCGTGCCACCCGCGTGTCCGACTCCCAAACGTGCAAGAACAAGCAGGAACAGAGCGCGCAGAGCGGTGGCCGGGGGACCCCCGAGCGGAAATACAGAGACGAGGAGAAGGAAACGCGCGGGGCCCGCCGGCGGCCGTCAAACTCCCCTCGCGGCCCCGGGCAGGCGGCTCGTGCGGGCTCCTCCGGGCGCGCAGGCGGCGGGGCGGGGCGGGGCGGGGCGGGGCGGGGCGGGGCGCGGCGCAGGCCTGCACACGGCGGCCACTGTCCTCCCTCCCGGCCCGGCCCTCGGCAGGCTACCGATGGCGGGATGAGGGGGCTTTCACCCCCGGGCCGGCACCTGGGGCTGGGCAGAGTGCGGGCGGCGCGAGCGTTTCCCGCGCGGGGCCTGCTGCGTGCGAGCTGCGGGCCGGGAGCAGGGCGGCGGGCTGAGGGGCGACCGGCGCGGGGCGCGCAGCCCGGCGGGCGGGCGGGCAGACACGTACCTCGGCCGGCGGGCGCTCGTAGGCGCACGTGGCTCGCCACCGCCTGCCTGTGTTTACATCGCGCCGGCTCCACGTTGCGCGGCGTCCCCGCCTCCTATTGGCCGGCCGGGCGGCTGCAGCCTCGCTCCTCCCGCAGGGGCGGGCCCGCTGGCTCCTCGCGCCTCTCTGGAAGACCAGCTTCCCCGGCCTTGGCGGGACCCGGGGCGCTCCACCACCGCTGCTTTCCCGCGGCTGCAGGAGCCCCAGTGGCCGCCCTTGGCCGGACGCTGGGGTGGCGCTGCAGCCTGACATCCCTGCTGCCGGGGCGTTACAGCGGCGTTACCGCGGGAGGCGACGGGAGCGAGCTGGCGGGAGGTGCGGGAGCTGCGCGGCAAGAAGTCGACTTTGGAGGAGCCGCTGCAGCCTCCAGCGCCCCCCGGGCTCACCCCGGGGACCGGCGCGGCGCGCACTGCGGGCAGGGCAGGGCGGGGCGCGGGCGGGAGCGCGGAGCGCAGAGCGCGCCGGCGGAGGTGTCAGCCGAGGCGCATGCGTGCGGGCGGGCCCGGCCCGGCCTATATATTGGGTTGGCGCCGGCGCCAGCTGAGCCGAGCGGTAGCGGGTCTGGCGGTGAGGAGGTGCTGGGCTTAGGGGGTTCCGGGGGAGGGCGGGGAAGCCCCGCCGAGCTGGTCCTTCCCGCGAGCGGGATCCTTGAGGGAGGGAAACTGGGAAGGCGGAGAGCCAGGCGCTTGGGAGGAATGGGTCCCCGAGTTCCGCCCCTGTCAGGACCCCTGGCTGGGGCCAGGAGAGCGGCGGGGTGGCGGGCAGCCCCCTCGTGGGAGGCCACGCTTAAGCCCCTTGCTCTAGGGGCTTCTCTAGCCCACTCCTGTGCGGGGAGCTCCCCGTGGAACAGAGGATGGGCGTCTGGGTCCTCTCCTCCGGGAGCAAAGCTCCTGACCCGCCAGAGTCCCCCCTTTCTCTCCCTCCGCCCCTCCTCTGGGGTTGGAGTCCGGGTGCCCCTCCAAGAGGCGGGCAGCACCCGGCGGGGTTAGGAAGGAGGGAAAGGAGCCGAGAGGACGTGACACCCGCCGCGGTTCCTCCGCCCCCTGTTTCCCCGCCACTGCCGCTCTCCAAATTGGCGCGGAACCGGCCTCTCCACAGCGCTTCGCCCGCGCGGCCCCCTCTGCCCGCCGACCGTGCTGGAGCTGAGGGCGGGCGCTGCCTCAGTCCCACTGTGGATGTGGGGGGAGACGGTGGAGGTCCCGAAACAGCCAGTCCGGGGAGACCGGCCCTGAGCGTTCAGGGTACACGTTTGAAGGCACTCGCGACCAGGCTGTGCATTCAGTCGTGGAAATGCAGGCGTGTGTCCAGAATAAATTACCATGAGATAACTAAAGGAGTGCACAACACAACGTGGTAACATGGCCCTGGCCACCTTTGAGAGATTTAGCTGTAACCTCTGATCAGCTCTGATTGACAGTTGGAGAATAGGGATAGCAATGTACAATACTTAACTCTGGTTTTTCTTCTCCCCTCACTGCAGAGTTTCATACACCTGAAAGAAGAGAATGTCAAGACGCAGGTAACATTATTTGTCTTGGAGACATGTTTCAAAATGAGCTGCTGCCTTTGAAATGCATGACTTACTAATTAAACTTCCTTTTTAAAAATCCTGTGCAGTAGCCGTTTACAAGCTAAGCAGCATGCTCAGCCCAGCCAGCCAGACTCCCCCCAGGACGCCCAGATAATCCAGGCCAAGAAGAGAAAAACAGCACAGGTGATTTAAGGACAAAGAAAGGGAGGGAAGAGATTTCTTCCTGGAACTTAGTTTACCAATGGTCTTTTCTGTTTTCCAGGATGTCAAAAAAAGAAAAGAAAAAGTCACCAGGAAACATCAATATGAGATAAGGGTAATGCAGAAGTGGGCTTGGTGGTTTTGGGGAAAACAAATGCAGGAGAGGATAAATAAGAATAATGTATTATTGCTTTGCAAAAGAAGGATTTCTCTGTCACTTTTAATGCCCCTGGAGGACAGCAGGAAGGTTTATATATGTCTGAATCCTACTACAGCTGCAGAGTAAGTTTGCCTTGAAGCAGCTGGTTCCTTTTTGTAAATCCCTCCCTCTTGGAGCTGCCTGGTGCACCAGGGCCCGCCTAATCTGTCTGATATTCTGCTCTTTGTTCCCTCTCAGACTATAGTAGATGGTCTATTCTAATAGCTGCTGCTTTGGCAAAAATAGGGTGTGAGATCACTGATAGCCTGCCATACAGCCCTTTGCTACCTCTTCTTCCTATGTGTTGCATAGAAAGCACAGTGTTTGCCTTTAAAACCAGCATTACTAGAAGAAGAATCCTTTGATCCCACTAGATTCCTTTTTTTTTTTTTTGGTATGGGGATCGAACTCTGGTCCTTGCACTTGCAAGGCAGGTGGCAAAACCACTGAGCTAAATCCCTGGCCCTAGATTCCATTTTTAAGGTTTTGCCTTCAAGTATTTTAAAGTATTGGAGGAGGGCTTAACTAAAAGCTTTTTATTTAAAAAAGTACCTTTGAGGCTGGGTATTTAGCTCAGTGGCACCATGCCTGCCTTGTAAGCACAAGACCCTAAGTTCAATCTCCAGTACCAAATAAATAAATAAATAAATAAATAGGTACCTTTGCTGCCACTTCTAGAGAACTACAATTTCTTTTACCTTGAAAGTGATTGATATTTATATTACAGATGTGTTTTATTAGTCCTCTTTAGTACCTAATGTCTTATATTACTAGAATTGTATTTTATTGTCTAAAACATTCGGTTACTTTATGAAGATTGATATGAGCTATATGGCTTATTTATAAAGTATTAATGTCATATTAGCCAGATTATTAACTATGTTAGCTAAAACTATGCATTGTTTAGAAATATTAGCTTTAATTTATGAAAGATCCAGGACAAAAGCTAAAGTTTCTTATTGCACAAATAGATATTTTTTGTCTTTTCAAATCACAGAACTGTTGGCCACCTGTATTATCTGGGGGAGTCAGTCCTTGCATTCTCATTGAAACACCCCACAAAGACATAGGAACAAGTGACTTCTCTAGATTTACAAACTACAGATTTAAAAATCTTTTTATTAATCCTTCACCTTTGCCAGATTTAAGGTAAGAAAAATTTCAGTACTTTTATATCAAAGTTTAAAATTGTACTGACTTAACTAAAAATAATGTCATGTATTACCATTTGCCTTCATTATAAAATAGAAAAACTTACAAAAATTGCACTCTTTACTAATAGTTAAGCATGTATTTTGTTTGAGAGTAGTTCTATTCCAAATGATAGGAGTATTTAAAACATTGGTTCTGTAAAGTTATTTCCATTATTAGATTTAGCAGAACAGGTTTTTTGTTTTTAGTTCTTTGAAGGAGAGTCTCACTCTAGTCCAGGCTGGCTTTGAATTCAGCAATCCCGCTGCCTCAACTTTGTGAGTGCTGGGGTCACAGGCATACACCACTACACCTGGCCCTGAATTACTTTTTAAGTAGAGTTTAAATAATTTATCTAAATTAGCATAAATAAGTGGGATGAGAGCACTTTTTTGAAATCTGCCAGTTTTAGATGATCACATTCCAAGTTGCTATATTACTTCAGGCTTCTACTTTCTCATGCAGAAAAAATAGTTTCTAAAAATTAGACTAAAAATATTTTTCTACTATAAAAGCTACTTCTTTCAAATTCGAATTGAAAGTTGGATTTTAATGTCTCAGTTGGATTTATGCTATGTAAACTGAGAGCTTGTATGTTGTGTAGATCACACAGTGTAAATTGGTTATTTTTATCCCTTTCCATAGCTGGGGATGTTCCAAAGAGGTTTGGCTAAACATGTTAAAAAAGGAAAGCACATATATTCATGACAAGAATTTCGAAGTTCTGCATTGTGACCTAGAACCACAGATGAGGTCGATACTTCTAGACTGGCTTTTAGAGGTATGTTCCAGCAATATAAATTTCTTTTATCTCTGTATAATGGAAAAAGATTTAGATATAAACATGTTTTCTGTGCCTTCAGGGTATATAACCTATTGCCGGCAAGCCTTCTTTTTTGGGGTACTTAACAATAGTTAGTGGTACCCAAAGTGGGTAAGAATAACTTTGTAAGAGTAAAATCAGGCTGGGGGTGTAGCTCAGTGACAGTGTATGGTCGAAGTGTGTGAATAACAGGTGTGAGTGCCTGGGTTCAATCGCCAGCACCAAAATAAAACAGTAAAATCATAAGGACACGACCACTGCATACAACCTGAACCCAATTTAGAATTATTGGTATGTGTGGATAATCCTATGTACTAGGCACTATTCGCGGTGGGGAGGATACTCAAGATGAGTGGATTGTATAATTGACCAGGTTTTAAATACTGCTATGCAGAGAACCAGGACTAGGCTTAAAGACCCTCAGAAGACCTTTTCTGCATCACAAAAATTAAATTATTGGGAATCTTTATTTCTGTGCCATAAACCATGATGGGGCTTTGGTTACCCAGAAGCCCTACACCTCCGGGTTCTGTGTAGCTTTCCTTTATAATGTACTTCTATTCCTTTCAAAAATAACACTATAAGTTAGCCCTCAACACAAGGGTTTGTAAAAAAAAACACTATGACCTGGGCATGGTGCCGCACACCTGTAATCCCAGCACTTGGGAGTCTGAGACAGGAGAATCACAGTGAGGTTAAGGCCGGCCTGGGCTACATAGTGAGACCCTGTCTCAAACACTCCCCCTACCAAATGCTATACCATCAGTTTAAATGAATACCTAGTAATCCTGAAATCTTACAGATCTGTGTCATCATTTTCTGTCTTCTTTAGGTGCGTTTCCTTTCTTTGGGTAATTATTTCTGAGGAACTGATTTTATGTTGACAAACTGACCTTCTTCCAACACTTGTATATTTGCTCTGTTCCCTACCTTTAAAACAGAGATGATGTATTCTAAGGGAGAAAGAGTAGGCTTTTTAGTAGAGTAGCAAATAGCAGAATAGATCGGAGAAGCTGTCCGAAAAGATTTTAAGGCTACCAAATGTCCCTTTGCATCAGGTTGTCTTCCTTATTCTGACTGGATGGAAAGATTGTATTGTAATAGTATGAATAAAAAGAAAGTAGTTGGGTTTTGACTTTTAATTTTTGGCACTAGGGATTGAACACAGGGTACATGCTCTACTGCTGAACGACACTCCAGCCAAGATTTTGACTGAGTATCTAGTGATCATGGAATAAACTTGAGCAGAATTATGTTAATGCAAATTTTTTTCCTTATCTGATTTTTATCTAGTGTTTGTTGTCCTATCCAGTGTTTCTGTTTTTCCCTAAGTATTATTATATATGCAAAATCATATAAAAATAAATTCAACACTGTTAAGTTCTACTTTGTCTTAATATATTCTTTTAGTCCAGGAGTGCAGAGATGGTTTAACATTTGAAAATCTATTAATTTATCAGCTTACACTAGGCTGCATGAGAAAAATTCCAAGATCCTAATGCATGCAAACGATGTTTATATGAAGTCCAACATCCATTTATTTAAAAATACATAACAAGCTAAAAAGAGATTTTTTTTTAGCACAGTATTTATTAGAAACTTACATATTTCTGTCCCATTGTTTCCTCTTCTCCAAAAAGGAGAAAATGTCACCCACTTATGGAGTTGAGACTTAAAAGCTTTCTCCTTAAATATGGAAATGACATATACTATTTTTTATTATTAATAAGATTAGTGAAACATTTGGGTAATTCTCACTAAAGTCAGATTATACAAGAGACAAGATAGACTTTATCACCAGCATTATTCATTGTTCCTCTGTATTCTTTGCAAGAATACTAAAATATGAAAAATATGGTTGGGGTGTGGGGAGAAAGGAACCCTTCTCCACTGCTGGTGGGAGTGCAGACTGGTGCAACCACTGTGGAAATCAGTATGGAGATACCTCAAAGAACTAGGATTAGAGGTCCCATTTGACCCAGCTAGTCCCCTGCTTGGTATCTTCCCCAAAGAATTAAAAGAATCATACCACAGCGATACATGTGCACCCATGTTTATAGCTGCACAGTTTGTAATAGCGAAAGCTTGGAAACAGCCCAAGTGCCCACCAACTGGAAACTGGATAAAGAAGATGTGGTTTTTTTATACTCAGCCATAAAGAATGAGAAACTAGAGACATTTATAGCTAAATGGATGCACATTGAGGCGATATTCTTAAGTGACAAATAGGACACACATGTAAATACTGAATAGTTTCTCTGGTGTGAGAAACTGAAAGTGTAAATAAGGATTAAAAATGATTAAAACAAATAATTGATAATTTGAAATAGGAAGAAAAGGTCCAAAGTGGGAGGGGAAGGGGAAGGGAAAGGAAAAAATCATAAGAAAAGGTAAAATATGAAAAATAACTGAAGTAAAAATATGTGCCTAATGTTAAAATGCTTCCATCCTAATTTAAATCATTTAAATTCCATTAAAAAATATAATGCAGGCCGGGGATTTAGCTCATTGTTTCCGGTGCCAGCCTCGCAAGCTCAAGGTCCCAAGTTCGATCCCCAGTACCAAAAATATATATATATATATATATACACATATATACACATATATATACATATATACACATATATATATACATATATACACATATATATACACATACACAAAATGCATGGTGACACATGTCTATAATCCCAGCTACTCAAGAGGCTGATGGAAGAGGATCACAAGTTTTAGGCCAGCCTGGGCAATTTGGTAACACTGTCTCAAAAGGGCTGGGACCAGGTGTAATGATGCAGGCCTGTGATCCAGCACTTGGGAGGCTGAGGCAGGAGGATCATCATGAGTTTGTGGCCAGCCTGGACTATATAATGAGTTCAAGGCCAGCCTGAACTACACAGCAAGACCTTAACTCAAAAAAATGAAGAAAAAGGAGAGGGGCCCAGGGATGTAGCTGAGCACTAGAGCACTGCCCTAAGATATGGAAACCACTGTGTTCAGTCCCTAGCACCATAAAACAAAACCGTGGATAAACTATACAACTAGATTAAGAATAAATGAGGATAATGATAGATTTGTTTATTCTATTGGTACATTTTTTTCTCCTATTTTAGCTTTGGTATTCTAATAATCAAAAGTTTGATTTAAAAGTATTCTAAAGTCTGGCATGCTAAGAGATGACTTTCTAATTTGGAGAAATTTTAAGGGTAATATTTAAATGTTTGGATTCTTCTGTAGGTATGTGAAGTATACACACTTCATAGGGAAACATTTTATCTTGCACAAGACTTTTTTGATAGATTTATGTTGACACAAAGAGATATAAATAAAAACATGCTTCAACTTATTGGAATTACCTCATTATTCATTGCTTCCAAACTTGAGGTAAGTTGTTAAAGTTCATATTATCACCAAACTATTTTTTTTTTTTTTGACAAACACATTAATCCCACAGAGTACTGTCATTTTGATAGAAATTCCTTAGGTGAGTGGTTTCCTCAGTACATTTTCTGAACATTCTGATGCAGATAGAAGGAAAAAATTATTGTAGTTTCTGAGCCTATTACATGTCTCTGGTTTAGATTCGAGGGTTACTATGTGAGATGATCCATGACTCATTCTGCCAAACAAAATATATCAGTGCTATCTTTATATACATAACTGTGGCACTTGGATTCACTAGAATGGCCTTTGAAAACTACACAGTGAGTCAAACAAAAGAAATGCTATTTGGGGTTGGAATAATGGTTTAACCAGTCTAATATTTTTATATCCACTGCTGGTGTCACGCTAGGAAGCAGCTCCTTTCCTGTCTGAGGTTTTCCTTCACATAATCACAATCTACTTTTCTTAAGTAATACACTGTGGACATCATCAATACGTTTTACAGCTGGGATTATTTTGAGGGTAGAGATGATGATCATAGTTAATTTCCTGAAGTTTTTCTTCGAAGTATGTCCTTTGAGCTTTAAGAGCTGTTGCCAAATTTGGCACATGTAGACAGCCTGTCCTTAGCTGAGAAACACTGTTTCAGGTCCCTTTCCCAATCCGACTGCAATCCTGATAGCCTATACAGGAGGCCTCTCTTAATCTTTAGATCAGTCCAGATTTTCTCTGAATTGCCACAACACACCTGTTGCCCAACTGCATATAGTTTTGTGTTTATTTTCCTGAGTGATGGCGATCAAACCTGGAGCGTTCTCACTGAGCTACATCCCCAGCTTTTTTTTTTTTCTAGAACTTCACATTTTATTGAGATTCCTAAGTAATTTTTAAAAATTTTTAATTGACAGATGTTACTTGTACATTACACTGTGATATTTTAATACATAGACAAAATGTGTAAAATAAAATCAGGGAAATTACCTTACTCATTACCTCAAATATTTGTCAATTCCTGGGAAGATTCAGAATCTCTCTTTTTTGAAATGTGCAAGAAATTATTGTTAGTTTTGATCATTCTCCAGTGTTACACAACACCAGAATTACCCTGTATAATTAATTTTTGCACATCCCCAGCTTTTAAAAAGAACTTTCCGAGACAAGTCTTGCTGAGTCACTTTGCTGCCCAGTCTGGGCTCCAATGTGCAGTTCTCCTACTTTAGCCTCCCAGAGTGCTGAGATTACAGGTGTGAGCCACACAGTGTCTTTTCATTGTTGTTTTTACTTTTATTTTTTGTACTTCTGGGGATTGAACCTAGGGCCAGGCAAGCTCTCTACCACTGAGCTGCCCAGTATTTTTTATTAACCATAGTTTTGTACTGAGGTAAAGAAATATTTTTAATTTCTAGACCTTGTTTGTTGCGTGTTTTGAGTTGACCAACATACCAGGCAATCTTAAAACAAGTTGGCTTTTTTTTTTGAGCACAGGGTCTTGCTATATAGTTCAGACTGGTCTTGAACTCACTATATGTCCCAGACTGGCCTGGAACTCATGGTGATCCTCCTGCCTCAGCCTCAGTGCTGGGATGACAGGCGTGCACCACCACACCCAGCAAGCTTTTTATCTTTTAACTAGTTAAGATAATCTAGTTGTTTATTAACTAAAATTTAAAGTTCTAGGAAAATAAGTCTTCATAATCAATAGTTGATAATTTAGAAGCCTACATAGGAAAAATATCTTAAATATAAGGTTGTTTTAGCTATATAGTGTAATTATTTTACTAAGATTTATAATCAATTTGTGAAGTTCTCATTAAAACTGAAGGTTGTGTATGGTTAATATATAGTTCTTTTGTTTTAATTGCAATCTCAATTGTGGTTAATAAAAATTTCAATTTAAAGGAAATCTATGCTCCCAAACTCCAAGAGTTTGCTTATGTCACTGATGGTGCTTGCAGTGAGGAGGATATTGTAAGGATGGAGCTCATTATATTGAAGGTAATATTGTGTCTTTATTTCTACTTGCACCTTAGTAATACAGTAGTTATGAAATAACCACCAATACTAAAATGTCAATCAAAACAGGTTTTACTTATTACCATCCAGTTTTAAGAGGTTAATGCATCAAAATACTGACAGTAGCTATGGCTGGAGGGAAATTTGCTTAACCTGTAAACTCTCTATATAATGTGTTATATGTGTGTACGTCTGTTAATAGGCATTTTTTATTTATTTATTTTTTTGGTACCAGGGATCAAACTCGGATCCTTGCGCTTGCAAGACAGGCCACAGAACCACTGAGCTAAATCCCCAGCTCCATTAACAGGCATTTAAAAAAATACTTTTATTAGTCCAGGTTTGCAGTATGTGATTACATTCATTATGGGTGACGTGTACATGAATATAACAGTATTTTGACTGCCTCCTTTCCCTCCAACCCTTCTTTCCCTCCCCACTTATATTTCTATTTTTTCTTACTTTAAATCCCTTTTCGCTTCCTTCCCTCCCCTCTCCTCCCATCTTGTTCCCCTTCCCTTTTGAACAAATTCTTCCTACTTCCCAATACCTATCCCCCACTTTGCTCCTTATTTATACTTGAGTTTCTCACACAAGTGAAGCCATGTGACATTTAAGCTTGTGCTCATGATTTATCTCACTTAAGATTATGGTCTCAAGGTGTATCCATGTACCTAAAAATGCCTCATGTTTGTCCTTTATGGCAGAGTAGTGTTCCATTGTATTTCAATAGCATGTTTTCTTTATCCGTTCCTTTGTTCGTGGGTATATGGGATGTTTCCAGGGATTAACTGTTTTAAATTGTGCTGCTATAAACATGGGTGTTAACAGGCATTTTTAAATTTCATTAACAGGCTTTAAAGTGGGAACTTTGTCCTGTCACAGTCATCTCCTGGTTACATCTCTTTCTTCAAGTTGATGCTCTTAAGGATGCTCCTAAAGTTCTTCTACCTCAGTATTCTCAGGAAAGCTTCATCCACATAGCCCAGGTATTGACGGTGTTACTAAAGATACCCTGATGTCATTGTCAGTTCCAGATCTGTTCATGTATAGTCTAAGTAGGCTACACAACAAAGTAATGGCATATTGAATTAAATTCTCTTAATTGACTTACAGCAAAACTTTTGACACATAAAATACTTTCTCAAATATTTTCACTGCTTAGTAATTCTAGAAAACAAAGTCCTTAAATTTCTATGAGTACTCTCATTCTTAGGAGTCCAAAATAGTTAAATATCTTTTTTGCTATAAAATGGAAAAATCTTTTTAGCCAAAAAATCTTTACGCTTTAAAATGGTATTATTCTATCATTCTTATTCTTTTTATACTTGAATACAAAGGCTACCTACTTGTTACATGCCAGTAGAATTTAAATCACCTTTATATAATAGGATTTTTCAAAACAAGTCAAATTTAATTTTCAGTATATAACAAATATATATAACAGTATATAACAAATGTTCTAACAAAGTAGAGGAGAAGGATCCCATTCTGTTGCCTACTGCTTGTAAGTAATTTTTTTTCTTTCAGCACTGGGGATTGAACCCAGGGAGCAGTGAGCTACACCCTTTTCATTTAAATTTTGAGACAGGGTCTCACTAAGTTGCCCAGATTCAGTGAACTACTTGTAGTCCTCCTGCCTCAGCCTCTTGAGTATGCCACAGTGCCAGGCTTTATAACTACTATCTTAAGGCTGCAGTATCTACCATGTACAAAAAGGAAGAAACTCTTAATTCTACATAGGATGTGAAAACATTACCTATGGAATAGAAAGATTATGGCCTTTTGGAATGAAGGTTAAAATTTGTGTTTTAAATCTAACAAGCATATTATGAATGTTAAAATGGGACAACCAATAATGTTGGGATTGCTTCATTATATAAAAGTTTCTAAGAAAGGCTCACTAATTTTTTTCAGTCAGAATTCCCAGCATTTCATTTTCACAGGCAACTATACTCTTTTGATGGGGAGGGTAAACTGATAACATGGAAAATTTCTAGAAGTATAATAGAAGTTGAACATCCCAAATCAAAAACTGAAATGCTCCAAAATTGAAAAATATTTGAATGCCAACATGATACTGCAAGTAGAAGATTCTATACTTGACAGGGCAGTCAAAATGTAGGTACACTGAAAATATAGTATTAGTCAGGCTATGTTTATATTTCCATCCTATCCCCAAGAAATCTCATATATATGCAAAAACTACAAACATAAATGAATTCCACGTTTAGACTTGCATCTCATCCCTAAGAAATCTCATGTATATGTAGATCCTTCAAAATCTAAAATCCCAAACACTTCTAGCCCCAAGCATTTCTGATAGGCAAAAAACCCAACCTGTGATATTATTTCTTCTCTTTTCCTGTTTATTACCTTCTGGACCAATGAGGGCCAGTGTTTTGTTTCACTGGACAGACATCACTTCAAACCTTTGAATTCTAGTCCTCTTACCCACCCCACTGCTACCTGTTCAGTTCTCTTACTTCCTAGACTACACCGTTTAGCTACTCTCATTGCTTAGAAACATGTTCCATTCTAGTCTGCAGCCCCACTACAGTCTAAAGTATTTCTCTTGAAATGTTAACTTTCCTGACTTAAAGTCTTTGATAGTTTCAGTAAACTACAGAATAACCTTTTGACTTCCTAAAGGCCCCTTATGATCTAATCTAGGTTTCTCTAGCTACTTTTTTTCTTAAATTCTTTTATTGGTACAGTTTAGATAAACAATACGTTTACATTTATCATTGGGTGTTTATACCTGTACATGATGTATCTTGGTTCTTTTTTCCCCATTACCTGTCTGTCCTTCACCGCCCCCTTCCCTATTTACATAAGACTTTGTTTCCATTTTTTCCTTTTCTCATAATTTTTCCTTTCCCCTTCCCCTCCCACTTCCCCTACCCCTTTGGACCTTTTCTTCCTATTTCCAATTATCAATTATTCGTTTTAATCATTTTAATTCTTATTTACACTTTCAGTTTCTCACACTAGAGAAACTATTTGGTATTTGCACGTGTGTCCTATTTATTTCACTTAAGAGTATGTCCTCAATATGCACCCATTTAGCATAAATGTCTCTATAGTTTCTCATTTTTTATGGCTGAGTAGTACTCCATTTTATAAAAATACCCACATCTTCTTTATCCAGTTTCCAGTTGATGGGCAGTTGGGCGCTATTTCCAAGCTTTTGCTATTACGAACTGTGCCGCTATAAACATGGGTGCACATATATTGCTGTGGTATGATTCTTTTAATTCTTTTGGGAAGACAGCCAACTGGGGAATAGCTGGGTCAAATGGGACCTCTAGTCCTAGTTCTTCGAGGTATCTCCATACTGATTCTACAGTGGTAGCTACTCTTTTGCATAAGAATTGAATGAAGAGCCGGGTTTGGTGGCACACACCTGTAATCCCAGCACTTGGGAGGCTGAGGTATAAGGATCGCCAAGAGTTCAAGGCCAGGCTGGACTACATATCAAGACCCTGACTCAAAAAAAAAAAAAAAAATACTGAAAGTTAGTCATAATTTTCACCTCAGGTGCTCTGAACTACTTGCATTCCAAGTAATTTTCTTCTGCTTTTATGAACATTGTTTACCTCCCATTCTTCCTAGCTACCACATCTTTTATGATTCATTTAAGGGACCAGAAGCCCTGTCTTTTCTAGTCTAGTGTGGTGCCTTTCCTGCTAGTTCTCAACAGTCCACATTGCAGTAATTCTTCCCTTGTCTAGTCACTCTGACCTACAGTCCCAAGACTTGACTTCCTTTGATAGATTATTTATCTTTGAATCCTCTGAGTTTCAGCAATTCTGGAATATGGTATATATAATAAGACTCCCAAAATGTTAGCTGACTGATTTTAGTAGGGACATCTAATACTCACCCTTCTCCTGTCTTTTGCTTTTCCTTTCTTAGCTTTTGGATCTGTGTATTCTGGCCATTGACTCATTAGAGTTTCAGTACAGAATACTGGCTGCTGCTGCCCTGTGCCATTTTACCTCCATTGAAGTGGTTAAAAAAGCCTCAGGTAAGACCTGACATTTTGCTGTCTTCCTTTTCATAACTTCTAATGGGATTGTAACCTATGAATTTTAACATACTGCCAAGCATTGGTTAAATGCAGGAGTCTAGTGATTTTCTTCATTATAACACTTCACTATCTTCAGTATCACAAAAAATAAGGCCAGATGGATCTTAAATCTATTTTAAGTGAATCAACACAATTATAGGTCCGCTTTAAGAATTCTTTAAGTGCATGCCTATAATTTCAGCACTTGGGAGGCTGAGGCAAGAGGACTGCTGAGTTAGAGGCCAGCTTGAACTACACAGTGAGACACTGTCTCCAAAAAAAAAAAATTCTTTAGAATTTGGTAATTTCAATTTATATATAGAAGATACTGGTTAAGAGGGTCTTACAACCTTTTACAAATTAATGAAGTCATGCTATAATAGTTTCAGTGGTATTTTAATCTGCTAAACCTGATTTTAATTTGTTGTGGTTTTTTAAAAAATGAGTCTTTAAGTTGAAGGAAATACATAATATAATATGTAAGATGATCAGGCAGATACAAGATAGTTTCTGATGTAGTCTTCACATTTTTCCAACTTCTTAAATCCAGGTTTGGAATGGGACAACATCTCAGAATGTGTAGATTGGATGGTGCCTTTTGTCAGGGTAGTAAAAAGTGCTAGTCCAGTGAAGCTGAAGACTTTTAAGAAGATACCTGTGGAAGACAGACATAATATCCAGACGCATACAAATTATTTGGCCATGCTGGTATGTTTTTTGTGGGTTTTTGTTTCATCTTGCTCTCTCAAAAGTCCTAAAACTGATAGTAAGGATATACTAGGAATCGCTTCTCGGCCTTTTGGCTAAGATCAAGTGTAGGATATACTATGAAATACCACTTCCTTCAGTGAAGGCTAAGGGGAAATTATTTTGAAATCAAATTAAAATTTGAATTTTCTCAAGATCAGTACTAATAGTTTAGGTAAGTGTTTAAAACATACACTATACGTTACAGGTAGTTCAAACTGAACTTTAAGAATGACTTCAAAGTTGCAAGGATGTAGATCATTACATTAGGTCTGAATAGTCAGACCTAATAGTAGACAGGTAAAGGTCTGGAATGACTTTGTTTTACTGTATCAATATTTTTTCTTAAGTTTTAATTGCTGTATGATTTCTTCACATATACAGGATGAAGTCAGTTATGTAAACAGCTTCAGAAAAGGGGGACAGCTGTCACCAGTTTGCAATGGAGGCATTATGACACCACCAAAGAGCACAGAAAAACCACCAGGAAAACACTAAAGATGTCAGCTAAGCAAATAAGTTGGAAGTGAGCAATATTAGCTTGAATGTACTAAAGTTTTACAAGAAAACAGCTTTGATTACCATTGCCAATTCAGACATTACACTGCCATTCTTTTTTAGAAAAACACTTAAAATTGGCACTAAATATACTTCCTATATTAGCTGTGAAAGAAACAGCAGGACATGTTTACAAAGATGACTTCATTTCCAGGGTTACTGGACAGAAGCCAACCATGATTTATGCCATGGAAACTTTTTTTAATGCAGTGTTGTTGTGTCGTGATAAACTAGGAATTTTATCATTGGTGTTTCGGACTAGGTAAGTGCTACCTTAAAGGGTACATTCAGTGATACAGTACTTTGAATCTAGCTTTTAGATTCTTAAAATTCCTATACTGTAGCGCAATTTGGTTTTTGAAAATAAAATTTAAATTTGTTTATAAAGATTTAGTTTTGTAATAAGGTGACTAATTTATCTAAAGCTGTCGTAGGAAGCTATTATAAAACTTGAATTTTTACAAATGGTGAAATTAAATTTGTTTTTAATCAGTAAGGTGTCAATAACATGATGTTTAAATTGCTCTGAACAGTGGGAGTACCAAAGAAATTATAACAAGATGGATGTTGTGGCTCCTACTTGGGGCTTTGACATAGGTTGCTTTATAGTAACTTTTTTGTATATCACAATTTGGGTGAAAAACTTAAGTACCTTTTCAAACTATTTATATGAGACAGTCACTTTATTACTCTTAGGATATCCCTATGGATTTTTTTATTTAGCATGACTAAGGCTTTATTTATGTTTCCAAAATATTAAAAGTCCATTTTCAATTCCTACATTATGAGGACAGTGTCAAAATTTTAAGTTTTAACATCTGACCTGAATTTCTATTTTCTTACAGCCGAAAAATATTAAATGTATCTAGAAATCTATTTATTAAAAAAATGACTTGACAGGGCCGGGGATTTAGCTCAGTGGTTCCGGCATCTGCCTTGCAAGCACAAGGTCCAGAGTTCGATCCCCGGTACCCCCCCCCCCCAAAAAAAATAATAATAACTTGACATAGAACTTGCTGTATATATGCTAGCTACTTCTACATAAATATTTTAAATCAGCCTTTTTTAGAGATAAATTCAGTCTTGAAAAGTAGATTTAATTAGAAAGTTATACCAGACTGCTAGTTTTACCAGACATGTGAATTTCTTCTATCTTTGAAGAAATTGTAATTAAAGCTATTGTTAGTCTTCTATATAGTTTTTGTTTTTAAATTAATGTTTCAGTATTTTGTCTGAAAAGAAAACACCACTAAATGTGTATATATGTATTATATAAACAATTTTTAATACTATTTTTAGTCCACTGTTTAAAAATAAAAGCAAAATGTTTTTAACTGCTTAAAAGTAAAGTTTTGCCATTGCTTGGAGAAACTTTTTTTTCCTTCTCTGTGCCGCCAGCTGTAACACTTCTTCTGGGTTGCTTGCATTCAATTCTGTCTGGCCAATGGCTTTGATCTTTTCAAAACAGAAAAGTGAAATTATTGGAGATCTAGTCAAAAATTAAGTCTCGGTAGTATACATAGTATAAAGCTACTTATCTGCTAATAATAAAGTTAGTTGAATGATTAGCTGAATCTCTAATTGTAAAACCCAAGATCTGTGGAAAAAAGTAACAATTGATTTGAGCTGCTCTTAAGGAAAAGATTAATCGCTGAACCATGATTTGTGGAATCATCTTTGGTCACATTTTACTACATTGGGTAAATTCAGGTATGTTTCCATGAGTGAAAAATACAAGTAAGCCTTCCTAAATGATTTGACAGTTTTACAGTGAATTGTTAAGGCTCCAAAACGTAGCTTGAAAAAAAAAATCACAATTCAAATTTCAGGGCTTTACTTTTGTTTTTTGAGACAGTCGTGCTTATGTAGCTCAGGCTGGTCTCCCAAGTGCTGGAATTTTAAGTATATACTACCATGCCTGGCTAGTTTTACTTTTTAAAAATTTTTATTAGTACATGTTTGCAGCACATAACAATTACATTTATCATGAGGAGCTGGTACACGCACCTAACACATCAATTCTTTTTCCATTCCCTCCCCATTCCCTGCTCTATATTTGGGTTTCCCTTTCCCATGTGAAAAAGATCTCCCTGTTCTAACATGCAAAAATAGTTAGCTGCTCAGCACTAAAAAGGTATATGAGGCTTGCCTTTCATAATTAGAAAGTTTTTCACCTATTAAATATCCATAGTAATTTTCTGCTATAGAATGTTTAAATGCGAACAGTTTAGGACCCAGGAATCTACACAATAGATTTTTTTTTAAAATACAAAAACAATAATTAGAACTTCTTTAAGTAAGACTATTCTGTACATGGCTATAAAATCCAAAGTGTAAGACAAGTTCAAATGGAAATGTGGTATGTGTGAGAAATAATACACCCATCTGGGGAGCAGTCAAAACCATGAGTGTATGGGATTAACCAGGAAGGATGGGAGGGAGTTTGATCAGAAAATAACTGAAGGGTTAACTTCTTGGGAAACTAAGTTAAGACTGGGCAGAGAGATCACAAGAAAGAAAAAGGAAGGAAGAACAGTCAGGGAAAAGAATCAAGTAGATTTCAGGGAAGCCATAGAAATAAAGAATTTCAAGAAGGCAGGAAATTAAAATCCATTGGCTTTTGCATTTGGTACCCTTAAGAGAATGAAAAGTGGTGATGGCAAAAGTCAGACTGCGCTGGGCTGAACTCAAACATCAAGCAGAGGGTGAGAGGTGGCTGGTGGCGGAAGCACAGTCAAAGGTTTTTATTAAAGATGAAGGAATTTACAGACTGCAAGGGGCCAATGATACAGGCAAGGGTATGACTAATTAAAAGATCCCAAGGAGGGCCAGGGATTTAGCTCAGTGGCACCGCACCTGCCTCGCAAGCACAAAGTCATGAGTTCAATCCCTGGTACCAAAAAAAAAAAAAAAATCCCAGAGGAGACAGAATCAAAAGCTTCAATATTTGCCTTTAAAGAGATACTAGTAACTTCTTATTGACCTGAAGAGTGGGTTATTTTCAAGGTAGAAACCAGGGGCTTGATAAAGAATTTGAAGCCAGTGCTCCAACAGTTACACTTTCTAGAGCTATAACTTCCATAATGACAGGTCTAGTTGGTCTTTTTTCTGCTCTATCCCAAGCATGCAAGAGCCAAGGAAATTACTGAAAATGGAAATAGTTGAGGGCAGGAACTTAACACAGGGGATGTCTAAAACTCCCTGAGAAAAATGTAGCTTATTAACAAGTCACAGGTAAAACAATTTTAAAAGCTGAGAAGGGATCGAATGTTGGAGTCTATGGTTCAGTAATGGCATGCTGGAATAGCTGTAGGACTTTTTCCAAGAAGACTCTAAGACTTTTCCAAAACAGGTAAACAAAAATCCACAAGATGCTGAAATATTCACCAAAGACTAATTCTGGCAGTCAACTACTGTTAGCTAAAGTTCTCAAACCTGGCTCATCAGGGTACCTGGGGAGCCTCACCTAAGACTGAATGAATCAGGCCTGCTTAGCGTGCACACACTGGCATTTGCTGCACTCAGGATGAGTATGGAAGGAGGGAGGACAAAAGGGATGACAGACTGGTCATAAGCCTGAACATCGCACTGATCATGGCTGACAGTAAGGTGTGGCTATGCCTGTAGGTGGCTGGCCAGAGGAAAGGTGATAATCAGTACAACTGAGGCTGCAAAAGCCTGTGAACATAAGTGATGGCTAAGTTCATCATGTCTTTTTGATGCATGTGTAGGAAAAGCCACCCAGTTTAGGTGAAATACAAGATAAGTCTCAAAGAAAGGGCTTAAAAAAATGACACAAGTAAGAATGGTTTGGAAATGGTAAAGGAGGGCTGAGGAAATTTCAACTGCCTCCCAGCTCCAGGTAAACGATAGAATGAGTAGCCTCCAATCAAGGGGGCAAGTTCGTGTTACTTTTTTTTTTTTAAAAGGTGCTGTTGGTCTGTTTTCTTAAACAATAGGTATACAATTTAGTCCAAGTGCAAAGCTTTAATCCAAATCAAAGCATCTACAGTAAGTGATTACTAATGTGGCAAATGTTAGGTAGTTAATATAAAAATTAAAATGTTAGGGCCAGGGATTTAGCTCAGTGGTTCCGCCGCCTGCCTCGTAAGTGTAAGGTCCTGAGTTCGATCCCCAGTACCAAAAAAAGGGAAAAAAATTAAAATGTTTTGGCACAAAAGTCAAATTTAAATAATTCACCTATTGGGCACCTACTACATGCCAAGCACTACTCTAGTTACCAACTATGAGCAAATCAATTCCTTATCTTCATGGGGAAACAGCTCATGGGGGCGTGCAGGGTGGGGGACATATTTTAAGCTGGTCAGGAAAGGGTGTCTCTCCCTGAGAGATACCTAAGGGAAGTTGAATGTTCTGAAAAGAACCTTTCCAAGTGCCCTAACTGGGGGATGAATGTCCTTGACTGTTCACACCCCATGGTGGTACTGGCACAGCAAAGCCAACAAGGGCCAGGCTAGGGAGTCAGACGGGAGAGCCAGAGGCCAAGCCTTATGTGGCTTTGTAGCTGTGTAAGAACTTCGGTGAGACGAGAAACCATATGAAGATTTGGAGCGCACAAATAACATAATCTAGTCTTTTAAAATAAAATGGAATATCTCATACTATCAAAAAAGGATCTTTTAAAAACTAAACACTGATAACCAAATTCTTGCCATAACTGGGCACACAGTCTTTTTTGTTGTTACAAATGCTTAGTGCTTAAAATCTGGAAACTTAGGTACATCCCTGAAGAAAAGACAGAGTAACTTACCGCAATTTGTCTTTTATCTGTTTCTCCTCTTTTATGATGAAGATCTGATCGAATGAGTTAAGAATAATGAATTCGGGGCCGGGGATTTAGCTCAGTGTTCTGGTGCCTGCCTCGCAAGCGCAAGGTCCCATCAATCCCCGGTACCAAAAAAAAAAAAAAAAAAACCAAGAATAATGAATTCGATCTCAGGATAGAACGCAGGATAGTTTTTAAATTTTGATTTGGAAAATACATACTATAGGGGGCCGTGGATTTAGCTAAGTGGTTTCACCGCCTGCTGCGCAAGCACAAGGACCTGAGTTTGATCCCCAGTACCAAAGGAAAAAAAAAAAGAAAATACATAGTATGCAGAACTTAATTTGCAGAAACGAACTGTTATAAAATTACAAACGTGGACGGAAGGATACAAGTCAAGTATTCCAAGATGGTAACATCCCAAATGTAGTCATAGTAGGAGTCCATAGCATCATGACTGAAAAAGGGAATTCTGTCACTACTCCTTTCTTAAGCAGAAAACCCTCATTTATTTTAAAAACCATTCATACCTGTTTTGTTCCTGCAGTGACTTAAAGGCTGTTTTGTAGTCAATTTCTCTGAGGAACTGACATAAAATTGCCACCTACAAAAAAAAGATTTGAAACTGAAAATGGTTTCATGTAATAATGACTCTCCTGGTTTTGGTGTTTTGAGACAAGGTCTTGCTATGTAGTCCAGGCTGTCCTTGAACTCACTATATAACCCAGGCTGGCCTCAAAGTTCTGGCAATCCTCCTGCCTCAGCCTCCCAAGTGCTGGGATTACAGGTGTGCGATACCATGCCTGGCAATCTTTAATTATTCTTATATAAAGAATATTGTTTTTTAAGAAACCTTGCAGACCACTCCAAATGGATAGTTTTGGGTTCCATCCAATTTTAATTTCAAAAACCTTTACTCAAGTGTCTGACCCGTATTTTCTTCATTTGTGACATAAACTACACATTTTGTGAGCTTTGTTTTGCTGAATGAGAAGCTGGTGAACAGCCAGTTCAGAAAACTGAACTGAAGGGGATGGAAAACCGCCAAGTGAAAGTCAGGACATTCAAGGACATACAGAACATGCAATGAAACCTTAAAGCACACAGTCCAGTGGTTTTTAGGATATTCACAAAACTGTACAACCATCGTCATTATTTGGTTCTAAGACATTTTCATTACCACCCTCTGAAAAAGCCCTATACTCATTAGCAGAACTCTCCATTACTTCTCTGAAGCCTCTGTTAATTTATCTGTCTGCAAATCAATCCTTCTGTACATTTGCTTATTGTGGTCATACATGCGGCTTTGTGTCTTAGTAGTCTTTCAAGGTTTATCCATGTTGTAGTGTGATATCCATATTTCATTTTTATGGATGAGTACTATATGGATATACCACATTTTATTAGCCATTCAGTTGATGGACATTGTGGTTTTTCTACTTTTTGGCTATTGTGAATGCTGCTGCCATGGACATTCATATACAACTATTTCTGTGGACATGTTTTCAATTCTTGTGGATAATTACCTCAGAACTGCTGGGTCATACAGTAATTCCTATGTTTAGCTTGCTGAGGAACTGACAGCTGTTTCCCAAAGGCTGTACCACTATATACTCTGACCTGCACAGGAAGGCTAATTTCTCTACACCCTTACCTTATTAGATGTCTTTGATTACAGCGATCCTAGTGGGGATGAAGCACTATTTCAGTCGGTTTTTATTTACATTTCCCCAGTGACTAATGTAAATATATATAATGTTAAATATAAGAAAACCTAAGAATGACTCTTTTCCATTTAGGAGGTTCAAAGTTCAGTGTTTTCTAATTCATACTTGCATTTTAGTCAAAATTCTACAAACTACTAAAATAAATTTAAAGAATATGCCAGACTCTTGAACACCATTAATTTAAGTAATTTTGATATAAAAGTTATTTCCCAGTCTGTCTTCTATACTATTCCTAACACATATGAAAATAAACCAATATATTATTAACTAACCTGTGTGTGGCAATTCAGCAAAGAACAACACTTTATCATTCGTTTTATTACCTACAAAACAAAATTATAATAATTTTTTAAATCTAGTTAACATTGATTTTAATAAATGTACCACTCTACTATGAGAAGGAAGAAAAGGGAAGCTGTAACAGTGAGAAAGGCAGCAGTTTATGAGAACTTTCCACTATTTGCTGTGAATATAAAAATGCCATAAAAATAAGCTAATCAGGGCCGGGGATTTAGCTCAGTGGTTCTAGCCCCTGCCTCGCAAGCGCAAGGACCCAAGTTCAATCCCCAGTACCAAAAATAAATAAATAAATAAAAATAAGCTAATCAAAACTGGAAAATCTTATTTCAAAAGCTATTTACTCTACTGAAAAATGTCATTTGCTACGTTATACTGGTGGCCTAAATCAGAGGAAATAGCAATGCATTTTAAAAGAAAAATGAGCCAAATTCTATACCAGAGGTGGAAGGGGGAAGAAATGGGGCAAAGAAGTCAAAGGGCACAAATTTGCAATTAGGTGGAGTAAGTCTAGCGATCTAATATTCAGCATAAGGAATACAGTGCATAAAGAATACAGTTAATAACAATCTCTCATAGGGCTGGGGATATGGCTCAGTTGTATAATATGTGCCTAGCATGGGCAAGGCCTTGGGTCAATACACACACACATACACACAAATAATATTGTACTATAGCTGGGCACACACCTGTAATCTCAGCACTTGGGAGGCTGAGGCAGTCGGATTACCATGAGTTTGAGGCCAGCCCTGGCTACACAGAGGGGCTGTCTCAAAAAAAAAAAAAATTGCATACTATAAAATCTGCTAACTGATTTTAGGTGCTCTAATCACACAAAAAAAGAGGGCAAATGGAAGGTGATGGATTTGTTTCACTGTTGCAATCGTACATCAAAATACATTACGCTGTTTGCCTTAAACACACACACACGCACACACACATGCACACCCAGTAGGGAGGAAAGCTGGAGATTCAGAAGACAGAATAAAAATGATTTGAGAGTTGAGGGTACACTGGTGATCGGATCATTAGTTAAGGAAAAGAAAAGGGTGATGCTCAGGTTCAGGCTTGCTCATTTCAAATGGTTAAATAGAAATGTTTGGTATTTTTAAATTGTGGGGGTTGTTTTGTTTTCTTGTTTCTTGAAAGGGCAAATGAGTTTATTAAGAGGGGAACCTGGTAAAGTAAAATCCTAAAATCAGGTTTGGAGAAATCAAAGCAGCAACAGGCATTAAAAATATGGGCATGAAATTACCAAGTACAGATGCTCAATAGAATTGGTTTTCATGTCAGCTCCCCAGCAGGCAGCCCAATCCCTATGTGGTGGCAAACCCCTTTCATGGTTGACAATTTAATTCTCATCCTCAGGCCTTGCCACGAACTATGTAGACATTGTTTTTATTAATCTTTAAATGTTTTACCTTCCTCCCAAGCACTCAAAATTGTGACTACTCTGCATTTCTAGTTCTCAAAAACTTGCCTTTTCATAACATGGTACATGCTTCATGACTTCATGTGATCCATCCAACAAGAAGGTGGCTGGACTGTATTCCATAAGCCCTGGCATAATGAGCATCTCGGCACTCTTTGGTTGAACAATGCCTGACCTATAGCAAGCCCCCTTTCCTCTCCTTGAGAATGAGAGGTAAAGCAGTAGACTGCAGCTAAGCTGGTGATCATGTAGGAAAGAAGACTGGACGCTTCCTGTGGAATTCTCTTGGAATGCTGACTGCATTAGGAAACTCAGAACCAAACATTCGCTTGGTCAGAAAATGTCTTCCCAAGAGTATGTAAAGGTGCATATCTCCAATGATGAATGTCATTATGTTGTACACCTAAAATGTACCAATAAAAGGATATACAAAAAAAAAAAAAAGAAAAGAAAGAAAATGTCTTCCCATTTTAAGTTTGGCATCCTTCCTGTTACCCTAAAACATGGCCATTGTGTCAAGATTCAAAGAAATCTTTGGAATTGTACAGCTCTATTGTACCGCTTCCTTTCTGTTGGTTAAAGGATGTACACTTCATGTATTAAAGGGTATTTCATGTCAGAAAAAAAAATAAGGGCATGAGGGCCGGGGATTTAGCTCAGTGGCACCATATCTGCCTCATAAGCGAAAGGTCCTAAGTTCAATCCCTGGTACCACAAAAAAAAAATAAATAAATACAGGCATGAGAAATATAGAGCACAATCTGATCTAGAACTGTCAACTTGGGAACTGAAATTCAGTTAAAGAGAAACTCAAAATATAAAGAGCAAAATGAAAAAATTAAAGATAACAGCAAGTAGGGAAACAGATCTTTCGGAAACGGGAAGGGTGAGGGAAAGGAAAGAAAGGAGGGAAAAGAATCAGGATGTGTGATGCCCATGTACCAACTTCCCATGAGGAATGTGATCACTGTGGACTGCAAACACGTACTAATAAAAACTGAAAACAGAAGGGGCCAGAAGAAAACCATGTAAAGGTAGGCAAAAAAGAAAGCAAACGCACAGAACAAATTACCTGGTCGGTATAAACATCAGGGGGCACAGCCTTATTAAAGAAATCAGAACAGACAGCTCCTGCCTGGAGGTAATAATGAAGGGCGGCTGAATACTGATTTGTTGCTGAAATAGAAAACAGGTAAACTACTGTCATTAAATCTAAGAGTTAGAAGAAATGGGTTCTTTTAAGAAGAGTCAAGTATAACTTCATGAGTTGCCAAAAGCAGATTCAAACCACAATAAAACTTTATAATGACTCAGGACAACACTGAGAAAAACTGCTTTTATTTCCTTTAATCACATATAAAAGGCGATAAAACACACTTTTTCCTAAAACTGACCAGACAAAAAAATTTAGCTCAGATTTTTCACCAAATTTAACAGTATAGAATTTAGTATCAGCCCAGGGATTTAGCTCAGTGGCACCGTGCCTGCCTTGTAAGGTCCCAAGATCAATCCTCAGTACCAAGAAAAAAAATTCAGTATGGGAGGGTGTGTGCTTATTTCCCACACGTCCAAACTACAAATATATCCCAGTTTTCTGGCTAGTTCAGAATCAGTATATCTATTCTGCAAGTAGATATGAAGGTCTTGGTGATATATTCTTTTGGGGACTGGGATGAAAATGAACATTAAAAATCAGCCATTATTTGCTTCAAAATAATCTGAAGGAGAAAGGAATAATGTAGGAAAGAGTATAGAAGAAATGGGACTAGCCATGACTTACTGTTAAAACTGAATGGTAGATACATGGAGTTCATTACACTATTTCTTTTACTTTTACATTTTCAATTTTCTCTTTAAAAAAGAAAAATCAACTCCTAAAGCCAGGTGCACCAGTACATGCCTAAAATTCCAGCACTCTGGGAGGCCAAGAAGAGGATCACAGGGCCAGGGATTTAGCTTGGTGGTTCCACTCCCTGCCTCGCAAGCACAAGGTCCCGAGTTCGATCCCCGGTACCAAAAAGAAAAAAAGAATGTTTAACAGTGTACATAAAAAAATACTATTTGTAAAAAGTCAACATTAAAAACATCTGAAGCAAAGGTTCTACACCAAAATAAATTCAGTTTTACACTCTTAGCAAGAAAGATGAGTAATTCAAAAACGAAACATAATAAAGTTTAATAAAATACTGTAATAAAATATATATCATATTTACTTTCACTTCCAGGAGGGCTATAAAAATGAAACACAAAGCAACCAAACATCTCACTTACCAAAATAAATGTCTGCCTGAATAATTAACCAGGAATGGTTGTTTGGATTTATACTGAGCGTGTAACGAACTAGCTCTTTCACTGTGATTGCTACAGCTTCAAAGTCCACAGACTGGAGGCTAAACGAAGGATACTTAATGTTAATCTCTATTTTAAAAGTCAATTTCAAATCCCATACATGCATTTACTGAAAACGCGTACAAAAAAAGCTCAGCCAAAATTTCTGTGGCTATAAATATAAAAACCCTCATCCTCTGCTATTACAATTACTGTACAGGCAACAAAAGAAAGACTCACAACGTTTCCTCAAATGCTTTTTACGTTCTGATGTCTAGAAAAAGCCATAAAACATAAGGTATTGAACACTAAAAATACTTCTGTGTGTCCTCAAATCTATCTGTGGCTTCTTGCAAGAGTGACTGACTCCTGGGTGGGAGGTCCCACTGGCCCTAAGGATGGACTCAATGGTAGATGTGACAAGTCCACTTGTCAGTGCTTCGGGGAGCAACAGAGTCCAGAACAGGGCAGGGCCCAGGGCCAACTCCTGTGAGCTGGGGTGGGTCTGTGTGGAACCCGAGGTGCAGAACCAGAAGATGAAACTGTGAGGACAAAAGCCAGGAAGCACCAGGTAACAGCTAGTCTGCCTCCCGGAGGCAGAGGTGCAAAACACAGGCTGGCTCTTGGTGCAGACCCAGAGGGTCAAGTGTCAGCACCATCACTTACAAGGTGAATTTGGAAAAGTGCTTCCGCTGCCCTGGGGGTTAGACTTCACCATAACTCATCACTGGGCTCAACATGAGAAAGGAATTGCAGAACTATTAGCAAATACCAATCATTTAATTACAACTGAGTAAAACTGGTTTATCATTACATATTATAGACATCTGCAAAAATGTTAAGTCTAGGAATTCTATGTATGTGCAAGTATGTTCTAAAATAGTAATATCTAATCCAGTGACATCCTCATTATTCTTGGAATGCTATTCTTGGAATTCAATAAAGACCTTTGATCAGGAGAAATACCTTTCCAGGTCAAACATTTAGCCATACTTTAATGTAAAGTGACCCAGAGAAAATAAAGAATTGTCATCATGAAGATAACAAGCTTACTGTGTGCCAGACCTTATTTTAAGCACCTCACTTGGAAAACTTATTAACATAATTAATCCTCACAATTCTGAGGTAAGTACTGTTAGAGATGAGGAACTTGGCATAGAAAGCACTTTTCCCAAGATCACAGGCCTACCAAGTGCGAGAGGTGTTGCTCAGAGGCCCTATGATAAACCATTCTTTTGCCTCATTTATAAAGACAAACTAGAAAATCAATTATTACAGTCTAAACTCGGGCCAAAGAGGGGATAAACACAGTCAGTAAAGCCACCCACTAAAACAGCAAAATTAGGATCTGGGGCTGTACCTCAGTGGGAGAGCACTTGCCTAGCATGCACAAAGCCCTGGGTTCAATACTCAGCACAAAAACAAAACAACAATAACATTTCTCATTTTCTCTGATTTTTGTATTATTTAATACACAAGCTTATATAAAAAGTAGAAGACAGGCACAGTGGCACACGCCTGTAATTCCAACACTCCAGAGGGTGAGTTTGAGGCCAGCCTGGGCTACATATCAAGTTCAGAGTCAGCCTGAGCTACAAAGTGAGACCCTGTCTCCAAAGGAAAAAAAAGCACATTATGATGGAAGCTGCGGTTAGTGCAATGGACACACACACTTTCTTCGTAAGCACAATACTCCTTTGGGAATAAGCCTTAGTGAGCAGAGGACAGTGTCACAGCTGCTTCCAATCTCTATACCTAAGCTGGAAGCAAATTGCCTCTTTTTTGGTACCGGGGATCAAACTCGGGTCCTTGTTCTTTCGGGGCAGGCAGCGGAGCCACTGAGCTAAATCCCCGGCTGTAATCACCTGCTCTCATGGCACTGCCTGCCTCCCTACCTACTAAAATCTTTTCTTCTTCAAACAAACTAAGAGCAATAAACTAAAGTGAGGGCCAGGAATGTAGCTCAGTGGCACAGTGCTTGCTGGCAAGGAGGCTGCCCTGAGTTCAATTCCCAGTACCAAAAATAATAATAATAATAATAATGATAATAAAAAGTTAGGACCTGCCATTTAGTCACAAAGTACAAAGATTGGGAGGAAGGCGCACAAGGGAAAGTAACTTTTAACAGAAGACAAATGGCTCACTTATATGAAAAGTTGCTATGTATAAAAAAAAAGAAAAACAGTTCTTTCTTCAAGAAAATTACTATTTTTCTTCCCTAAACAAAACTATCCTAGCCAGGCATGGTGGCACATGCCTATAATCCCAGCACTCAGGAGGCTGAGGCAGGAGGGTCACAAATTCAAGGTCAGCCTGGGCTACCCTGCAAGTTCAAAGTTCAAGATCAGCCTACCCTAAATAGCAAGATCCTGCCTCAAAAATAAACAAAAAAAATTACCCTGTCTTCTGAGATTCTCAGGTGATGAAAGGAAGATTTAAAGTAATTAAAGAAGTTCCTGTGTCAACTAAAGGGCTGGGAAAGCTTGATAACCTCAGTATTTGTAGAGTCCTACAGGGCCAGGGATTTAGCTCAGTGGCTCCGCTGCCTGCCTCGCAAGCTCAAGGTCTCAAGTTCAATCCCTGATACCAATAAAGAAAAAAGAAGAGTC
Organism: Heterocephalus glaber; assembly: GCF_053883595.1. Lineage (NCBI taxonomy): Eukaryota > Metazoa > Chordata > Mammalia > Rodentia > Bathyergidae > Heterocephalus > Heterocephalus glaber. The sequence goes on along the minus strand of NW_028258346.1, from coordinate 2,215,910 downwards.
CTAACAAAGAATTCAAGAAATTATGAAAAGACAAATCCCTTTCAAATAGGTCACTGATTTTCCAATTCTACTCACTGCCAGTTAATCAGAGCCACTTAAGATCTTGTTCTATCTTGTGCTAATATAACTTAGTTTTATGAAGATAATTACTCTAAGACAGCAACACAAAGTTGTCAGATAACAGATTTGTGACCTTAATTAAATTAACTAAAGGTCTCTATGCCAGTTAGGATGGTTTCTAAATATATAACTAATTTAACAAAATATGAACTATACTTCTACTTACTTTGGAATGGAAGATGGCCAAATAGAAATGTGTTCAGCAGTGATATCATTCACAATGTCTTCCTTTAAAAACAAAAACAAAGACAACAAAAAAGGTGTCTTATAAAGAAATTTCTTTGAAATTTTTAAAATAAAATTACAAAATACTAACCCGAACATTGTGAAGTTTCACAAAGAGTGATAAAATAATAGTCAAAACCAATGGCTCCTAAAAGAAAGAAAGTACATTATTTAAATTTTTCATATATATGTTTTACATATATATACACACACACACACACACACACACACATACACACACACACACGCACTCACACATTAAAAAATAATTTCTTCTGTCAATCTCAAAGATACCAAGTATTTTCTTTCAAAAAACCCTTTCCTTTTTGGAATTTAGCATGTACTTTAGTTTAGAACACACTAAAGATCAACGTCATTTTTAATCTCATGAAAAAAATCCACACACTTCACGTAAGAGTTACCGATTTAAACCCCAGCTTGTGATGCTGACTCCAGGCTCATCTCCTTCTGTGACCTGGGTGACTCTGTGGTGCTGGGGACAAGCCCAGGGCCTCACACATTCAAGGGCAGTGCCCCCACTGCGCTGCATCCCCAGCCTGCTCAGATGACTGCGATCTCTGTCCAACTAATACTGCAGCTACTGCCCCAAAACTGACTTTTTATTCCTTAAAATAGCACTTAGAGTATAAAACCCAAGGTATAACCATTAAATACATGGCATTAATCATATCAAGAACATTTAAAAGCCAGTCCTCGTACATCTAGCCCTATTATAAAGACTTCTTTACAATTTAGAAAACACCTGTTCTATTTATTAAAACATGATAAATACAAAATAAATTCTCCATTTAGATTATCCTATCCTCGGTAAGGATTACTGAAGATTAAGCACATTAACAGGTCACTTTAGTAATCTAATTAGCATTTGAAGCACACGATACTTTTAGTCATTCTACAAAAATCAGCAACAGTAATTAAATCAATTTTAATAAAACTCACCCGTAATTTTTTGATAAAAGAAAGTAGTTCACTCCTACAAAAACAAAAAATTTTTAAAACACATTTAATATCAGACGTTAAAGGGCCGGGGATTTAGCTCAGTGGTTCTGCCGCCTGCCTTGCAAACAGAAGGTCCCGAGTTCAATCCCCAGTACCAAAAAAAAAAAAAAAAAAAGTTGGGGGCTGGGGATTTAGCTCAGTGGTTTCATCGCCTGCTGTGCAAGCGCAAGGACCTGAGTTCGATCCCTGGTACCAAAAAGAAAATTAAATTAAATTTAAAAAAAATAATAATAAAATAAAATAATATCAGGCATGACAAACTAAAGCCAAGGGCCGGGGATTTAGCTCAGTGGTTTCGCCGTCTGCTGCGCAAGTGCAAGGACCCGAGTTTGATCCCCGGTACCAAAAGAAAAAAAAAAAATTAGGTAGTAAAAACTAAAGCCAAGAACACAAATTATAGGGTTAGGTGAAGTTGTTCCTAACCCACCAATTCTGCATGTATGGAAAGGAGTATGTTCTCTCGTCATAAACACCAATAACGTAATAACCGAATAAATTCCATTTTAATCACATGTGAATTGTTCAGTACTACACAACATTAAACACTGCTGACTTTGTTTTTTTTTGTGTTTTTTTTGACACTGCTGATTTTGAATTCCAGTTTGTTGGATTAAATTACTGACAACCTTTTTAAAGGAACAAAGTAAAGGCGGCCATAGAGACAGGTCCATCAGAGAGGATCACCATTAAATTCCTTTTTTTTTTTTTTTTTTTTTCAGGTCCCAGGGATTGAACTTGGGACCTTGTGCTTGCCAGGCAGGCGGCGGCACCACTGAGCTAAATCCCCAGCCACCATTAAATTCCTAAGATTACCCACCTTTATGATACAAGCGTGTAAGACAACAGTAGATGTTCTTGAAACAGTACAGTTTGAAACAGTATGAAAAATTTAAAATTTTTAAACTTATACCTTGTAGAAATATACAGTACATACCGATACATTATGCCTAACGTGGATTCCCTCTGCTTTATTAAACTAACTCTGCCATCGTTTCCTCGCTTGTGCTGATTAGACACACTGCAGATCTGAACGACAACTTCCCAAAGGTCTTTAGCAGTCCGTCTACTCTCTTTGGGGCCTGGAAGTTCTTTGCATGTAGCTGCTAAAAGCTGTCCAAGCTATAACATGAAACAAACAAACAAACACAAAAAAGATAATGTGTTCCATGTCAGACACGGCACACTAGGGAAAAGGCGGCAACTGCCCAAACACACGAAGCAGTTATTTTGTGCTATGCATTCAACACCACCTCGGAGGAATTTAGGGTTCGCTGCTGACAGATCTGAATCTGAGGAAGAGCATCCTCTGGTTCTGCCATGTAAATGTCGACATTTCTGAACAATTATAGTACAATCTAATGACAGCAAAAACAAATAGATGCTATTGAGGACAAAACTGAGACAATGCAAAGAGCTACGTGATCTAGTAAGCGAAAAAAAGTGTTCAATATACACAGTATTTCCCTTTTAAAAATATCCATAATGAAATCATATGCAAGGTTTACTGTAGTGAAAGTGCAGAGATATTAAAATACTGCTTAAAGAGCAGGGTGTGGTGGTGCACACCTGTAATCCCAGCACTCAGAAGGCTGAGGCAGGAAGATCACTATGAGTTCAAGGTCAGCCTGGGCTACACAGTGAGTTCAAGGCCAGCCTAGACTACTTAGTGAGACCCTCTCAAATAAAAATAAACAAATAAATAAAATATTGCTTAGATTATACAGACACAAATTGCCTGATTTTTTTGTTATTGTTGTTGTTGTTTGTTTTTTTGAGGCAGGGTCCCCCTTTGTAATTTAGGCTGGCTCTGAACTCACAGTGACCCTCCTGCCTCAGCCTCCCGAGTGCTGGGACTACAGGCATGCGCCATCATGCCCAGCTACTCGCCTAATTTTTAAAGTGAGGAAAAGTGAGGAAATTGAAGTTGGCAGAACAAGAGAACAAGATTTAGAACAATTTCTCTTTTTTTTCTGTTTTTGGTGCTGAGGATTGAACCCAAGGCCAAACAACACTCTAATCTTTAGAGCAACTTTTCTCTAAGGAAAGCAGTAACAAGACAAACAGAACTACTACAAGATGAGGCAGCACTAAGAAAAGACAGATCATGATCCTAAAGTGGCCAATTTGATTAAAAGGAGCCTTAAGGAACTAAGAAACAGGTAAAATCCAAAAATAAAGAGTGGGAGATCTAAAAAGCAAGGTAGAGAAAAGAGGAATCAAACTCAGGACCTTGTGCTTGCAAGGCAGGTGCACTGCCACTGAGCTAAATCCCCGGCCCAGTGTGTCCTCAATTTTGATGTTCTCTGCTTTCAGAAACATTCCAGGTTACAGACGACAATTAAGAAGACTAAGCAGCATAAAATATAATTGGAAACACAGAGATAGGTCTTTTGCAAATGGGAAGGGAACCAAGAGATGGAGGAAGGGGAAGAGGACATAAAAAGAATCAAGATGCATCATGTACCAGCTACCCAAAGTGAATCATTATGTATTGCAAACATATCCTAATGAAAAAAAATTAAGTCAACCAGAAGTAAAAAAAATTAAGATGACTATATAAACTTTTACTGAATGAATTCTTTCATGCAAATGTAACTAATAGCAAATGTTATTAATTCATTAGATTCAAGTATATCAAACATAAGAAAAGTAAATAGGTTCTAAAGAACAATAAGATGTTCAAGTGGAAAATGGTAGAAGTCATCCCTGATAGTCTAGAGCTTGGTCATGCCGTAGCACTCAAAGCCAGGAAATTTAAGTAAATTTTCACTACCTTACGATTCTACCAAAGTACTGTCTGAATTTGTATCTTCCTGAATTATGAGCTATTAGAGAAGGTAAAGTACCTGAATTATTAAAAACTATGTTTTGGGGGGTTTTTTGGTACCAGGGATCAAACTCGGGACCTTGCACTTGTGAGGCAGGAGGCAGAACCACTGAGCTAAATCCCAGGCCTTTAATGTTTAACTACAAATCAAACAGTTGTCTTATCTTACACTTTGATTTTACAGAAATCAAACAAATTCCCAAAGTAGTATAAACTTAAACAGGTACAATAATACTACTGTAATAATAACTTTAGATTAAACATTAATTACCTTTACATATGGATTATTCTGAAGCAAAAATGCAGGAACCTGGAGTGTAAGATACTCATTTTCTCTCCAGTTTAACATAAAAGCAACACACTCCTCAGCTACAACTTGACGAAGAGGAATATCTAAAAAGCCAAAAAAGAAAAAAGCTGAAATTACCATTACAATATTAAAATGAGAATAAAGCAAACATCTGCTCAGATTTCAACTGAATAAAAGAAAAGCTACAAATGAAAACTACTAACATTTTATTCTCTTCTGTAGGAAGTTTAGCATTTCCCAAAAACAGATGGCCATGGCCCCCACTATTAATCAATAAAATTATTCCTGGGACATCTAAAAGCTAATAGGTGTTCTGTAGAAACTCACAATTCAAATGACCAGATAATAATCACACCAATAAAATAAGTACAAAATGGTATGGTATGAACTTTTCAGATATTTAAGCCAAGAAATGGGTAAACTATATAAAATTATAATAAATCCGTTAATATAAATTTATCCCTTTCAATAATTTTTCTCATTAAAATGTAATACAAGTCATTATTTCATTCCAAAAATATCTACTGTAACAGAAAGAATTTTAAAGTCACTAGAAGTATTTTGAACATTTCCTTTTAAATAAATATTAAAGACACCATCGGGCCAGGGATTTAGCTCAGTGGTTTCGCCACCTGCTACACAAGTTCAAGGACCTGAGTTTGATCCCTGGTATCAAAAAAAAAAAAGACACCATAATATGTTACGAATTTTTGTGGCTCCAGGTGGAATTTCAGGTTTTAATATACTTCAGGAAAAAGAACACAGAGACAATGGTAAGACTGAACAAGGACACTGAGCTCTCTCTTCTAGAGGACCTGTATTCCTCGGCCTGTCTACATTACTCAGATAATGCCTGTGGTTATTTCTTTACAGCTCTCTGAATTACCCCAAAAGGGGGAGAGGGGATTTGAAGTGATTTTTTTTTTTTTTTTTTTGTACCGAGGATCAAACTCAGGTCCGTGCGCTTGCGCAGAAGGCAGCGAAACCACTGAGCTAAATCCCCGGCCCTTGAAGTGATTTTTTTAAAAAATGCAAAGAAATACAGCAAAATAAATATATACTATTTGGATCATTTTATAAAAGACAAAAGGAAAACAGGGCTGGGGGTTTAGCTCAGGAGTTCCACTGCCTGCCTCTCAAGCACAAGGTCCCGAGTTCGATCCCAGTATCAAAAAAAAAAAAAAAAAGGAAAACAAAGTGAAATTAAACTGGGAATGGTATCACACAACTGTAATCCCAGCACTAAGGAGGCTGAGGCAGGAGGATGGCTGCAAGTTTGAAGCCAGCCTGAGTTACACTGTGAGTTCAAGGTACCCTGAGCTATACAGCAGACTCTCATATTTTTTTTTAAAAAGTTGGACTGGTGGATCAAAATCACAGTCCTAACTTACTGTGGGACTTTTGGAAATTCTTTAACCTCAGTTAGTTTAACCTCATTTACAAAATGAGGACAATGAAATAGCAGCTACTTCACAGAGCTGCTGTTAGGACTGAATGAGGTATGCACCCAAAGCTCTTAGAACCACGTCTAACAGGCAGTTAGCACTACCAAAGGTTAAGATTTTAAAATTCTTCTTGCTCTGCAGAAAAATTATGTATGAAAAACGAACCTTTCACCTTTCAAAGTAAACCTGCACACAGATGTGTGTGTCCATCAACATTTAGTGGCAGCCAGGGATTTAGCTCAGTGATTCCACCACCTGCCTCGCCAGCTCAAGGTCCCGAGTTCGATTCCCAGTACCAAAAAAAAAAGTTCTGTCACAACATTTAGTGCCAGTCTACTATCAGATCCATTTTTATAGACATGGTATCGACTGAGCTAGTAATGCTCCAGGGTATTCTACATATAGTGCTAAAAAACTGGTTTACGACTATATCTCCTGCTAGAAATAAGAATATAAAAAAATCAATCTGTAAGACTGAAGAGGGTCAGCTGCTACCATATGGGCACACTGTGATCACCTTTTTGTGGTACTGGGTGTGGAACCCAGGCTTTCTGAACCCCAGCCACGTGTCCCGTCACTGAGCCACACGACAGTGTGAGAAGGCTCCTACTATGTTGCCCAGGCTGAGCCTCAAATGTGTCTGGACCCTTGAGTACCTGGGACTGCCACCTTGCCCAGTGTTAACACCTTCTTTACAATTCATTTTATTGCTTATAGTATTAAATGTACACAGTATGACTTAATTCTCCTAAATACATTTAAAACCTATGAAGGACCGGGGATTTAGCTCAGTAGTTCCGGCGCCTGCCTCGCAAGCGCAAGGTTGCGAGTTCGATCCCTGTTACAAAAACAAAAAACAAAAACAAAATAAAACCTATGAAAGTAAGAAACTGCTTTAGTGAAGATTTCTATACGACACAGATGACAGTTTATAGGCTCTACTCTTTCACAGTAAAATGTTTTACCATTGGAGAGTAGTCACAAATGAATTCCTGGCCACTGGCAATCAGTCTGAGGACATTTGCCAGGACTGAGGAAATAACTCTTCAACTCTTACACCCAAAGACAGTGATTAACAGAGTATCTTCAAATTCTAATATAAGCCAGGCATGGTGGTACATCGCTGTAGTCCTAGTGACTCAGGAGGCTGAGGCAAGAGGATCATTTGAGCCCAGGTGTTCAAAGCCAGCCTGGATAGCATAGCAAGACCTTGTCTCAAAAAGAAAAGATTTGGGGAGAGAGAAGTGTGATTTTTTTTTTTTTTGGTACTGGGGATCGAACTCAGGTCCTTCTGCTTGCAAGGCAGGTGACAGAACCACTGAGCTAAATCCCCGGCCCAAAGTGTGATTTTTATAGTGTTGAACAGTCGCACAAAAGTTCACGGGCACCTGGAACTTCAGAATGTGACCTTACTTGGAAAAAAGGAATAAGATCTCTGCAGAGGTACTTAGTGAGATGAGGTCTCAGTGGTGTAGGGCAGACCCTTTATCCAATGCCTGGTGTCTTTCTGGAAGAAACACATACACCTGAGCGTGCATACACATGCAGGGACACAGAACGCTGTGTGAAGATAGAGACAGAGACTGCCACATTGCAGCTACGAGCCAAGGAAATACCAGAGATGACCAGGAGCTTCCAGAAGCTCAGAAAAGGCAACGAAGGGGCCGGGGATTTAGGTGGTTTCGCCGCCTGCTGCACAAGCGCAAGGACCCGAGTTTGATCCCCGGTACCAAAAAAAAAAGAAAAGGCAAGTAAGGTCTGGCCCTAGAGGCTTAGGGAGCAAGGCCTGAGATACCTGATTTCACAGGTCCAGCTTCCAGAACTGTGAGAAAACCTTCTGTTAAGTCACTCAGTTTGTGGTACTTTGTAATGGAAATCTTAGGAAATAAATAGTTTTCTCCAATGTTCTCAAGTGAACTCCACTGCCAAATTATGTTTCAGGAGAAAAAAAACTTTTTTATAGATGGTAAAAAGACAAATAAATGTTCTTTTATACATAGTAAAAAGTCAAGTTTTTTTTTAGAATTACTTGAACGCTGAATTTCTGACCTGGGCTTTAGGAACCAGCCTTACCAGGAAGCCTCATTTCCAGGTATCCTCGCACCCTGCTGATGAGGTCGGAAGGAGGTCTCTCTCCTGACTGCCCCACTCCAGCTTCGTGCGTGTGAATATCCAAAAGCAACATCTCATTCAGCATGACCTGACGAAGTTTCGGTGAGAACTCTGTTACCAACTCCAAACAAGCAGCAAACAGCTGTTTAGCATGGGGAAAGTCCTATAAAAGAAACAACGAAACAGCCGGGGTCATTTTCCCTCTAGAATCAAAATCTGTGTGCCTTCTTGAGTATAATATACTCAATCCAATACTGAGTATTGCATTGGGAAGACTCAACACACACACAAGAAATAAATGCCAAGTATCACAATTCTAAAGCGGTCATACGTGGAAATGATAATTTAGATATATTGAGGTGAACACCTCAGCTGCACCTGTACAAGTGTGGGCTACTAGGTGCTTGCCTAGCATGCATGAGCCCCTGGATTTGATACCTAGCACTGAAAAAATAAAAGCTTTTTAAAAAGCAGGCTACTAATATATCACAAATTACATACATGGCTCCAATTGTATTTCCACTGCTCATTTTGGTGTGGAGCAACTTTACCGTGAATCACAATTCCCTGGAGGGCTTACGAACAGGATCCTCTGTCTCATCTCCAGAGTTTCTTGTTCAGAAGGTCTAAGGTGGAACCACCAATCTGCATTTCTAACAAGTTTCCACATGTCACAGATGCTGCTGGTGTAGGACCATGAGAATCACTGGTCCAGAGCACTATCTTCAAAAGATTCTCTGGCCAGGGACTTAGCTCAGTGGTTTGGTTCCGCAGCCTGCATCAAAAGTGCAAGGTCCTGAGTTTGATCCCTGGTACCAAAAAAAAAAAAAAAAAAGATTCTCTGGGCCGGGAATTTAGCTCAGTGATTCCACCACCTGCCTCGAAAGTGCAAGGTCCCAAGTTCGATCCCGGGTACAAAAAAAAAGGTACTCTGCTCACTTCCTGCTTAAAATAGTAATGTAAAGCTGGGCATGGTGGTGCACACCTGTAATCCCAGCACTTGGGAGGCTGGGGCAGGAGGATCACTTCGAGTTCCAGGCCAGCCTGGGCTACACAGTGAGCTTAAGGCCAGTCTGAACTACATAGTGAGACCCTGCCTCAAAAAACCAAAATGAAAAAAGGTAAAAGTATTTAAATGCTTATATAAATTTTTAGTTGGAAAATTCTTTTACTTTCAGCTTAAGTTTGAGGAAATGCAAAGGATATTATTCCTGGTATAGTGAAAATACTGACTTTTGAATAACTGTATCTTGTATTTTTAAAAGCATATATACAATTTAGGGATACATGTAACAATATACATACAATATTTATACAATGAAAATTACAAAACATTTCAAATATAGGAAAACCAAAGGATTGACACCATTTCGTTTCACAACTTACTATAAAGCTACAGTACACCTCCCTCCCAGCCTGTTTTCTTTAGTAGGCAGGTACAGGTCAACTGTGAAGAGGATGGGAGTGGAGAACTAACATGACATGAGGAGTATATATTTTCAGGCAGATCCATGTTAGGGAAGAGTGCAAAGAGAAGATGCAAAGTCAGAAACTGCTCTGGTCCCCTTAAAATTATGTCTACAAAGCCAGCACAATGGCACACAAGAGTAGCTCCCAGCTCCTCAGAAAGAGGATAATTTGACCCCAGGAGTCCAACAGCAGCCTGGGCAATATAGTGAGACCCCATCTCAAAAAGAAAACTCAAGAGTGGCGTAGTGGTGCATGCCTGTAATCCCAGCACTCGAGAGGCTGAGGCAGGAGGATCACTGGAAGTTCCAGGCCAGCCTGGGCTACATAGTGAGTTCAAGGCCAACCTGAACTATACAGTGAGACCTTGTCTTGAAAAAAATGAAAGAAAGAAAGAAAGAAAGAAGGAAAGAAAAGCAAGAAAGCAAGCAAACTCAAAAGCCTACAATGTCTACATTCTCGACTACCTCTAGTTGTGGGTTGAGCTAGGAGATTGCTGGCGTGGAAACACCAACAAAGCTCACCGGAGTCTTTACGGACTGGGTCTTGATTCCCCATCACAATTCAGGCCTGCCTCACCTCACACAACAAATGACAAGCTATTCATAACTACTTGGTTCCAGTCCCTTCATATCATCCTTGTCTTTGAGCATTTCCTCATGGTATCATCTTCTGCCTTTAATATCTTCCACCTTCCTCTTCACTTAGCTAACCAATTTAAAGTCTAGTTTTAGGTCAGGAGTTCTAACTTCAAATGCTATCTGCAGTCTTCCTATAGAATGAGAAAACTACACTGTCTGATATGATTTAACAGTTCCCCGAACCTCCTTCCCAAACAGACTACAAACTTCTTATATAACACAAACTGCAAGCTGAATGTGGTGGCGCACACCTGTTAACTCAGCTACACAGGAGGCTGAGACAGAAGGCTCACAAATTCGAGGCCAGCCTGGGCACCTTACCAAGACCTCATCTCAAAATAAAAAACAGGATGTGAAGGCGAGCTGGCTGCGACATCTGTCACCCCACTGATGGCCAGGGCTCATTTGGCTGATACGGCAGGCTAAGAGCTCATCAAAGAGAACACCATGTCCAATAGAGGAGGACTGTTTCCATGGTCAAGGGCACACGAGTAGCTGCGCTCCCCTGATAAAACCTCCAAACAAGCTCTCAAAATAAAAAATAAAAAGGGCTGAGGATATAGCTCAGTGGCAGAGCACCTCCGGATTCAATCCTCAGTACTTAAAAAAGAAAAAAGTGGGCCGCGGATTTAGCTCAGTGGCACTGCGCCTGCCTCGCAAGCACAAGGTCCTGAGTCCGATCCCCAGTACCAAAAAAGAAAAAGAAAAAAGTAAAATCAGGGAGGCTTTAAAAAAGATCTTTGTACACAAGCTTTAACAACTGAATCCTAAAGAACACAAATAACACCTTTCATGTTCTCTAGGTTTGTTTTTGTTTTAAACAGATGTTGCCCAAGCTTGCCCTAAACTCCTAGGCCAGTGATGGCAAACCTGCACAGCTTTCGATGATGTAAGCAGCCCACAGCAGCACATGTGCCATAGGTTCCCCACCACTGTCCTAGGCTCAAGCAATCCTACTGCCTCAGCCTTCAGAGCAGCTGCAACTATAGCACATGCCACCTCACCTGGCTTCTAGACTTTTTTTTTGGTACCGGGGATCGAACACTGGACATGGCGCTTTCACAGCAGGCAGTGGAACCACTGAGCTATATTCCCAGCCCTAAACTTTTAAAAAAGCAGAGTGGGCAGCCAGGGATCTACCTCAGTGGCACCATACCTGCCTTGCAAGAACAAGGTCCTGAGTTCAATCCTCAGTACCAAAAAAAAAAGCAGAGTGGTATCCACATGTCCAAGATCATTTTGGTAAAATTAAGAGGGCAAAGGAAAAAGAACTAAAACCCTCCTTTTTCAAATGGCATTTTAGGCCTATCCTTTTAAGGCCTGTAACTATGATTTTAAGATGGGGGAAAAAAAAAGATTTTGATTCCTGACTGTCAAGATTATCAAAGCATATTCGTAAGAAGTGGTCAGTATACATTTTTACTCACCTTAACAGCACTGGAGTGTAAACCTTTGGCCATGAGAATGTAAACCAAATCTCTTGTTAAGTTGTCCTTAATTCCCAGGATAACACCACTATACACAGAAGGTACTTCCCACTAGAAGAAACAAAAATACATACACACATACAGAGAAGCCAGTTCTACAAGAGAATCTTTCAGTAATCGTCAACACATTAAAAACCATTCATACGTCATTTTCCAAATGAAGAGAAAATGACAGATATAATGACACGTGAATCAAAATGAACGTTTTCATTATAATGAACAATAACTAAATGGATTAAAATTTTCTAAAGGATAATGGATAGGAGGAAAACAAAAACTAGGGGCTTTATGTTTTAACTCATGTGAGCCTCACAACAATGCTATGCAACAGGTACTATCATCCCCATTTTGTTTTTTGGTATCGAGCTCAGGACCTTATGCTGTCGAGCCAGGTGACAGCACCACTGAGCTAAATCCCTGGCCCTTATCATCCCCATTTTACAAATGAGAAAACTGAGGCACAGAGAAGCAAACTGTCCGAGATTATGTAGCTTGTAAGTCCAAAGATAGGATTCAAACTTAAACAGCCAGTTGGTTCCAGAATTGCCTCTTTTAATTATTATGGTCTACTGTACTTCTTCACCTTCAAAAGTAATGCCAATAAATAGAATCAATACTAAAGAGGACCAATTATGGCTTACAATTTTTCATTTCACTGTACTTGTACTGTATGTATAGGTTATAAATGAATTTCTGGCTGCTTTTCCATTACACTTTCAGCAGGGGAAGAATATGCAATTTGTTAGTGCTGCCATGGTCCTTTAAATTTCTTCTGTGAAGATTATTTTTTTACTTCTAAGTTACAACCTATTGCAACGGTGCTTTAAAAGCTATTTTCAAACTGGGCATGGTGCTGCATGCCTATAATCCCAGCACTTGGGAAGGAGGCTGAGGCAGGAAGACCACCAAGAGCTCCAGGCCAGCCTAGGCTACACAGTGAGTGCAAGGCCAGCCTGAACTCCAAAGCAAGATCCTGTCTCAAATCACCCAAAGAAATAATAAATAAATAAAGCAAGCTACGGTTTTATGTGTACTTTCCATGCAGTAAAATTTTAAATAGATAACCTCATAAATAAATTTTATTTATGTGGGGGGTTTTAAAAGAACATTTTGGGGCCAGGGATTTAGTTCAGTGGTGCTGCTGCCTGCCTTGTAAGCACAAGGTCCTAAGTTTGATCCCAGTACCAAAAAAAAGAAAGAACATTTAAAGCCAAAAATGTTCTATAAAGAAGTTTTCAGTAAACATGTTTTAAGGTATAGGCTTTCAATTTCTTTTTTTTTTTTCTTTTTTTGTACCAGGGATTGAACTCAGGACCTTGTGCTCGTAAGACGCTTACAAGACACCCCGCAGCACCACTGAACTAAATCCCCAGCCCTAGGCTTTCAATTTCAAAACTATTAAAACCAAAAATAGTGGGGCCGGGGATTTACCTCAGTGGTGCCACTGCCTCATAAGCATAAGGTCCCAAGTTCAATCCCCAGTACCAAAAAAAACCCCAAAAAAACCAGGGCCAGAAGTACATACAGCTCAGTGGTAGAATTCATGCCTGGCATGAGGTGGCCCTGGGTTGAAACCTCACTGTGGGGGTGGAAGGATACACTAAACAACACAGGGTAACTGTTAATGACCGTATCAACAATACACTTTACACATGTTTACAGCTGTATGAGAAATGCACACAGATGCTTTCACAATAACATCTAAGATGTTATCAATTTAATAGTATCTTTTCTCTCTTTGGACATTTCCTATTTTTTCTGTCAATGTATGTTAAAAGTACAATTATAGGGCCGGGGATTTAGCTCAGTGGTTCTGCCACCTGCCTCAAAAGCATAAGGTCCCGAGTTTGATCCCCTGTAGTACCAAACAACAACAACAACAAAAAAGTACAATTACAGGGCTGGGGATTTAGCTCGGTGGTGCCACTGCCTGCCTCGCAAGCGCAAAGTCCCCAGTTCAATCCCCGGTATCAAAGACAAAAAAAAAAAAAAAAAAACAAAGTACAATTACGGTCATGTGAAGGCCTGAAAAGGAAAACCTTATTCTCAAAAAGGACAGAGAGCAGCTCTTCTTCCAAATCATACTAGAAAACTAAGGCAATTAAAAAAAAACCAAAGTAATTTATACTTGTCTTAATAGAGGATTTCTCACCTTATTAGACACTGTCCAAAACTGACGCTCTGAAGTCATACCGTGTAACTCAATTAAAATCTGTCGAATCCTCCAGGGATCTACTGACAGTATAAGCTGATGTTCCAACTGGCCGATGTTGACACTTGCTGAGGCTGAGAAAGAATGGAAAAGAGTTTATTTCAATAATGATTTAATAATTTATTTCAGTAACGGTTTAATTTGAAGATAAATGTAAACCTATAAATATGAAAATGACAACTGAAACTGTTCCTTTAAGTATTATAAGGTAGAAGCAGTAATTATCTTGAGAATGGGCTCATTTAACATAATGTAAATCCTCATACAAAAAACCTATCACAATTGTATCAGATCTGCAGATGGTAAGTGAATCTATTTATGCCAAAGGTTGCAAGCTTTCTGTTTGTGCATAATATTCATATGTTACCCAGAAAAATTGAAAGAACAAGAATTCCAAGAGAAAAACTTTTATCATGTTCCACTGTTATGAGCTGTCCCAAAAATGGAACACTAGGCATAAAAGGATTAAAAGTCAATAATTGGTTCATGGAAAGAGTACGTGGGATACATGTAAAGAACTCATGTACAAAAGATTCCTACTTTTGAACAATATATAGTAATGATTCATACCTAAAATGTAAATTTTAAGCAGGGCATGTCAGTACACACCTGTAATCCCAAGTACTCTGGGAGGCTGAGGCAAGAGGATGGAAAGTTCAAGCCCAGCTTAGGTAGCTTAGTAATTTAACAAGACACTGTCACAAGATTTAAAAGAGGACCTTGGAATGCAGCTCAGTGCAAAGGCCCTGAGTTCAATACCCAGAGAACGAAAAGGAAAGTAAACTTTGTGTGTTTTTGGGGTTTTTTGGTACCGGGGATTGAACTTGGGACCTTGTGCTTTCAAGGCAGGCGCCAGAACCACTGAGCTAAGTCCCCAGCCCCAAAGAAAGTAAACTTTGATTAATAAATACTGAAGATGTGATAAAAATATTAAAGATGTGGTTTTTTGAGGGGAGAGGAAGAGGCATTACCTTCCCAGAGAACCACAAACGACCATTAAGATCCCCAATTACAGCTGAGCTATCAGACATTTTTCAATAACCCATTTCTGGCACTTTGTGTGAGTTAACATTATTTCTTCCTTTACACCTATACATTCAAACAGTTTAAACCTTTGGGCCGGAGATTTAGCTCAGTGGTTTCACCGCCTGCTGCGCAAGTGCAAGGACCCGAGTTCGATCCCCAGTACAAAAAAAAAAAACAACCTTAAACCTAGTGACAAAGCAACTAAAATTCTGCTTTTGTTAAACCAACTGAAATCTCTGCCTCACCTACACTGTTTTGAAGTATATGTTTCTTGCTAATAAGCAGCACTGTATTTCTAATTATACTGACGAAAGAGGGCAAAAATGGGAGAAAATTATCAAATAAATAACAAAAATGGAGAAGCTGTGGGTATTGCCCCTGGTAGGGTGCCTTCCCCACATCTGTGAAGCCCTGAGTATAATCCCCTGCAAGTAAAAATGTCGATAATGCCAAAGCAAAATACTTAGCTAGCAGGTAACAGCAACACAATATAGCCTGAAAGGCAAGAAGTACATACTTTGCTGGATCCCAGCATCCCTTACCACTCACCTCCCTCTTCTTGTTTTTACCTCCAAGAACATATTAGCAGTATGTTTACCTTCATCTATTTCCTAGCTAGTCTTTTATGTATTTATGCCTAAATCTTCATTAGCCATAGGTTCAGCAGAGTACTAGCATCTAACTCCTCATACAGAACCCTGATTACAGCAGACACAAACATTTCTATTAATTAATGACACAAGTATAAACTGAAGGAAACAGGAGGAAAGCCCTCATGTTAGTTTCAATGCAAGGACAAAATGGCCAAGAGCTTGCTTGGCTAGTGGCATAGAGAGCTGACCTGGGATATCATAAAATGAAGTTACAGGGTTAATGCACAGGTTTATCCTAGGTGATCTCTTCCTCATCTGGTCAACAAGCAGCTTTCGCTCTTCATCTTTCAACAATGTAATGAAAAGCTCATGTGAAGAAATCATGAAAACATATTGCAGATCTTCCAACCCCAGACATACATTCCTAGATCAGTAAGAAAACATTATAATACAAAAAGTGACAATTTACCTTTGGAAAAACAATCATGTCAACCAATTTTTATTAATAATCCATTTTAAAAGCGACCATTTCATAAATTATGTAACAATATCTTAAAATAGATTTTAAAATTTCCTTTGGCTGGGTGTGGTGGCTCATGCCTGTAATCCCAGCCCATGGGAAGCTGAGGGCAGGAGGATTGTCTCAAGTTTGAGGATAGACTGGGCTACATAGTGAGTTCAAGGCCAGCCTGAACATGGCAAGACCCTGTTTCAAAAAATAAATAAATAGGGCCAGGGATTTAGCTCAGTGGCACTGCACCTGCCGCAAAACTGCAAGGTCCTGAGTTTGATCCCAACCCCCAGTACAACAAAAATAAATAAATAAACAAACAAGTAAATAAAATTTCCTTTGGGTATTATTTCAAATTCTAATGTGAATGATACAATATACAAAATAAAAGTAACTGCATAATTCTAATGTTTCACATGGCTATATAAATTTGAACTTAACCTTAACTGGTTTTTCAAATATAAGTTACTCTCTGGGTATAAGATATACAGGACAAATACAAAAGAGACAGCTAATAAAAGATACTTTTCTCAGGCTGACCTGGAACTCACCTCTTTATTTCCAAGAGTTCCAAGTTTACAAAAAGAAAAGAAAGGTACTTACCTTAGAAAAGCAGCCATGTTTCCTTTCAAAGAATCTGAAGTTTTTTCTAAATTTACTGATCTTGAACATACCTAGAAAATTGAGTAATTTTCATTTGGATATGGTTACTTTAAAAAATGAAGATCATAATTTGAAACTTTTAACTTAAAAACAACTGACTTTTACTATTTCAACCATATATTAATCATAGATTTAGTTAAGTAACTTAACAGATAAGGCCAAGAAGCGCAAGGTTCCGAGTTCGATTTCCAGTACCAAAGAAAAAGATATGGTGAAGACCAAGAAGCATCCATTAGAAAAAGGGAATAGAAGGGCCTGGGATTTAGCTCAGTGGTTTCGCTGCCTGCTGCATAAGCCCAAGGATCCGAATTCGATCCTCAGTACCCAAAAAAAAAAAAAAATTAAAACTTGGTTTCCGGGCTGCCATACCACCCCCTCCACCAGCCCACAGGAGGTGAGCCACTCCCAGGGCCCAGCAGGAGGCTTCCCGGATGCCGTACCAACACCCTCAGTGCACAGGGGGTGAGCCACACGGGCGCCAGCAACACCCCCACACACACCTGTCAGAATGAGAAGACACGTAAACAAGTCTCGAAACCAGACTACCAGATCACCTAAAGCAACCCCAAAGGGAAACGAGATGGAACACTCTGATACTCAACCACCTACACTTCCTGAACTGGCAACAAAAGAGGATCTGGAAAAAATGAAATCAGAAATAATTTCTCAGATAACATCAAAGATTGTGCCCATAGTGCAAGGCATGATTAATAAATCTAGAGAGGACACGGATAAAAAAAATAGAGGACCTAAGAAATATGATGGAATCTCAACATAGGAAACAAAGGGAATCCATAAAACAGATACAAACAGATTTCCAGGAGATTAAAAACTCCATTTAGAGCCAGGGATTTAACTCAGTGGTTCTGCCGCCTGCCTCGCAAGTGTTAAGGACCCAAGTTCGATCCCCAATACCAAAAAACAAACAAACAAACAAACAAACAAAAAACTCCATTGAGAGTTTACACAGCAGGATGAGCCAATGTGAGGACAGAATTTCAGATATAGAAGATAAGACTGAAATTAGTGACCAGAAAAAAATTTCTATAAAATAGTAAAGGACCACAAGAAATCAATCCAGCAGCTGCTAGACAATGCAAAGAAGAATAACATAAGACTGATCAGAGTCAATGAAGAAAAAGGAGAGAGTGTAGATGACATAAAAAAACTGTTCACAGAAGTGATGGCAGAAAACTTCCCAAGGAGGGAAAAGGACTTGACATACAGATAAGGGAGGTATATAGGACTCCAAGTAGTCATGATCAAAAAAAACTACACATAGGCATATAATTGTTCAGATTCCAGAAACTCAACAGAAGAACAAAATTATACAAGCAGTTAGAGAAAAGAAATAAATCACATATAAAGGAAAGCCCATCAGCATCACAGCAGACTTCTCAATGCAAACCCTCAAGGCAAGAAGAGCTTGGAGTGATGTAGTTCAAGCCCTAAAGGAAAACAGCCTTCAACCCAGATTGATGTACCCTGCAAAACTATCTTTCAAAATTGATGGGAATATACGATACTTTCATGATAAAGAGCACCTCAGGAACTTCATGAATACCAAACCAGCACTCCAACAAATTTTAGACAATACCCTAGGAAAAGACAATGAGGATCACAACCCCAGAAGTCCAGCAGGATGAATCCACTGGGTGTGACAAATTAAACACAAAGGGGGAGAATCCAACAAACAGAAAAAGTCTTGACAATGGTAAGTCTTTTAAAATGTATCAGTTATAACACCAATGTTAATGGTCTCAACTCACCAATCAAAAGAAATACACTGGGCCGGGGATTTAACTCACCTGCCTTGCAAGTGCAAGGACCCGAGTTCAATCCCCGGTACCAAAAAAATAAGAAAGAAAAAGAAATACATTGGCAGAATGGGTCAAGAAGCAAGATCCAACAATATGCTGCATACAAGAAACACACTTAATTCAAAAAGAAACTCATAGACTGAAAGTTAAAGGGTGGAAAACAATACTCCATGCAACAGGAACCCAAAAAAAAAGCAAGAGTAGCTATCCTTTTTGGAGATCAAGTGGATTTCAAATGAAAATCTGAAACACTGGTTCCAAGAATTTCAAATAAGGGATAATCAACTTGTATGTACAAATCTATTGTGAGCATGCATTTTCATTCCTAAGTAAAAACTTAAGAACAGGATTGTTGGTTCTTAACAGTAATACAAGAAATTTCTATATTGTTTTCCAAAATGGCTTTATCATTTTACATTCACATTAGCAGTATTAGTAAGTTCTAACTGATTCACACCTAAGCTGACATTTGTTCTTTTAAAACTTTTAACTTCATCTCCCTAATGAGTGTATGATACGATCTTGTTATTATACTGCTTAGTATTTTTGTAATTCTAGTGTTGCACACCTTGCCTTGTGCTGTACTGGGTATTTATCATCTTCTTATGTCTTTTATATTTATTTTTTATTTTTGGTACCAGGGATTGAACTCTGGTCCTTGCGCTTGCACAACAGGCAGTGAAACCACTGAGGTAAATCCCCAGCCCTACATCATGTTTTTTATATCCTAGGAAATTCTTGCCTACCCTAAATTCATAAACATTTTCCCTTATAATTTCTTCTTAAAGTTTTATAGTTTAAGTCTTTCATATTTAGGTTCATAGATCCTTTCAAGTTATTTTTATGTATGGAAATAAAGGGTTGAGGTTAATTTTTTTACATATAGACACCAGGTGTTCTAGTGCCATTTACTGAAAACACTATCTTTTCCTCTGCTCTTGAATTGTTTGTTCTATAAAATGTTAATGTTAAATAATCTTTCAAAACTCAATGATCATATATGTGTGGTTCTGTTTCTAGATTCTCTGTTTTATTCCAATGATCTGTATGTCCTTCCTTACACCAACATTGCCATGATTACTGCAGCTTTAAAGGAAGTCTTAAAATTAGGTAATGAATGTCTTCCAACATTGTTTTCTTTTCTTTTTACTTTTCTAGGTCCTTTGTACTCCTACATAACTTTTAAATTTCAATATCCAATTCTTCATTTATAGCAAGTATACATAGACCTGAATTTTTATATACACCTTGTGTTTTCTAATCCTGCTAAATTCAAATACAAGTTCTAGGGGCTCCTAGAGATTTCTTAGGTTTTTTTCTGTAGATGATCATTTCATCTACACATACAGATTTTACTTCTACCTTGCCAACTGTAGGTTAACGGTGTCTTTTTATTGCTAGACTATTTTGGTTTGGGCCTATGTTTCAAAGTTTAATGAAGAGATGAAGAGTAGGCATATCTGCCCTTGTTCCCCACCTTAGGGAGAAAGTATTGTATCTTCTCCATTCATATAAGGTATTTTTGCTGGAAGTATAGAGTACGTGTCTTTGATCTGTTGAGAAGGATCTGTTCTACTTCTAGTCTCCTCATAGCTTTTACCATGAACAGCTGTAGAATTTAGTCCAATATTTTTCTGCAACTACTGACAAGATCATATGGCTTTTTCCTTTCCTCTGTTTAAATGATGACTTATGGGGGTGGATCTTCCAATGCTGAACCAACACTGCCATCCCTACAATAAAACCACTTTCTACATACTGCCAGATCTGATTTCTAAGAGTTTGTTTTGTTAAACAAATTTTTATCTATGTTCACAGTTTTTTCTATTATCTTTATCCAGTTTTAGGATTAGCACAATGTTGATTTCCTAAAATGAGGGGAGACGTGTTCCTTTTTTCTACTTTAAATGTTTGATATAATTTATCTGTTAAAATGTACATGAGCCTGTTGTCATATAGGTAGGTTTTCAAAGTAGGAATATACTTTTTTTAATAGGTGCTATTCCAATTTTATATTTCTTCCAGAGTCAGTTTCATTACTTTGTCTTCCAAGGTACTTCTTAGAAGTTGTCAAATTTATTTCAAAAAAGATTTTTGTAATATGCTTTCTATATCCTTTTAAATTCTGTAAAATCTGTGGTAATGTCCTCTAAATCTTGATATTATAATTTTTTTAAAATGTATAATTGATACTGTGTAATAGGAAGAAAAGTTCTAAAGGAGTAGGGGAAGTGGGAGGGGTGGGGAAAGGAAAGAAGGGAAAAGGAAAAAATATGAGAAAA
The DNA here is from genome assembly GCF_053883595.1 of Heterocephalus glaber. Taxonomy (NCBI): domain Eukaryota; kingdom Metazoa; phylum Chordata; class Mammalia; order Rodentia; family Bathyergidae; genus Heterocephalus; species Heterocephalus glaber. The sequence goes on along the minus strand of NW_028258346.1, from coordinate 2,195,149 downwards.
GGAAAAAAATGGAAACAGTCTTTGTAAGTAGGGAAGGGAGGAGGGGGTGAAGGGAGGGCAGGGGAAGGGGAAAAAATAAAGAGCCAAGATATGTCATGTAAAGGTACAAGATTCCAATGATGAAGGTAACTGTATTTTATACCTAAAATGTATCAATAAACTTAATGGGAAAAAAATATTAAAACTTAAATAAGTCTCACAAATACAGCATAGTATTTAGTGAAAGATGAAGAATACATATTGTATGATTCCATTTCTGTGAGGTTCACAAACTATGTTTTCAGGGTACTTAGGTAAACAAGGAAATGATGATCACAAAGGACAGGGTAGTCTTTTTCCCCTCAAGGGGAGACATAAGGGTTTGGTACAGAGCCTGAGAAGGGCTTCGAGAATAATGGCAATGCTGTATTTTTGGAACTCAGTGGTGTTATTCGTGCTTCATATACTTCTCTCAATGCCCGTTACATCATAACTGTTATAGAGGTAAAGAGATTCAGGAGAAACACAGATTCTGCAGCTCACATGAGAGGCTAGACACAGGATTTGAGAGTTTCTGGCGAACAGGGGACTGTGGAGGGGACTGAAGCTTTACATGAAAATAAAAAATGGCACGAGAAGATGAGTGAGCCAAGCACAAAAGTTCTGTAAACACAACACTAAAGAGAGAGCAAAAGAAGTTACTGAAGGACCAAAGAGAAGCCAATTAAGAGGGTACAAGAAACATGGAGGAGGAAAACTGGAAACACGCTGAGGGAAGACAAGGCAGCGTATCACAGCAGTAAGTCAAGAGGGGCAACAAAGGCACAGGGAGGAAGCCAGGTGACAGCAGGAGAGGGCACTGCACTTGGCGAGGAAGAGCTCACTCACAAACCTGAAGCAAAAGTATACGTCAAAGAGGAAAATGTCTTACCTCAAGGAGAAAGTCAATTTTTTCTTTATTAGGTCTAAGAAATAACAGCTGGTTAAACTGAACACTAATTGTTCTGCCTTCCAGTATATCACGGACTGTGTTGCAGGCACAGATTTTAAAACAGATTTCATCTAGAGCTTCATTTCTGTAGAAGGGAAAATGGATTCACCAATGTTATTTTTATTATAAAAGAAAGGTATATATTTTAAAACTAAATTCTCAAGAATGAACCACTTAACCCTGAGAGGTAAGATTTTAGGATATTCAAGCATACTGGTAAAATATACTACCAGGTTGGGAGAAAAGAGAGACACCATGTTTTAAATTTATCAAGAAACAATTCAGTTACAGATTAGGCAACAGAACGGAATTGTCCTGTGTATGACTACCCACCTCAAACATTTATGTGGGGGTGGGGGGTACGGTCTCACACATGCTAGGCAAGTGCTCTACCACTGAGCTGCATCTCCAGCCCTGTTTTAATTTGAAACAGGGTCTTGCTAAATTGCCCAGGCTGACCTCAAACTTGGTATCCTCTGGCCTCAGCCTCCTGAATAGGTGGGCTGACAGGCACACACCATCAGGCCTGGCTACTGCCCACCACAAGCACTTTTAAAATAGACTGGAAAAACCAACTTACATTGTCTCCTCTGGCTATGTTAATTTCTCTTATATTAACAAAAAAGGACACTGTGTTCCCTCTTACAGGATGGCCCGCTGTCATGCTGCAGGCCACACTTCTTTTCCTACTTTTACCTGGCCCAAACTTGCTCTACAGAGCCTGTTTCTTTGGCTACCTTTAAGAAAACTTTGCTACCGTTAAAAAGGGGTTGGGGGGGGACACAAAAGTGAAAGAGGGTCAGAGATGTAGCTCAGTGGTTCCGCCGCCTGCCTCAAAAGCACAAGGTCCCGAGTTTGATCCCCCCAATCCCCCAAAAAAGTGAAAGTAACATTAGAGAGCTACTGATAATTTGGAAGTATGGGTACTCTCTTTCTCTTACCAGCCCTCTTCCTTCCTTCTTCTCCCAGTACTAGGGATTGAACCCAGGAGCTCTGTACCGAGCTCCATTCCCAGTCAGTTTCTGTTGTTTTGTTTTGGGTCTCACTAGGTTGCTAGGTTACCCAGGCTGGGCTCCAACTTGCAATCCTCCTACTTCAGTTACCCAGAGCGCTAGGATCACACGTGTGTGAAAACATGCAGCAGGGGACTATGTTTTTAAGAAACAAGAAAGCATTTGCTCTTTTTTTTTGAGACAAGGTCTTGCTTTGTAGTTCAAGCTGGCCTTGAACAAACTATGTAGTCCAGGCTGCCCTCAAACTCACAGCAATCCTCCTGCCTCAGCCTCCCAAGGGTTGGGATTACAGGTGTGCACCACTATGCCCAGCCAGCACTTGCTCTTTTATTCATATATCAAAAAAGTAATTTTTCAACTAACTTACCCCTGCTGAGCTTTCTGAAAGAGTTCTCTTAGCACTGACTGCCGGAACTGGACAGGTAAACTGAAGGTTAAGTTATCTTCAATGAAAATCTGTATTACCTCCTAGAATACATACATAAAATTGTATCCATTTAAAAATCATGGCTGTTTCTTTATTTTTAAAAAGTCCTTCTATAATGGAAAATACAAGTGGAAGAAAAACATAAAAGTATCTTAATGGGAAAACATTTCTTTCTAAAATTAGCCTAAGAAGGCAGGTATGGTGGGTGGCACGTGCCTATGATCCTACCATTTGGAAGGCTGTGGCAGAAGGATTACAAGTTTGAGTTCAGTTTAGGCAACTTAGTGAGACCCTATCTTAAAATAAATTGTAAAAAAAAGGCTGGGGATGTAGCTCAGTGCAAAAGGCCTGGGTTCAATCCCCAGTATGGGGTAAGGGGAGGAGTGTATTATAAAAGGAACAAAAATAACCCTTCCTTTTTAAAAAAAATTGAAGACCATGAACCAAAAGTTAGAAGTGATGGAGAAATTATCAAAAGGGCCCATGTAGCCTCTTAAAAACAAAACAAACCTTTAATAGCTTGGTTCATAAAACAACTTCGAAAAAATACTAAGATAATTAAAAACATATTCTAAGAAACAATTCAAACACATTTATCTTTTTTTTTTTTGGAGACAGGGTCCCACTATGGAGCCCAGGCTGGCCTCAAACTTGCTGCGATCCTCCTGCCTCAGCCTCCCAAATGTGAGCTCACAGGTGTGCACCACCATGTCCAGCAATTCTAATAAATTTAAAAGACTTTAAATGTATTATTAAGAAATAAAAATATAAGGGGCCGGAGATTCAGCTCAGTGACACTGAGCCTGCCTTGCAAGCACAAGGTCCTAACATTGATCCCTGGCACTACCACAAAAAAATAAAATAAAAAAGTATTATTTAGTGAATTACAAAAAGTACCCAAATTATTACATACAGACTTTTTCTTAGCCCTTTCTCAGGCAATGGAAAAGAGAGGAAGAAAGAAGGGGTGATAGTGGGGAAATGAAGAGAATTTCTGGAAACAAAGACAATCAGCTGCTATCACAAATGTACAGATAACGGGCCTGGGATGTAGCTCAATAGCAGAAAGTTTGCCTGGCATTCATGAGGCTCTGGGCTCAATCCGAAGCACCACAAAGAAAAACAAAGTACTGAGCCAGGCATGGTGGTGCACACCTGTAATCCCAGTACTCAGGAAGCAGAGGCAGGAGAACTGCTGTGAGTTCAAGGCCAGACTGGGCTACATAGTGAGTTAAGGGTCAGCCTGTACTATAATAAGCGAGAACCTGTGTCAAAAAAACAAAAAAAAAGAAAGAGAGAGAGACAGAAGGAAGGAAGACTAAGTACTGACAAAAGTAAGTTTCAAAACTATAGAACCAGGTGGGGACAGTGGCACATGCCTGTAATCCCAGTAACGTGGAAGGCTGAGGCAAGAGGGTTGCAAGTTCAACCCTTAAAAAAGGGCTAAGAGTGTAGCTCAGTGAGAGGGCCCTGTACCAAATACAGAACCACCACTCTTTCGCCTCCATAACACAGCAATGTAGAACTCCTCAGGAGCAGGCCAGCTACTTCCAAAATGTGAGAAGACACACTTTTACAGGAGTTCATCTCCTAATTTGACCAGCATAAAACTATACAGCTCATGCAAAGAGAACCCTATTCAAATACAGTGGTACCTCAGTTTACAAACTTCATTCTTTCTACAATTCTGGTCGCATCATGAAAAGAATGAAGTTTATGAACCGAGGTTCCACTACAGAAGGCTAAATACGATTTCTGATCTGCATAGGTAACTGCAGTGGTTAAGTTTCAGAGTTGCAACACAATTGCTATCTTCCCTTAGCGCCCCATAGTACTATCTTCTGATTTGCATAGTTTGATACTTTGTTACACTCACAGTCAACACTACAAAATTCACAGTGACACATGCCTTTCTAGGGTCAATACTCTTAAGGCCTTACCACTCCAGGGAGCTTCTTTAAGAACCTGTATCTTTTCACAAGGGACCCTCACCCCCCTGCAACAGGGAAACGTAACAGATCACTGGACTTTAATTCACCTGCATCTATAACTCATCTTTAGAAAATTTAATTCTCTTCCCTATGGCAAAGCAATACACAAAAAAGGGGAGGGGGACAGCCCTCCTATATGTTCGAGGCTGGCCTCAAACTCACAGCAATCCTCCTGCCTCAGCCTCTCAAGTGCTGGGATTACACACAGGCACCACCAAGCCAGACTTTTTCTTTTCTTTTTTTTGGTACTGGGGATCGAACTCAGGGCCTTCCACTTGCCAGGGAGGCGAGGCACCACTGAGCTACACCCTGGCCCAGTTTCCCCTCTATCTATTTTCTGCAAAAACAAATTCTAGATGATTTAAAATTGAGATAAAAGTCCAATTAGAGACAGAAAACTGAAAGTTACAGCTTTGTCATTTCACGATTCCTGTCTTGAATTAAATAACACAAAGGTCCTGTTTACTCTCTACAGTAAAAGATTTCCAATAAAGATTTTAAAAGTAATAGGAAAGAGGGCCAGGGATTTAGCTCAGTGGCACCGTGCCTGTCTTGCAAGTGCAAGGTCCTGAGTTCGATCCCCAGTACTGAAAAAAAAAAAAAAATGTAATAGGAAAGAAAATGTTCAAATGAGAAGGGAAACAAAGGAAGGGGGAGGGGAAAGGAAAGAAGGGACAAGAGAAAATAGGAGGAAAAACTGGGAACAGCTTTTATACATAAAGGAGGGCAGGGAATGGGGGGAAAAAAAAGCAGCACCAAGATATATCATGTACTGGTACAAATTCCCTACGATGAATGTTATCATTATGTATATCTAAAATGTACTCAAAAATGTTTTGCTAAAAAACAAAAGTAATGGGAAACTCTAATTCCTGGCACCTTTCATTAAAAAGCTAAAGAGAAGCATACAGAGAAGGCGAGAGACATCTCAATACACTAACTACACCCTGAGATGGCGACTAGACTCATGGACAGCAGGCTCTGGAACAGACAAACCCAACCAACAAAACCACGGTGTCCACTGGCTCCTTCCATCTCAACACCTGCCGTGGTGAAGAAAGCTATGCTGTGAGGCCATACTTTCAAAACAGACACAAGACTTCAGGCTCCATAAACTAAAAGCTATCTAAGTCTAATTTCAAAAGTTAAAAATCATGCTTATAGGGCCAGGGATTTAGCTCAGTGGTTCCTCCGCCTGCCTGATAAGCACAAAGTCCCAATACCCAGTACCAAAAAAAAAAAGTATTGAGCCAGGGATTTAGCTCAGTGGTTCCGCCACCTGCCTCGCAAGCACAAGGTCCTGATTTCGATCCCGAGTAAAAAAAAAAAAAAAGGAAAGAAAACATAGTACCAATAATAACAGACATCTGGGGCTGGGGCCAGGGATTTAGCTCAGTGGTTCTGCCGCCTGTCTCGAAAGCACAAGGACCCGAGTTCGATCCCCGGTACCAAAAAATAAAAGTAAGAGACATCTGTATAATTAACCAATTTTTTACTTGACTATCAGAAGACTCTTATGAAATGAGACAATTATTACCATAATTCTTTAAACCAGTCAGTCACTTTGAGTCACTTGCCCCAAATCACACAACTGGTAACTGGTGGTCCTCAGTTTTGTCTGGGCTCCAAAATTTTTCAACTATATCACTGCATCCCCATCAGACATCTTACCTGATAGTTGCCAGATCTCAAACAAATGTGGACTTGACTGTATGGAGTCAACTGCTGAGAGGTGCTATCAGAAGAAGGTACAAGAACATCACATGCTTGACAATAGCCAGCTAACCGCTTTTCATCTATGGTACAATGAAGAGACAATGAACCTATCTGTAAAGTAAGAGTTACACGGCGTTACTCAGTAATGTAATATAAATAATAGTCCCCTAGTGTGTTTTAGCAGTACAAAACATGATAATGAAAATTTCAAAACTAGAGGAATCATAAAAAATGAAATCATTTGACTTAGGGTCTACAAACTATTGTTCACAGGCCAAATGCAGCTAGTCTGTTTCAGTTTATCCTTCAGTGAAGAACAATTTTTAGGGTAGTAAACAACAACAAAAAGAGCATCCAAAGGAAACTGAATGTGCCACACAAAGCCTAAAATGTTTACTATCTGGATCTTTACAAAAATAATTTGTCAATCCCTGGTTTAAAGTTTATGAGCCAACATAAAGAGGTAAACATCAGTATCACTCTAAGTAGGTAGACAAAGAAGATATGAACAAAGAGCAAACACAGATAAGATGCTCAAGACATTTGAAAATACATATGCCCAGGGCCGGGGATTTGGCTCAGTGGTTTCGCCGCCTGCCGCGCAAGCGCAAGGACCCGAGTTCGATTCCCGGTACCAAAAAAAAAAAAAAAAAAAATACATAAATACATATGCCCAGGCCGGGGATTTAGCTCAGTGGTTCCATCACCTGCCTCCCAAGTGCAAGGACCCAAGTGTGATCCCGGGTACCAAAAAAAAAAAAAAAAAAATATGCCATGAAGAGATTTAAATGAGATCGTAAACACAGGATCTTCATTCAACTTGAAAGAATAAAAATCTGCTACAAAAACATTTTTAGAAAGACATTTGAAAACATAAGACTTTTAAATTATTATAACCTATAATGCTGTAAAATTCGAAATTTGATGAACTCTTTCAGCAAAGTAAAACTGGGATTCCTAATGGATCAAGAACAGATCTAGGGCTGGAGCACAGGCTGATAGTAGAGCACTTACCTAGTGTGCACAAGGCCTGGGGTTAGATTCCCTGCACCCCCCAAAAATGAATAAATTAAACCTCTAGGGCATTTAATCAATTTCCACTGAAGAGAGATTGAAGCAAAGGTTTTTTCAGGGATCTGGCATACAAAAACTGAGCCATACACTTTAAAATTCAGGTGTCTGAATCATAAAAAAGAAAATACAAAAACAAATTTTTAAAAAGTTGATTCTTGGGGCCGGGAATTTAGCTCAGTGGTGTTGCCGCTTGCCTCGAAAGCTCAAGGACCTGAGTCCCATCTCCAGTACCAAAAAAAACAAGGCTGATTCTTGGGCTGGGGATTTAGCTCAGTGGTTCCACCACCTGCCTTACAAGCGCAAGGTCCAGAGTTCGATCCCCAGTACCAAAAAAAAAAGTTGATTCTTAGCAGGAATTAAGGAAATGTAGATTTATATTTCACCCATCATATTAACAAAACAAAATTCTCTTTTTAAAAGACATATTACTAGCAGGCACGGTGCTGCACACCTGGAATCCCAGCACTCAGGAGGCTGAGGCAGGAGAGCTGCTATGAGTTTGAGCCCAGCCTGGGCTACACAGTGAGTTCAGGGATACCCTGAACTACACAGCAAGACCCTGTCTCAAAAGAAAAAAAACCACATAAATAAACAAAACACATTTCTGCCAAGCATAGTGGCAAAGGCCTTCTAGCACTCAGGAGGCTGAGGCAGGAGAACTGCCTCAAGTTTGAGACCACCCTGGGCCACTAGTCAGTTCAAGACCAGCCTGAACTATAATGCAAGACCCTGTCTCCAACACACACACACACACACACACACACACACACACACACACACACACACACACAGAGGAAAGAGGAGGGAGGAGGGAGGAGGGAGGAGTGAGAAATGACAAAAAGGTAAAATGAAGGAAGGGGTTATTTCCAAGTATTTCCAGCATACCCTTTTTAAAACAAGTCCTTTGGGGCTGGGGATTTAGCTCAGTGTTTCCGCTGCCTGCTTTGCAAGCACAAGGTCCCAAGTTCGATCCCCGGTACCAAAAAAAAAAAAAAAACAAGTCCTTTGAAGTACATAGTTTTACTGTAATGAACAGTTTGGGGCTGGAATGTTTTGTTTGTTTGGTCTGGATTTTTGGTGCTGAGGATTGAACCCAGGGCCTTGTACCTTCCAAGCATGTGCTCTCTGAGCAACATCCCCAGCACAAGACACTGTTTTTTATCTTAAGAAAAATTAAAGCCAAAAAATTTATAAATGCTTTAAGGGACTAAACATTATGTGGCTATTATAACTATATTTACCTCTGCCATTAGTTCTTTGGTTCTAAAAAATTTTTCTCTGCCATTTTCATAGGCAGCTGAATTTGTGGAGCCTTGTTGAAAATATGCTGCACCCAAATCGTAACACACCTGAAATGATAAAAATGTCAATTTACTTAATACTTTTTCAAATACTTAAGATCTTTTTTTTTTTTTTTGGTACTGGGGCTCCAACTTGGGACCTTGCACTTGCAAACCAGGCGGCGGAAACACTGAGCTAAATCCCCAGCCCCATATACTTAAGATCTGACAGAACTCAAAATTATTTTTATTCTTGCATCCAGATTGAAGAAATCCTAAGTGAACTGTTAATACAGTAATACACACATGTACACACACAGGTGCTCTCTCAAAGTACAAATAGTTAACATGTAATTCGCCTTTCCAGGTCAAGACAGTGTTCTGGTTTATATCTGGATGTTCCCCAAACCCTCATGCACTCCTAGGTGGAGCTTTTGGAAGTGACTGCATCATGCGTGTGCAATACTGGATTATGGATGTGTGATACTGATTAGTCCACTGACGTGTTTGGCACAGTTCTTGGTGTGGATACTGAAGAGGGAAGGCCCAACCTGAGTGTGAGTGGCACCAACCAACTGGCTTGCAGCCTTGATGGAATACAAAGGAAGGCTTACTGCTTCCTGCCTGCCTTGCCATGGACTGTTTCTCCTCTGCCATGCCCCTCTGCCTTAGGGGGTTGCTGAGTATAGACTGTAACCTCTAAAAACTGTGAGCTCAAATAAACCTTTCTTCGTTTAACTTGTGAGTGTCCAGTATTTTGTCCCAGCTATGAGAAAGTAACTAAAATGATGTACAAAATATCACAAAGGTATTTTTAAGTTTTACTACACTAACTGTAGTAAAACTACATTAAAACCAGTTTAATTCTACAGTTAAGAGGTAGCCAATAGAGCCTGGTATGGTGGTCACACCTGTCAGCCCAGCTACTCAGGAGGCTGAGGGAGAAGATCCCATATTCAAGGCCAGTCTAGGCAACTTCAATACTGTGTGCCTAATAAAAAAATGTTTTAAGGTTGAGGGACAATGCTCACTGTACAGTGTTTGCTTAGCATGTGTGAGGCCGTGGGTAAATTCCCATGGGGGCAAGGGTGTCACTAGATTGAAAAACAAAACTGTGATAATGAAGCCAGCTGCCTTGAAGGACAGTAGGACTTGGTTTTATTGGAAAAAAATTATTGTTCTTTTCAGTCTTAGGTAAATTTTAATAATGTAAAGCACACACTTTTAAAAAAAGAACATACTTTAAACATTATCGTGCCAGAAAATGAGTAATCTGCCATTCAAGAAATCAGGAATTGTACCTCAGCTATATAATAGCTAGTCTAGCACATCTAGAATTTCACACAAGTTTTGGTTTTTCAGGTTATACTGGCCACCACACTGTGAAAATTAAATGTGTTACCGACAACTTTAAAATATTTTCTGAAAGAGGGCTGGGGATTTAGCTCAGTGGTTCTGTCACCTACCTCACAAACGGGAGGTCACAAGTTTGATCCCGGGTACCAAAGAAAAAAAAAAAATTCTGAAAGATTATGTGATACCACAGTACCAGAAACCCTCCTATATGCAAATTTTATCAATGATTTTAAAAGGTTATCAAATATCAATCCCTCAGTACTCCTCTGATGAACTCTCTCATCAGGTCCTGAAAAACTGATTACCTGCAGCTCTGGAACTAGCTGATCTGAAAAGGCTCCTTCCCAACATCCCCTTTACTATTTCTACCCCTTTCCAGAATGGAAACCAGCAATGAAAGGCACCATACCAATTCATATGAACGAGAAAAAGAATAGGTTAAATGGTACTAATATAATGGCCCTCTTTAGGTAATCAATGAATATTTAAAACCTTCCAGCCAGGCACAGTGGTACACACCTGTAATCCTAGCACTAAGGGTGACTGAGGCAGGAAGATCACAAGTTTTAAGTCCTACTTCAAACTTAACAAGACCCTGTCTAAAAAAATAAAAGGGCTGGGAATGCGTGGCTCAGTGTTAGAGAGCCCCAGGGTTCAATCTCCAATACAGCAAAAGACAAAAAAAAAATCTAATATACTCAAGGTTGTGTGCTACAAAGTAAGCTGCAGAACATATAAAAAGAGACTTCCACACCTGTATGATGATGCACACCTTTAATCCCTGCACTCTGGGAGACTGAGGCAGGAGTACTGCAACTTCAAGCTCAGTCTGGGCAATGTAGCAACTGAGCAAAATCATGTCTTCAAAATATAAAATTTTATCAATCCCCAGTACCAAAAATAAATAGATAGATAGATAGACACATAGATAGAATTAAAAATTTTAAAAAGGGCTGGGGATGTAGCTCAGTGGGAAGGCCCTGGGTTCAATTCCCATTACTGACCCTCCCCCACAAAGAACTTCCAAAGGTTTACAATATATCAAGGAAAAAGACATGACCATATAAAATAGTATCTCACAATAAGCATTAATTAAAAGTTGTCAAAGGAAGTAGGGCCCAAAGTACACAAGGCTTAAGACCCTTGGAAAGCTGGGTATTTTCTGTAAGGGGGGGGGGGGCTAGATTTTTCAGTCTAGCACAATATTAGTTTTGGGGGTTTTTTCAGGTGTGCTTTTGGGGTTTTTGTCTAATTAATATATGAACCCAAGTCAGTTATGATCAGTATTTAAACATCCTCCTAAATACAATTGAAAAATTATTTCAGAGACAATGATCACATGGAATTTTCCATCTATTTCTCTTAGAAAAATCTCAACATCTTTAGTCAGAGACCAAGGCAGAAATTCTAATTAAAAATACTAGGATCATCTCATATAAAGTTCTCAAAAACCTCTACCACACACTGATGAAATACAGAAACAAATACCAGGGCCGGGGATTTAGCTCAGCGGTTCCGCCGCCTGCCTCGCAAGCAGAAGGACCTGAGTTCGATCCCCGGTACCAAAAAAAAAAAAAAAACGAAAAGAAATAAATACCTGGCAGTGCACCTCCTGAATTTTGATTTTCAGCCCAGCAGCAGAACTCTCAGTTTCTCCATTTACCATGCCTGGTTCCATGGCCAATAAATCCAGAGTTCTCATCGTGTGGACATAAAGATCCTTGTTTAATTTTAGGGCTGCTTCTAATACCAAAATAGAATCAGCAGCTTGTTCTTTCAGCTACAGAAATTCAACAAACAAATTAAACACTAAAACAGCAACTGATTCCACAAACCAAAATATTTACAAGATACTTGGTAGCTTTGTGTACTGAGGTAGCTAAAAAAATTAACACAGGAAGAGCATAATTAAATTTGCTGAGGTCGCTCGGAATATGCCGAATCAGCCCGCTGCAGACAGGCAGGTCTGCCCACGCCCTACTAAGGTCCTGAGCGGAGCGTAACATGCAGAATCAGCCCGCTGGACGCCCCTCCCCGTACAGCCACCTGCTTCCACACTACAAAGACACAGAGGACACCGGACCACCAGACCACGGTAGTGAGTCCCGCTGCTCCCAGGCCAGAGGTAGGGGCTTCTGAGCCACCGTCCCACTGCTCCTGGTCCAGAGGAAAGGGCTTCCCAGCCACCATCCCTCCCGCTGCTCCCAACCCAGAGGAAAGGGCTTTTGGGCCACCTTCTGTCCCACTGCTCCTGGCCCAGAGGAAGGGGCTTCCCGGCCACCATCCCTCTGGCTGCTCCCAGCCCACAGGAAAGGGCTTTTGGGCCACCATCCCTACTGCTGCTCCTGGCCCCTGTCCCACCTCTCCCAGCTCAGAGGAGGTGATCCGTGCAGGTGCCAACAGCCCCCCCCCCAGTCAAAATGAGAAAACACGTAAATAAGTCTCAAAACCAGACTTCCAGATCACCTACAGCAACCCCAACAGGAAGTGAGATGGAACACTCTGATACTCAACTACCTGGACCCACTGACCTGGCAACAAAAGGGGGTCTGGAAACAATGAAATCAGAAATAATTTCTCAGATAACAGGAGAAATTGTGCCCCTAGTGCAAGACATGATTAATAAATTTAGAGAGGAGCTCAGGAACATGATGGAATCCCAACATAAGAAACAAATGGAATCCATAAAACAGATGCAAATAGATTTCCAGGACATGAAAAACTCCACTGAAAGTCTACACAGCACAATGAGCCAATGTGAGGACAGAATTTCAGATATAGATGATAAGATTGCAATTAGTGACCAGGAAAAGAAAAATTGCTTCAAAATTATAAGGGAACATGAGAAATCAATCCAGCAGCTGCTAGATGATGCAAAGAAGAATAACATAAGACTGACTGGAGTCAATGAAGAAACAGGAGAGAGTGCAGATGACATAAAAGATCTCTTCACAGAAATAATGGCAGAAAACTTCCCAAGCAGGGGAAAAGAGCTTGACACACAAATAAAGTGAGGCATATAGGACTCCAAATAGCCTTGATAAAAAACAATCTACACATAGGCATATAATTGTTAAGATTCCAGAAACTCAACAGAAGAACAAAGTTCTACAAGCAATTAGAAAAAGAAACAAATCACATACAAAGGAAAGCCCATCAGAATCACAGCAGACTTCTCAACACAAACCATCAAGGCAAGAAGAGCTTGGAGTGACATATTCCAAGCCCTAAAAGAAAACAGCCTCCAACCCAGATTGAGGTACCCTGCAAAACTATCTTTCAAAATGGATGGAGAAATAAAATACTTTCATGACAAAGCACCTTAGGAACTTCGTGAATACCAAACCAGCACTCCAAAGAATTTTACACAATAGCCTAGGAACAGACATTGAGGATCACAACCCCAGGAAGCAAAGCAGAATGAACCCATCTGGCATGACAAGAAATTAAATGTAAAGGGGGAGAACCCAACAAAAAGAAAAAGTCATGGCAATGACAAGTCAATACGTTTCAGTTAGAACCGTCAATATTAATGGTCTCAATTCACCAATCACAAGAAACAGACAGGCAGAATGGGTCAAGAAGCAAAATCCAACAATATGCTGCATACAAGAAACACACTTAATTCAAAAGGAAACTCATAGACTGAAAGTTAAAGGGTGGAAAACAATACTCCATGCAACAGGAACCCGAAAAAAAGCAGGAGTAGCTATCCTCTTTGCAGATCAAGTAGATTTCAAACCAACACTGATTAAGAAAGACAAAGAAGGGCCGGGGATTTAGCTCAGTGGTTCCACCGCCTGCGTCGCAAGCGCAAAGTCCTGAGTTCGATCCTCGGTACCAAAAAAAAAAAAGAAAGAAAGACAAGAACACTACATCCTTGTAAAGGGAACAATCCAAGAGGAAGAGATGACAATCATAAATATCTATGCACCAAACACTAGTGCACTCAACTATATAAAACAAATACTAACAGACATGAAAAGTCATATATGCACTAATACAATTGCAGTGGGGGACCTGAACACCCCACTGTCACAAATAGATAGATCAACTAGACTAAAAATAAGTAATGAAATACTAGAACTCAATCGAACTCTTGAACAAATGAACTTAACAGATGTTTACAGTCTTCCACCCCACAAAAATCACAATACACATTCTTCTCAGCTGCACATGGGTCATTCTCAAAAATAGACCACATACTCACACATAGAACATGTTTAAGTAAGTGCAAAGGAATTGAAGTTATCCCCTGTATATTATCAGACCATAGTGAGATGAAATTGGAGATCCATAGCAAAAGGAACTGGAAAAATTTCATAAACACGTGGAAATTGAACAACACACTTCTGAATAACCAATGGGTCACAGAGGAAATTAAAGAAGAAATCAGACAGTTCCTTCAATTAAATGACAATGACAATACAACATATCCGAATCTATGGGACACAATGAAAGCAGTCTTATGAGGGAAATTCATAGCAGTGAATATGCATATTAGGAAAACAGAACAAGCCCAATTAAACAACCTCATGCTGAACCTCAAGCTTCTAGAAAAAGAAGAGCAGGACAACCCCAAAGCTCATACAAGGGAGGAAATTATAAAGATCAGAGGAGAAATCAATGCAATGGAGACTAAGAGAACAATACAAAAAAATCAATGAAGCCAAGAGTTGGTTCTTTGAAAGAATCAACAAAATTGACAAACCCTTAGCCAACCTTGTCAGAAAAAGGAAAGAAAAGGCCCAAATCCATGCAATTAGGAATGAAAAGGGTGAAATTGCAACAGACCCAGCAGAAATCCAGAGGATTGTCAATACCTACTTCCCGAACCTATACACCAATAAGATGGACAACACAGAAGAAATGGACAGATTCCTAGATACATATGAATTACCAAAGTTGAACGAAGAAGACCTAAAAATTCTGAACAACCCAATATCAACCAATGAAATTGAAAATGTAATTAAAAACTTATCAACTAAGAAAAGCCCGGGCCCTGATGGCTTCACTGCTGAATTCTACAAGACATTTAGAGAGGAACTGCTGCCACTACTGTTTCAACTCTTAAATGAAATTGAAAGGGAAGCAATACTCCCAAATTCATTCCTGGAAGCAAGCATCACCTTGATCCCCAAAGCAGAGAAAGACCCAACTGAAAAAGAGAACTGTAGGCCAATCTCACTAATGAACACAGAGGCAAAAATTCTTAATAAGATACTGGCAAACAGAATGCAGAAGATCATCAAGAAGATCATACACCCTGATCAAGTGGGATTCATCCCAGGGATGCAGGGATGGTTCAACATATGCAAATCAATCAATGTAATACACTATATCAATAGAGCCAGGACAAAAACAATATGATTATCTCCATAGACACAGAAAAATCACTTGACAAAATCCAACATGCATTTATGATAAAAAACCCTTCAAAAAACTGGAATAGATGATCTCTACCTCAAACTGATAGAAGCCATCTATGAAAAACCAACAACCAATATCATACTAAATGGTCAAAAACTGAAATCCTTCACACTAAAATCAGGAACAAGACAAGGATGTCCACTATCACCACTCTTGCTCAATATAGTTCTGGAAACATTAGCCATGACAATTAGGCAAGAGAAAGAAATAAAAGGAATAAAGATAGGAAAGGAAGAAGTCAAACTGTCATTATTTGCACATGACATGATACTCTACATAGAAGACCCCAAGAACTCCACCAAAAATCTTCTAGACCTAATAACCAATTCAGTCAAGTAGCTGGTTACAAGGTCAACACACAAAAATCAATAGCTTTCCTCTACACAAATGACAGACTCACTGAGAGAGAAATAGGGCAAAGAATTCCTTTCACAATACCATCCAAAAAACTCAAATACCTAGGAATCAACCTAACGAAAGAAATCAAAGACCTCTTCTCTGAAAACTATGGCACTCTGAAAAGAGAGATTGAAGATGATATCAGAAAATGGACAGACATCTCCTGCTCCTGGGTAGGAAGGATTAATATAGTGAAAATGGCCATACTTCCAAAACTGCTATATAGATTTAATGCAATTCCAATTGAGATTCCAGCAGCATACTTCATGGACCTTGAGAAAACAATCCAAAAATTCATTTGGAATAAGAAGAGACCCAGAATAGCAAAAGCAATTCTAGGTAACAGAGACATAGCAGGGGGTATCACAATCCCCAACCTGAAACTATACTACAAAGCTACTGTGATAAAAACAGCAAAGAAACAGGCCTGAGGACCAGTGGAACAGATTAGAAGATGCAGAAACAACGCCAGACACACTCAGGCATCTCATCTTCGATAAAGGAGCCAAACACCCTCACTGGAGGAAAGATAGCCTCTTTAATAAATGGTGCTGGAAAAATTGGGCTTCAACTTGCCAAAGATAAAAACTAGACCTATATCTCTCACCATGCACTAAACTAAAATCAAAATGGAGTAAAGATCTAAATATTAAAATAGAAACTCTGAACCAGCTGGAACAGAGGTTAGGTAGAACCCTTGAAGACATCGGTGCAGGAAAAGATTTCATGAACAAAACCTCAGTTGCCCATGAACTAGCACAAACAATCAACAAGTGGGATCTCTTCTTATTAAAAGGCTTCTGCACAGCAAGAGAAACCAACAGCAGTGTGAAGAGACAACCCACAATGTGGGAAAAAATCTTCACCTGCTCTTCCTCAGACAAAGGGCTACTATCTCAAATCTATAAAGAACTTAAAAAGATCAGACCTCCCAAATTTAAAGACCCAATCCAAAAATGGGCATCTGAAATGAACAGACATTTCTCAAAGAAGTAGAAATAGCAAATAAATACATGAAAAAATGTTCAATATCACTGGTCATTCGAGAGATGCAAATGAAAATGCTGAAATTCCACTTCACTCCAGAAAGAATGGCTGCTATCATGAAATCAACCAATAACAAATGCTGGCGGGGCTGTGGGGAAAGAGGAACCCTGCTCCACTGCTGGTGGGAGTGTAGACTGCTGCAACCACTGTGGAAATCAGTATGAAGATACCTCAAAGAACTAGGACTGGAAGTCCCATTTGACCCCGCTATTCCACTGCTGGGGATCTTCCCCAAAGAATTCAAAGAATCATACCACAGTGATATATGTGCACCCATGTTCATAGAAGCACAGTTTGTGATAGCTAAAACTTGGAAACAGCCCAAATGCCCATCAACTGGAGACTGGATAAAGAAAATGTGGTTTTTTTATAAAATGGAGTACTACTCAGCCATAAAAAATGAGAAATTAGAGACATTTATAGCTAAGTGGATGCACATTGAGGCAATACTCTTAAGTGAAATAAATAGGACACACATGTGTAAATACCGAATAGTTTCTCTGGTGTGAGAAACTGAAAGTCTAAATAAGGACTAAAATGTATAATAGGTAATGTGAAATAGGAAGAAAAGGGGCAAAGGGAAAGGAAGTGGGAGGGCTAGGGAAAAGATAGAAGGGAATGGGATTAATAGGAGAAAATGGAAAAACAGGAACACAATCTTTGTAAATAGGGAGGAATGGAGGGGTTGAAGGGAGGGCTGGGCAAGGGTGAAAAATAAGAACCAAGAGAGACTATGTAAAGGTGCAAATTTCCAATGATGAATGTCATTATATTGTATACCTACAATGTACCAATGATTAGAATGAATAATCGATAATGCAAAATAGGAAGAAAAGGTCCAAAGGAGTAGGGGTAGTGGGAGGGGCACAGGAAAGGAAAGGAAAGAAGGGAAAGGAAAAATGCTGAGAAATGGAAAAAATGGAAATAAAGTCTTTGTAAATAGGGAAGGGTGGAGGGGGTGAAGGGAGGGCTAGGAATGGGGAAAAGAAAAAAAAAAGTTTTTCCCAACATAAACTGTATTAGTGCACATGCATTGTTTTACCACTTGCTTTTCTATTATGCATATTTTTCCATGATTGTACAACGTGTTACAGGTACGAATACACATCAGTTTATTTAACAAATGCCCAATCAATGAACCTTTAAAAAAAAAATAAATTTGCTGAGGGCTGGGTACTCAGCTCAGTGTTTCTACCGCCTGCCTCGCAAGTGCAAGGTCCTGAGCTCAATCCCCGTACCAAAATAAAATAAAATAAAATAAAATAAATTTATTGAAATAAAGTAATCTTGTCTTTGGTGGGGTTTTTTGGGGGTTTTTTTGGTACCAGGGATCGAACTTGGGACCTTCCGCTTGCGAGGCAGGTGGCAGAAAAAATAATCTTAAACTTTAAAAATTCAGTAAGATCCTATTGTGAAATTAGTAAAATTCAGAATAGACTGATTTTTTTTCCACAAAAAACTTAATAAAGAAAAATGATTTAAAGGTTTGTACTGTTCCACTTTGATACGAAAGAAATGGCTGACTTCATATGCTTCCACTTCCCCAGGGACTAGATAACCACAAGATGAGGTGGGCTTTTTGTTTCCACATTCAAAATACTATAGCACATTTATTTTATACAAATATAGATGTTTCTTCTCCCCCAGTCCCTATACTTTACAAGGTATCTCCACAAGTCTGAGTATTAATTAGTTACAGAAGTCACATTTGAACTACAGAAACTCCTCACTTCTACTTTTATATTAAGTAGATCCATTAAATAAATAACTACTATGGGGCTGAAGGTATATATAGCTCAGTGGTGGAGTGCTTGTCTACCATGAACAAGGCCCTGGGTTCAGACCTCAGCACCACTTTAAAATATAAGTTATAGGGGCCGGGGATTTAGCTCAGTGGTTCTGCCGACTGCCTTGAAAGCACAAGGTCCTGAGTTCGATCCCCAGTAACAAAAACAAAACAAAAACATAAAATATGTTATAAATCTTTCTTATAGTGGTTTTAGAAAGTAGAAAAGAATATAAAGATGTAGCTTATAATTATTAATTTGTCTTATCTGTGAAAGTATCATGAGATATTCAACAACAGAACTGGTGATAAAGTATTCTACCATTAGAATTGAAAACCTGAATAGAGTATTACTTACACTCTGAAAGTAAAAACTGCCACTGAACCTAGACCATGACAATTCTCACATACCTAAGACTAGAAGACGCAGCTATACATGCTATAAAACGTTCCAGAAATATTACGGTGTAATTGATGCCAATGCTTACCACTTTCAAAATGTTTTCTGTTAGCTCTTTTTCCTGTTGCATTTGATTCATTCTAAGAGAGAAATGAAACAAGATCATTCAAATGTTACTCTCAAGACTAAAAGATTCTTAGTTTAAGATCTTTCTTAAAAGGTTTAATATCTTAATGCTATTTTTTATGCTTGAAAAAATACTATTGATACACATTAATTTACCAGTATCTTCTCACTCTGCATTATACTCTCAATTTAAGAGTAAAACTTACAATAAAAGCTCATATCAAGTTAGAAATTAGTTTCTAGCTCCAGATTCCAGCTGCTACCTATTGCTAGTTCTAAATCCCATCTACTACCTGGATTCAAGAATTAGATTTAAATCTCTATGTATAAGCAAACTTAGAACTTTGTACTCTAATACTTGCATATGTTAAAATAATTTCCCCACATACAAGACAAACAGATCTTCAAGACAATTTAAATTAAAAAGTTTGACATTTTTGGATGAATGAAACAATTCCCAAAGTGCTCACCTCCATTGTCTTTTCAAATCTCTCTACCCTTGATTGCTAGAGTACTACCTGATCCTTGAAACCCTCTTAATTCATCTAAACAAACTCCTTCCCCACCCCCACCCCTGTACCAGGGATTGAACTCAGGACCTTACACTTGTGAGGCAGGCAGCGGCACCACTGAGCTAAATCCCCGGCCCCCAAACTTTTTCTTTTGAGACAAGGTCTCCCTAGGTAGTCCAGGCCTCAAACTTATAGCAATCCTTGCATTTCAGCCTCCCAAGTGCTGGGATTACAGGCATACAACATCATGCCTGGCAAATAAACTTTTACATAGGCCTTCTGCCCCCATTTCTGCTCTATTTCCTCTGTAACAAGAGCAAGTAAAAACTCACAAAATTTTTAAAAATTCTAATAAAGTGCCAAAGGTCATATCTGCAAACTTACACGCTTAACTGAGGGGGTCCAGGTTTTGCCTGTTTGACAGGAAAACTACTTTGAACAATTGTTCTAATTGCCCTGAAGAATGAAAAAAGAAAATTTAGCATACAATAATTATTAAAGTTATTTTTTTCAAATACTACAGTACTTAGAAAATCTGTATCATAAATTACCTAAAGTTCTGAGGTATAATATGTTATAAATCAAGTACAGTTTTAGCAGTATGTTCTTCACCTAGGGATCACCAATTCTTTCCATTGTCAGACACACAGTGCCCAAGATCCTGAGAGACCCCTGAAGCAGGAGACCCTTGAAAGCTAGAGTACAAATGAGCAGAAGGTGCCTGGCACATTCTGGATTTGTAAACAAATTTACCATCTATTGTAGAGAAGGATAGCCATGGCAGTGGTTGGAGGTAAAGTGGCCAGATCCATGTCGACATGCTTTGTCCCAGGAGGAACTTTACTGATGCAGAGAAGCTCATTTAGGAGCATATTCAATACTGGAACAGACAAGCTTTAAAGGAAGAAGCAAAAGGTACATGTTTACATATCAGCTGCAGGAGAGGCACAAAATACACCATTCTAAATCTTCACTGAAAATAACTATATTGTTAAAGGATAAAATCTCCAGGTTTACCTATCAAATTTCAAAAGACTTCTTAAAACTTATTACTATGAAAGAATTTTAAATTTATAAAAAGTACACAGGGCCGGGGATTTAGTTCAGTGGTTTCACCACCTGCTGCGCAAGTGCAAGGACTCGAGTTCAATCCCCGGTACAAGAAAAAAAAAGTACACAAATATAATGAACCCCCATCAATGACCTTCAACAATTACCAAGTGACAACCAATCTTGTTGCCCACTTCCCAAATTATATTTCAGATATTTCAAAAAATTAACTCATAATCACAGTAGTAATTTCACATCTAAAATCTTTGACTTGCTTATTATCATCAAATATCCAACCAGAGGGCTAGGCAGAGCTTCTGGCCTCGCATTTTCAAGGCCCTGGGTCCAGTAGCCACCACCACCCAAAAACAAACAAAAAACCAGTATTCAATTTTGCAATTGCATTATTTTGTACATACTGCTATCAACTGATATGTCTCTTTGTCTATTAAGGTATGGGTTCCCCCTCAGATTAAACATTTTTTTTGTATCTAGTATTAGAATCTAAAATTCTAATTTTTTTGTACCGGGAATCGAACTCAGGACCCTGCGCTTGCAAAGCAAGCAGCAGCACCACTGACCTAAATCCCTAGCCCTAAAATTCTAATTTTTTTTTTTGGGTACCAGGGATCTAACTCAAGTCCTTGCACTTGCAAGGCAGGCGGCAGAACCACTGAGCTAAATCCCCAGCGGCCTAAAATTCTAATTTTAATAGCTAAAGAATGAATGTACAGTGGAAAAAAATGGATTTGAAATAAGTATGAACTCTCCTGGAATATAATCTAGCAAAATGTATCATGCCCCTTAAAAATGTTAACACTACACAACCCAACAATTTAAAGGGCATGGTAGTACAGGCCGGTAATTGCAGCACTCAGAAGGCTGAGGAAGGAGCCCAGACTACATAGTGAGTTCAAGGCCAGCCTGAACTACACACTGATCAGAATCAGCTATTCAGTCTGGGAGAAGGCCGGGGATTTAGCTCAGTGTCACCAGCACCTGCCTAGCAAGCGCAAGGTCCTGAGTCCGATCCGCAGTACCCCCACACCAAAAAGAGTGTGAGAGATAATGAAACTATGACCAGTAAAATTAACTGAATTATTCAACAGTAATATTAACTTTTACTCATCTTCAGATATTTAGTTGAACTGAAACGTTTCAAACAGTTTAGGTGTAGATGCTCTCTAGTTATCACACCAAAAATAATAAAACTGCCTCATTACTGACATCAAGTTTGTGCTCACTCCGGTAGCACATATACTAAAACTGACATCAAGTTTATACTGTAAAGGGTGATTTACACTCATCTAACATTCAAATGGTTGTTTGTTCGTTTGTTTTTGAGGTGAGGTTACCTCATCAGTATCTCTCAGGGTGAAATGATCCTCCTGCCACCTCAGCCTCCTAAACGCTTTCTTATACCTTTTGAAAAATATCTGCACATTTTACCAGGACTATACAGAAAAATAATTTTAAAATTAAAATTAAATTAATAATCTAGTTTTAAATTGTAATAAAAAAATATATAGAAGTAAACAAAAATATCTAAATCAGGCATGCTGTTACATGCTTGTAATCCCAGCACACTGGGAGGCTGAAACAGTTAAATTCCAAGTTCAAATACCAGCCTGGTCAATTTAATGAGATCTTGTCTCAGACTCTTAGTCAGACCCTGTTTCAAACAAATTAATTTTTTTAAAAGGGGGTGGGGGTGGGGATGTAAGCTCAGTACAAAGGCTCTGGGTTCAATACCCAGGGCCAAAAAAAAAAAACCTAAGTAGTACTCCAAAAACAAATTTAAAGCTTTATACCTTTTCTCTAATATGTCTAAGTCCCACTTCAAATGTGCAGCAACTTTAAGAGCAAGAAGTTTTAAAATACGATTTCTCTTGTTATCAGGTGGAGGTTGAACTTGGTTTTGTTCATTAACTGAAGGTTTGGAAGCCTGTTCCAAAAACTGAACGATAAGTTGAACTGGTGCAGGATCTAGGATTTTAAAGAAAATAAATGTTTAAGTTTTAATTATGAAGATGGAAAAAGAACCACGGTATTGTTTCAGCCATAAAAGGAATCCAAACTGTCTAGTTGCAATGAGAAGGAATATGACACATAAACAGTATGCCTGGGAGCTAAAGGGGTCAATCTGGAAGAGTGGTTGAGGAAGAAGGGACGAAAGATTACTACAGAAGAAAGCACTTCCCAGGGAAGCACACAGTACAGGTTGCCCTTGAGCAAATGACCAAGGCCGATTACAGGGAAGCCACGCAGGCTGTATAAGTGTTGTTTTGACAATCAGGGAGACCTCCATTAAGTTACTTCACTGCATCTGTTTCCTCCAATGCAATATAGAGAATACCAGCTACCTTACAGGATTATACTGAAGACTGCGCTGAACGAGGTTAACAGGTGTGAAGAATTAGGCATCCTGAAAACACTCAACAAATGTTTGTCAAAAGGGTTGAATGAAAAGGAGGTAAAATAGGTGATAAAGTATACTAACTTCACACAAAGGAATCCCTTCCAGTAAAGGCCAGTCTAGTAGGCTGAACAAGCCATACCTGGATTTAAACTTACCAAAATGCTAAAGTAAGGAACTTATTCTTTCATGGCATTGCCGCTTAACAGAAATGTCTGGGGTTTTCCTCCTTTCCTTCCCCCTACAAGGCCCACTTACGTGAGAAATTTAAGTATTATCACCACTACAGTGACGAGCTCGCCAACTGTATAGCAGTGCCTTCTTTTACAAACCTGAACACACAGCCTGACTTTGGAATAGAAAAGTAGACCACTGAGAAACAAAGAAAGACCCTAAAACAACTAGCGTCAGGCTCAGTCCAACAGCCCTGAATTTACACAGGCCTGGGCACCGTAAAGAGATGGTTCCGACCCGCCTTCCCAACCCAAGTAGCCCTCGAAGGTGCTAAAATCGCGGACAGTGGAAGGGACTGCAGGGGACTGAAGGCTTTGTTTTGGGATTCTCCCGAGCGCCCCGGGACGTTTCAGGCACAGAGAGGACCCAGCGAAAGCTCATCTCCCCCCGCGCCCCCCACCCCAGGCTGCCGCTACGGTGGCCGAGAAGATCCGGAAACGAGGGAGCACCGGCTGCAAGTGCGGTCTTGGGCTGCAGGTGCCAGGTTCACCTGGGCAGGGCTTGCGCAGATGTTTCTCCAACAGCGACTCCTCCAGCAGGAACTCGAACCAACAGGTCTGCGGCGGGGTGCAGGGCCGGCTGGAGGTGGCCGCCTCCCGGTCCGCCGCCTCCGCGCTCATCCTGCCCCCGCCGCCGCTCCCCCCAGGCGCGCTTCCGGACTCCAACCTGACACTCGGGCCCGGGCCTGTGGCCTGCGGAATCAGCCAAGAAAAACGCCGCTCGCCTCAAGTCCCTAAAACTCACACAGCCAAAATGGCGGCACAGGCCAACCCAAGCTGAGTTGCTGGATCGGCCTCCCGCACCGCGCCGGGCCTTCGAACCAATCCCTATTCGAGTCGGAGGGGAATGGGCGGGGAAAGGGAGGCTAAGCTTCGGGCCACGCCTCCTTCCGGTTGCTATGGGAGACGGTAGGGCAGTGGGCTGGATCGCAGCTGAGCTCCTAATCCTTTAGAGTTCCCGAGACCCCACCTTCCAGTGACCCCACCTCTCAGCATCCGCACCCTGGGGCCCAAGATTCTGCACAGGACTGTGAATTACTCTGAAGGAGCCACATCTGTTACATATGTATTTTGGGGGTTGTTTTTGTTTTTGAGAGGAAATCCTCAAACTTGAAGCAATCTTGTGTCAGTCTCCTGAGTACTGGGCTTACAGGTGTGCCCCACCATCCAGGCCCTCGGGGTGTGTGTATGTGTGTGTGTGTGTGTGTGTGTTGAAGACCCTACAGATGGTTAGAATGTCATGATTGTGGAAAAGTGGAATGTCGCAGCTTAAGAGCCAAAATTATCTTGACTATCTTTAGTCCCTTTTCACAGCCATTTACTACCAACCTCTGTAGCTGACCTAACATCCCTGGGACTACTAGATAAAACTCTTGGGATGTATCTTTCCACTTAGCAGAAAGCTTTCTGTGGCTGAAAGCTTCCATCAACTCTAAAGATATGAATGCTGTAAAATAAAATTTAAAAACCAGCTGCTTCCTGCCTGCCCTGCCATAGACTACTCCTCTGGCAGGCCCCTCTGCCATGCAGCCAGCCGACTATGGGACTATGGACTGAAACCTTTACAAACTGTGAGCCAGAATAAACCTTTCCTCCTTGAAGAAAAAGAAAAAAGATAAAATAAACTATAGGATGGGTCTGGAGATTTAGCTCAGTGGCACCGTGCCTGTCTGGCAAGCACAAAGTCCTGAGTTCCATCCCCAATACCAAGAAAAGAAAAAGGTCCAGGGATTTAGCTCAGTGGTTCCGCCGCCTGCCTCGAAAGTGCAAGGTCCCGAGTTCAATCCCCGGTACCAAAAAAGAAAAGAAAAAAAACTTTAGGAGATTTCCTTGCTGGCTGTGGTGGCACACACCTGTAATCTTAGTACTCTGGAAGGCTGAGGAAGGGGCACTGTGAGTTCTAGCCCAGCTTGAGTGATTTAG